>NC_091996.1:49927934-50230307 GCF_044704955.1 Pristiophorus japonicus
AGCCTGGAGCAGACGTGGATACATCACCTCAGGAGGAGGGCCGATCTATACCACAGTTAAGTCCATACAGGTAGAACCAAATTGATAGACTCAATGTTCAGATGCTGGTGGTGGAAGGGAATAGATAGAGATATAGAGGACCACTGTAGAAGGTGAGCACCATGCGCAAAATACAACCCAGGGGGGAAAAGTAAAGGTCAGAATGAGACATCAGCCCCGACTGAAAGGACCCTGGGAAAACTTGCAGATAGATTTTACTGGACTGTTACCCAACAGCAAGGGGAAGACATACTGCCTAGAAGTAATAGACCAGTTTACGAAGTGGGTAGAAGCTTTCGCCACTAGAAATTGTTCAGCAGAAACTGTGACCAGGATCCTAGCAGAAGAAATAATACCCTCATGGGAAATGCCACTGCAGCTGGACTCAGATCAAGGAACTCACTTCACAGCGAAGGTGATGAAACAGGCCTGCGCTTTACTAGGGATTAGCCAAAAGTTCCATATCCCATATCGTCCGGAATCTTCCGGATTGGGGGAACGAATGATTAAGACCTTTAAAACGGCCCTAGCCGAGGCAATTGAAGAAACTGAAAAGGGATGGGTCGACAGGTTACCCCGAGTACTGATGAAGCTCAAGGCAACCCCTAGTCTGACAACAGAACTGACACCCTTTGAACTAATGAGACTGCTAGAAGTCTTGGTTTCAGGAAGCGAGGACGTAGGACCATATAAAGACAGGATACGGAAATTTTAATGGAACTCTGTAAGCAGTTACATGACTTTAAAGGAACAGGCTAGAGATTAGCAAATCAAGGACTTAGAGAATGGCACTAAGGAACAGAAGGTCCAAATACCCCAAATAGGCAGTCAGGTGATTACCCCAGAGAGGTCCAGGCTGGCACCCAAATGGACCGGACCCTATCAGGTAATAATGGTAAGTTATGGTAGTTATAAGGGGTATTGGCAAGTGGAAACACTGGACCCAGTTAAAAAAGCATGGTCACTAACTAACTGGTGATGACCAGTAAATAGTGTTTTTTGCAGTACTCTAGTGCTCGTGGAAACAGCATGAGGTAACACAGCCTCATATCAAGGACAACAGGCTGAGGGATGGCAAGGCCTGTATTACAAGGACTCGGGTGACATTAGTTTAATAAAGAATCAAAAACACTGATGGTGACGGATGGAGCAACAGTAGACTTAAATAACGGGCATAAAACAACGTAACAAGAAAACAAAACAACATTGGGGATGGGCCAGTAATACGAGAGCATAATTTATCATCACAGGCAGTCCCTCGGAATCGAGGAAGACTTGCTTCCACACTCATCATGAGTTCTTAGGCAGCTGTACAGTCCACTACGAGAACCACAGTCTCTGTCACAGATGGGACAGACAGTGGTTGAGGGAAAGGGTGGGCAGGGAGCCTGGTTTGCCGCATGCTCCTTCCGCTGCCTGCGCTTGATTTCTACATTCTCTCGGCGACAATACTCGAGGAACTCAGTGTCCTCCCGGATGCGCTTCCTCCACTTAGGGCGGTCTTTGGCCAGGGACTCCCAGGTGTCGGTGGGGATGTCGCACTTTATCAGGGAGGCTTTGAGGGTGTCCTTGTAACGTTTCTCTGCCCGCCTTTGGCTCATTTGCCGTGGACGAGTTCCAAAGCTCTTGTTTTGGGAGTCTCGTGTCTGGCATGCGAACTATGTGGCCTGCCCAGAGGAGCTAATCGAGTGTGGTCAGTGCTTCAATGCTGGGAATGTTGGCCTGGACGAGGACGCTAATGTTTGTGCGTCTGTCCGCTCAGGGGATTTGTAGGATCTTGTGGAGACTTGTGGTATTTCTCCAGCGACTTGAGGTGCCTACTGTACATGGTCCACGTCTCTGAGCCATACAGGAGGGTGGGTATTACTACGGCCCTGTAGACCATGAGCTTGGTGACAGTTTTGAGGGCCTGGTCTTCAAATATTCTTTTCCTCAGGTGGCCGAAGGCTGCACTGGCACACTGGAGGCGGTGTTGGATCTCGAGTCAATGCCTGCTCTTGTTGATAGGAGGCTCCCGAGATAAGGGAAGTGGTCCATGTTGTCCAGGGCCGCGCCTTGGATCTTGATGCCTGGGGGGGCAGTGCTGTGCGGCGAGGACAGGCTGGTGGAGGGCGTTAATCTAACTGATGTTTAGCGTAAGGCCCATGCTTTCAAATGCCTCAGAAAATACATTGACTATGTCCTGGAGTTCAGCCTCTGTGTGTGCACAGACGCAGGCATAGTCCGCATACTATAGCTCAACGTCAGAGGTTGGAGTGGTCTTGGACCTGGCCTGGAGACGGCGAAGGATGAACAGCTTCCCACTGATTCTGTAGTTTAGTTCCACTCCAGTGGGGAGATTGTCAACTGTGAGGTGGAGCATGGCAGCGAGGAAGATTGAGAAGAGGGTTGGGGGGATGACGCCGCTCTGCTTGACGCCGGTCCGGATATGAATTGGGTCTGTGATGGATCCATTGGTAAGGATCATGGCTTGCATGTTGTCGTGGAGCAGGCGGAGGATGGTGACATACTTTTGGGGGCATCCGAAAAGGAGGAGGACGCTCCATAGACCCTTGCGGTTGACAGTGTCAAAGGCCTTTGTAAGGTCGAAGAAGGCCATGTATAAGGGCTGGTGCTGTTCCCTGCATTGTTCCTGCACCTGTCGCGCTGCAAAAATCATGTCTGTTGTGCCCCAGAGGGGACGAAATCCGCACTGCGACTCCAGGAGGAGCTGCTCAGCCACAGGGTGAAGACAGTTGAGGAGGACTCTAGCGACGACTTTCCCTGTGGTTGATAGCAGGGAGATTCCTCTGTAGTTGCCGCAGTCGGACTTGTCCGCTTTTTTAAAGATGGTCACGATCACTGCATCTCTAAGATCTCCCGGCATGCTCTCCTCCCTCCACATGAGAGAGATGAGGTCATGTATTCGTGCCAGCAGTGCCCCTCTGCCATACTTCAGTGCCTCAGCAGGGATTCCATTCGCTCCTGTAGCTGTGTTGTTTTTTAGCTGTCTTATGGTTTTTTTCTACCTCGTGCAGTGTTGGGGTCTCATTGAGGTGGTGGCGGGTCGCATGCTGCGGAATGGTGTCGAGAAAACTCGAGTCAAAGGCAGAGTTTTGATTGAGGAAATCTTCGAAGTGCTCCTTCCAGCGAGCCCTGATTGCCTCGGTGTCCTTGATGAGTGTTTCCCTGTTCTTGGCCAGGAGTGGGGTGGGGCCTTAGGAGTTTGGACCGTAGGTGGCCTTGACTGCGATGAAGAATCCTCGCACATCATGGCTGTCAGCCAGTTGCTGTATCTCCTGTGCTTTCTCCATCCACCACCTGTTCTTTAGGTCCCAGGTTTTTTGTTGGAACTTAGCCTTTAGCCGTCAATAATCTGCTTTGCTGCTCCCAAGTTGGGTTGCTGTTTAAGACTCAGAAATGCCCTGCGCTTGTGATCTATTAGCTCTTGAATCTCCTGATCATTCTCATCAAACCAGTCAAGGTGTTTCCTGGTTGAGTGACCAAGCGTCTCTTTGCAGGCACTGGTTATGGAGGGCTGGAGGGCAGACCAAGCGCTGTGGACATTCTGCATCTCGGGGTCATCAAGGCATGCCAGCTTAGCTGTGAGGTGCTGGCTGTAAAGGGCTCTCTTAGCTGGGTCCTTAAGTGTCCCGGCATTGATTTTTTTGTGACACTGCTTCTGCTGCCCCCTTCGCTTTGGGGCTACGTTGATGTCAATGATGGATCGGATTAGGCGGTGGTCTGTCCAGCAGTCATCAGTTCCTGTCATGGCATGGGTGATGCGCATATCCTTGCGATCCCTGGCTCAGAAGATGACATAGTCAAGCAGGTGCCAGTGTTTGGAGCGAGGGTGTTGCCACGATGCCTTGTATTTGTCCCTCTGGCGGAACAAGGTGTTGATGATGACAAGTTCATGCTCTAGACATTTTATCAGGAGTAGTGTACCGCTAGAGTTGGCTTTCCCTACCTGCTTTCTGCCAATCACGCCCCCCCGGTGTTGAAATCGCCGAGGAGGATCAGTTTGTCACCCGCGGGGCACAGGTCAGGGATTTTTCGAGGTTGGAGTAAAAACCCTCTTTGGCCTCATCTGTTGCATCGAGTGCTGGGGCGTAAGCACTGATAACTGTGGCGCACTGGTTCCGGGATAGGGTGAGTCGGAGTGTCATGAGGCGTTTGTTAGCGCCGCAGGGGGAGTATTTGAGGCGGTTGACCAGCTCATTTTTGATGGCGAAGTCGACTCCGTGGAGGTGGCGTTGTGTCTCTGGTTTCCTTTTCCAGAAGAAGGTGTAACCTCCACTTTGTTCCTTGAGGTGGCCTTCCCCTGCCAGCCGGGTCTCGCTTGGGGTGGCGATGTTCTAAGTTCCCGGACAACAGTGGTGGTGCGGCGTTCCGCTCTGTCACTGTTGGGGTTGTCCATGAAGGTCCTGACGTTCCAGGTCCCGAACTTCATGTTAGAGAAGTGGAAGGTGCCTGTGCGTGATTTCTTTTAACGTGGGGTGGTCATTGTACACCGCTACCACACGGGCTTAACTGTGCGAGGTCTTGATCCAGTGGCAAGGGGGTCCAGGACGACTGGAGAGCAGGCACTGCTGTATGGGCCTAGTTGCCTATGGCTTGGCGCCGAATAATGCCCTTGATGGTAGGTGGTCCAAGGCTTGGTTGGGGGCAGGCATTGGGAGGGCCAGTGATGCACTGGTGTTCAGAATGGGGGGGCAGGGGAGTCACAGCCATTGTACTCACCACATGCTGGAGGAGGAGAGGAGGCCAGGCCATCAGTGGGGAAGATTTGTGGGGTGATGAGGAGGTGGAGGTCCGATAGCCAGGTCCAGCCACCCAGTCGCTGCAGGAGGTCCAGCCGAGAGGCCCAGGTCGGGCCGAGTTGCCGAAGGAGGTCCAGCCGGGAAGCCCAGGTCACGTTGGGTCACCGTAGGAGGTCCAACCGGGAGGCCCAAGTCATGTTGAGTCGCCTATGTGTGGTGTGGCAGCAGGCCTGAGGTAGGGACCATAATTAGTGGGAATAAGACCATACTGTGTTGTATAATCAGTCGGGACAAAGATATTGCACCCGGGGGAAGGGGTTGCAGATTTCACTCAACATCTATGAATGGTGGTAGAGGGATATCTCCCGAGATAGACCCACCAACACGGCCCCAACCACTATTTTAGCAACAGTGAGCACTACCAGGGTCCCGACCACCACTCTCCCAGAGCCAGAAATGTGTCCAACTATGAAGGCTGGGGCAAAAGGGGGATTGATAAGGCATACCAAGGATAAGATACACTTCGAGGTACGTCAGCGAATAATTACTGTATTCCTAAATTTAAACACTATTTACACACTATAACCACCCCCAATATCTGCGGGTTAAACACTATAAGCCTGTATAGAAACCTGACCCTGCGAGCACTTAAAGGCCCTGAATCAAAAACCATGAAGTTTAATGTGGAAAGAGGGTCAGGTAAAAAGCAGGACCGGGGAAAAAGAGGGCTACTCGAAATGGCACGCGGTGGGATACATGGCAGGAGTTGCGACAGTAAATACTATAGACCTGCACACGATAGATGATCGAGTTGACGCCCTAACACGAACCTTACAGGGATTGCTGGAAAGGGATGAGGATACAGAAAAAGTACAGGCACAACTTGGTAATGGCACAGAAAGGGAGTTATTATAAGTTGCCCACACATTGCGAGACCACACCAGTACTATAAATTAGAGCAGCTTCAGAATGGAAAGGTGCGGATTGGATAACACTTGATGAATTTACTAACTGGACCTTGGACAAAAACATGACTCATGCCTACGAGGTGCGGAGAAACAGTCATGCTTGGCCAGATGCGTAACCGGACATTTAAATATAATAGGTTTTGTATTATCTATACCACAGTATGATGTGACAAAGGGAGATCCTCTCTACTAAACAAAAAATGTAGGAGAAATAAGAAATCAAACTCGCGTGCGGTACCATGACAAACCAAAAATGTAGCTGAAGAGAACAATAGTACGAAGAGTCTCAGCATAGATGATTGTTATAAAAATAACCAAGTTGCTTTATGTCAAGACCCACTACGAATGATCAAAGATGACTGTGGATATGACCAAGTGCACCTTGAGTATCAACCCCCTAACACAGGACTACTAAATTATCGCTGTTCCACAAGAAAATGGAGATTTGATGTGTGAGCCGAAATGAAGAAAGGAGCACCTCATGCACCATTATGGATATTGACTTCTGCTTTACTCCGCTTGATGAGACAGATATAAATGGGTTTATTATAACCCCTGAACTAAAGGAGGAAAGATCAATGGGACAATGATAGACATTACCTGAGGAGGTTATGCGAAGGCCATCGGGCCACAAGGAAAAACCGATCCTCGAACTGAAAGAGGAACAAACTCGACTGAATTGGACACCATTCGACAAAACAGAGGATACCCCAGGCAGGGCAGAAATGAGCAGAATAGAGAAGACCTCAAATGGAGGAAAGATAGAAGAAACAGAGGATACCCCAGGCGGGGCATAATTCGAACACTGAGAAAATGTTGGCTCGAAAGCATTTATACACGAACTATGCTGGACTAAATGTACTGGTTGTAGTGCAAGGGAACTCATCTTGCTAATATTATCCTGTTAAAAGGTGTAACCGACGCAAGAGGCAGGCCCTAGCCCGAACTATAGTTTAAACATTGAGTAAAGGGAAATCAGACTGTCCGGCAGAAAGGACTTACTTAGTATAACCTTGATGGGAAAGCCAACAGATAGATCCTGCAGCTCGGGAAGTAGCACTACCCAAGCGAAAGGACAACCCTGGAAGCTCACCCATGAGGAATTAATTGGGAAATGACCTATCTTGGGCACATAGCCAAGGGCCATTAGGTGGGAATTCTAAGGGATAAATTGTAAGAATTGCAAATAAGTGTTCAGAATTATGTAGAATGCATTAAACTGTATCCTTAACCTTAGCAACAATTAAACAGCCAGTCAGCAGTTTTTGATTAGAAGTCTCTGAGGAAGAGATAAGGAAGCCAGTATTTTGGTACAGTTGCTCCAGGCGACGTGCAGTCTGGGGTAGAGGGAAAATAATGGAACAACACAATGATGGGAGAAGGACAGTTGTATATACCACTCAGAGCCAGTCTGATAAGAGTAGACAAATCAATGTAACTCTGCTGATAGCAATAGACCTATTGTAGGATTTTGTAGGAGGGTAGCTGTATAAATAATACTTGAAAACTCTTGTATTTCGGAGGTTTAGACTGAACCTTCTCATGCATTGGTCATAATAAAGCCGGTAAACCTGAGGTTTTGTTTGTTTACTTCCATGGTCGTTATACAGTGGGAGCTGGGCGAGGTGTCGATTAACTACATCAGTTAATCCACCCCGAGGGAGAGAAGCCTCCTTTTTACCCCTACAAAGAGGATACCCCTAGAAACAGAGTGGGACGTACTAGAGACCATAAACAAAATCTGTGTGTGGAGGCGGAAGACGTGGGTAGGGTTCTTAATGAACACTTTGCATCTGTTTTCACAAAAGAGATGGGCGATGCAGATTTTGCAGTGAGGGAAGAGGAGTGTGAAATATTAGATGAGATAAACATAGTGAGAGAGCAAGTATTAAGGGACTTAGCAGCTTTGAAAGTGGATAAATCGCCACGTGCGGATGAAATGTATCCCAGGCTGATAAGAGAAGCAAAAGAAGATATAGCAGAGGCTCTGACCATCATTTTCCAATCCTCTCTGGCTACAGGGATGGTGCCAGAGGACTGGGGGACTGCTAATGTTATACCTTTGTTTAAAAAGGGAGAAAGGGATAATTGCAGGCCAGTGAGCCTAATCTCAGTAGTGGGAAAATTATTGGAAAAAATCCTGAGGGACAGGCTAAATCTTCATTTGGAAAGACATGGATTAATCAAGGACAGTCAGCATGGATTTGTCAAGGGAAGGTCGTGTCTGACTAACTTGATTGATTTTTTCGAGGGACTAACCAGGAGGGTCATTGAGGGCAGTGCGTTTGATAAAGTGTATATCGATTTTAGCAAAGCATTTGATAAGGTCCCACATGGCAGACTGGTCACGAAAGCAATAACCCATGGGATCCAGGGCAAAGTGGCAAGTTTAATCTAAAATTGACTGGGAGGCAGGAAGCAAAGAATAATGGTTGATGGGTGTTTTTGTGACTGGAAGGCTGTATCCATCGGGATTCCGCAGGGCTCGGGGCTGAGTCCCTTGCTTTTTGTGGTATATATCAATGACTTGGATTTAGGGGCTTGGACTTGGGGCTATGATTAAGAAGTTTGCAGATGACCCTAAAATAGGCTGTGTGGTTGATAGTGAAGAAGAAAGCTGTGGACTGCAGGAAGATATCAATGTACTGGTCAGTTGAGCAGAAAAGTGGCAAATGGAATTCAATGTGGATAAGTATTAAAAACATAGAGACATAGAAAAATAGGTGCAGGAGTAGGCCATTCGGCCCTTCGAGCCTGCACCGCCATTCAATAAGATCATGGCTGATCATTCCCTCAGTACCCCTTTCCCGCTTTCCCTCCATACCCCTTGATCCTTTTAGCCATAAGGGCCATATCTAACTGCCTCTTGAATATATCCAATGAACTGGCATCAACAACTCTCTGCGGCATGGGAATTCCACAGGTTAACAACTCTCTGAGTGAAGAAGTTTCTCCTCATCTCAGTCCTAAATGGCTTACCCCTTATCCTTAGACTGTGACCCCTAGTTCTGGACTTCCCCAACATCGGGAAGATTCTTCCTGCATCTAACCTGTCCAATTCCATCAGAATTTTACATATTTCTATGAGATCCCCTCTCCTTCTTCTAAATTCCAATGAAGACTAGTTAAGGCATTTGGGGAGGTCTAACAAGGCAAGGGAATATACATTAAATGGTACAAAACTGAAAAGAGCAGAGGAACAATTAGACCTTGGAGTGTAGGTCCACATATCGCTGAAGGTAGCAGGCCAGGTTGATAAGGTGATTAAGAAAGCATATGGAATACTTGCCTTTATTAGTCGAGGCATGGAATACAAGAGCAAGGAGGTTATGCATGAACTGTATAAAACACTGGTTAGGCTGCAGCTGGAGTACTGTGTGCAGTTCTGTTCACCACATTACAGGAAGGCTATAAAGGGTGAAGAGGAGATTTATAAGAATGTTGCCTGGATTGAAACATTTTGGCGATGAGGAAAGATTGGAGATGCTGGATCTGTTTTCTTTGGAACAGAGGACGCTAAGGGGAAAACCCATTGAGGTGTATAAAATTATCTGGCGAAGGTTCACCAGACTGATTCCCGGGATGACAGGACTGACATAGGAAGACAGACTGGATCAACTAGGCTTATATTCAATGGAATTTAGAAGAATGAGAGGTGATCTCATATAAATATGTAAAATTCTGACGGGATTGGACAGGTTAGATGCAGAAAGAATGTTCCCGATGTTGGGGAAGTCCGGAACCAGGGGTCACAGTCTAAGGATAAGGGGTACGCCATTTAGGACCGAGATGAGGAGAAACTTCTTCATTCAGAGAGTTGTGAGCATGTGGAATTCTCTACCACAGAAAGTTATTGAGGCCAGTTCGTTAGATATATTCAAAAGGGAGTTAGATGTGGCCCTTACGGCTAAAGGGATCAAGGGGTATGGAGAGAAAGCAGGAATGGAGTGCTGAAGTGCATGATCAGACATGATCATATTGAATGGTGGTGCAGGCTTGAAGGGCCGAATGGCCTACTCCTGTACCTATTTTCTATGTTTCTATGTTTCGATTATGAGGGGCCAGGATAGAGTGGATAGGAAAGACCTGTTTCCCTTGGCAGAGGGGTCAAAAACCAGGGGGCATAGATTTAAAGTAAGTGAGGGGAGGATTAGAGGAGGTATGAGTGGAAATGTCTTCACCCAGATGGTGGTGGGGGTCTGGAACTCACTGCCTGAAAGAGTGGTAGAGGCAGAAACTCTCACCACATTTAAAAGCTACTTGGATGTGCACTTAAAGTGCCGTAACCTACAGGGCTACGCACCAAGAGCTGGAAAGTGAGATTAGGCTGGATAGCTCTTTGTCGGCCAGCACGGACATGATGGGCTGAAATGGCCTCCTTCCATGATGTAAATGATTCTATGATTCACACGGTGTAGAACCAAAAAAAAAAGTATGATAAGCTCATCACGCGGTGTGACAGATTGGGCAAAATATGAAGGAATGAGACTCCATACTTGTAATAGTTAATTTTCAGCATCAGAGAGGTTGACTGGCAGTAATTAAAACTTATCACATTGTCAAAAGGATACTTAGACTGACATTTTCTGTGGCAAGTTTAGTTTCCACCTACGGCGAAAATACAACAACTTTCCGTCATTCAATGTATTTCAATTAGCTGTTACTTGTGTTTTAATATATTTGAGATTCATTTTCATACATGAAGATGGCTGCAATTGGCCACAAGTGCACAAGTTGAAAATAATCGAGGGTTTTGCAGAAAAATATTGATGGAATTGTTTACTAGAAATGAGATGACGTTTATGTGAAGCTTATGATGAGCGGCGCAACTCGGACAACAGCTCTTGCATATTGTAGATTAACTGCGCTTCTGCCCTTGCCTTTAGTTGCTGTAGCATTTGTGCATCACTGTTATTGTGACAGCAAATTATGGCCCAATGTATCACCACTGTTAACTACTGATAGATTTAATCTCTGTTGGTGTCTGTAGGTTCCTCAGCGTGTGCGTAATCTTGTTTGGACCTTGCTGTGCACAAATTGTGTTAAGTATCGAATAACTCCACGAGGCTAAGTACGGTGAGCTAGTTCAGACATGACCTTACTCCAGTTTATTTATTCACAAAGTGAGGATTCAACATGGCTGCCAACATTATATACACGGCTTGCACGTGCCTGCCAGTGACCATTAGGACTCCGACAATCGTACCCTCTGGTGGTAGGTAAAACCCAGTTAACATGCATAACATCATTCTTCCAAAGTCCTTGGTACAGGTTTTATTTACAAGTTGAGACGGTCTGGGGCCTTCCGCTCCCTGGTTGATCTTCTCAGTTCGAACCCAAGTTGGGTGAGTTAGTAGGACGATTGCTGCATTGCAGAGCAGTCGGTCTGACAGAACTGTCGGGGATGGTAGGTTCGTCTTCGTGAATGACACAAGGGTCAACTGATGGTTGGATATGTGTTGGTTGGTCGATGATGATGTCATCTGCAATTTGTTCTGGGTTGTCTGTGAATTGCAGTTTGGTTTGGTCGATGTGCCTTTTGCACGTTTGGCCGTTTAACAGTTTGACTACAAACACCCTGTTCCCCTCCTTGGCCAAAACCGTGCCAGCAACCCACTTTGGACCATGACCATAATTCAGGACAAACACAGGGTCATGAACAGCAATGTCACATGTTACAGCCGTGCGATCGTGGTACCATTGCTGCCGTTGCCTTCTGGTTTTGACGTGATCATTGCGATCCGGGTGTACAAAAGAGAGCCTGGTTTTGAGGTCTCTCTTCATTAACAGCTCGGCAGGAGGGACCCCAGTGAGCGAGGGGGGTCTCATCCGGTAACTGAGCAGGTTGCGGGATAAGCGGATCTGTAGGGAGACGTGAGTCACGCGTTTTAAGCTCTGCTTAATGGTTTGGACAGCCTGCTCTGCTTGACCATTAGACGTGGGTTTGAAAGGGGCAGACCTGAGATGCTTGATACCATTACGGGTCATAAACTCGTGGAACTCCGAACTGGTGAAACATGGTCCATTGTCGTTAACAAGGACTTCGGGCAGGCCATGGGTGGCGAACATGGCCCGGAGACTTTCAACAGTGGCTGTGGATGTGCTGAATGACATGATTACGCATTCAATTGATTTGGAGTAAGCGTCCACGACCACTAAAAACATTTTGCTGAGAAAGGGGCCGGCAAAGTCTATGTAGATCCTTGACCACGGTTTGGATGGCCATGACCACAGACTCAGCGGAGCCTCCACAGGTGCGTTACTCAGTTGCATGCAAGTGTTGCACTGATGCATGCATGACTCCAAGTCCGAGTCAATTCCGGGCCACCATACGTGAGACCTGGCAACAGCCTTCATCATGACAATGCCTGGGTGGGTACTGTGTAAATCTTGCACAAAAGTTACCCTGCCTTTTTTTTGGCATAACAACATGTTTACCCCATAATAGACAATCGGACTGAATAGACAATTCATCTTTGTGGCGGCTATAAGACTTAATTTCATCCTGCGTTTCCCTGGGAATGGCAGACCAATTTCCATTTGGGACACACCTTTTTATGCTTGACAGTACAGTATCCTGGCTGGTCCTAATTTGACGGGTGACCCCTCGCTCTCGAAGGCATCCATGACCAGCAGCAAGTCTGCGGGCTGTGGCATCTCCACCCGGGTTGTGGGCAATGGTAGCCGGATAAGCACATCAGCACAGTTTTCAGTGCCTGGTCTGTAGCGGATGACATAATCATAAACGGATAATGTCAGTGCCCATCTTTGGATGCAGGACAAGGCATTGGTGTGCATACCTTTGCTCTCAGAAAACAATTAAATGAACGGCTTGTGGTCTGTTTCAAGCTCAAACCGAAGCCCAAACAGGTATTGGTGCATTTTCCTAACACCATATACGCATGCGATAGCCTCTTTCTCTATCACACTATAGGCTCTTTCAGCCTTAGACAGACCTCTGGATGTGTATGCAACTGGTTGGAGTTTGCCTGATATATTGGCTTGCTGGCGCACTTAACCGACCTCATATGATGAGGTGTCGCAGGCCAGCACTAACCGCTTATATGGGTCATAGTGTACCAGTAATTTATTGGAACATAGCAGTTTCCTGGCCTTCTCAAAGGCTCTGTCTTGAGATTTGCCCCAAACACAGTCATTACCCTTTCTCAGCAACATGTACCAGAGCTCTAGCAATGTGCTCAAACTAAGTAGAAAGTTGCCGAAATAGTTGAGAAGACCAAGGAACGAACGCAGCTCTGTCACACTCTGGGGTCTGGGTGCATTCTTGATGGAGCCTGTCTTCGAGTCCTTCGGCCTGATGGCGTCTGCTGCAATCTTTTTCCCCAGGAATTTGACTTCTGGTGCCATGAAAATGCACTTGGAGCATTTTAGCCTGAGTCCCACTCTGTCCAGATGAGGTAGAAACTCTTTTAGGTTGTTCAGGTGTTCGGTGGCGTCGCGACTGGTGATCAGGATGTCATCTTGGAACATGATGGTTCTCGGGAGGGAATTCAGCAAACTCTCCATGTTTCTTTGAAATATGGCTGCTGCCAAGCAAATTCGGAAAGGGCATCCGTGGTATATAAACAGTCCTTTGTGCGTGTTGATGCATGTCAGTTTTTTCGACGATTCGACCAACTCCTGTGTCATGTAAGCGGAAGTCAGGTACAATTTGGTGAACAAATTCCCCCCCACTAGCATTGCAAACAGGTATTCAGCCTTGGGTATTGGGTACTAATCCTGTATTGAGAATCAGTTGATCGTTACTGTGGTGTATGGAGAAAGAATCAGACTGAACACTGTGGGCTCAAAGTAAAGTGTGACCTTAGTCTTTTATTGCAGGTCTCCAGAGTGCCTCTCCAACCTGTGAAGCCTTCTTAAATACCTGTGCTCCCAAGGGATTATGGGATCCCTTGGGACTCCAGGGAACAAGCCCTTTGGTGGCTGTACAGAGCAAATACAAGTCCACATATATAACAACATTCCCCTCCAAAGTCAATAGTGTAACTATTCACAATGTGAGTCGATCTGGGGCCCTTCTTGCCCTGGTTGATCGTCTCGGTGTGAAAGCTGGTGTTGCTGAATCATTTGTTGGGCCCTTGCTGGGCTGCTGTGCAGCTGGCCTTGCTGGGCTGGCTGGTGTGTTGGGCCCTGCAGGGCTGCTGTGAATGATGGGTTCAGCTTCGTAGTCAACCGTGGTGTCGGTTGCCACTGGTGTGTGTGTTGGGGATCAAAAAAGGTAGGGTCCAAGGTGGGTTGCTCAGGGTAGTCTGTGAATCTGAGTTTGATTTGGTCCAAGTGTTTCCGGTGAATGAGTCCATTTGAAAGTTTGACCCGAAACACCCTGCTCCCCTCTTTGGCCATGACAGTGCCGGGAAGCCACTTGGGACCTTATCCATAATTTAATACCAATAGAGGATCATTGACTTCAATCTTGCGTGACACATTTGCGCTATCATGGTATGCACTTTGTTGAAGTCGCCTGTTCTCTACCTGTTCTCGTAGGTCGGGGTGAACTAACGTGAGCCTTGTCTTAAGTGCCCTTTTCATGAACAGTTCAGCAGGTGGGATCCCAGTGAGTGAGTGTGGTCTCGTGCAGTAGCTAAGCAGGACTTGGGATAGGCGAATCTGCAGTGAGCCTTCAGTTACCCTCTTCAAGCCTTGCTTGATAGTTTGCACTGCTCTCTCTGCCTGATTATTGGACGCTGGTTTAAACGTGGCAGATGTGACATGTTTGATCCCGTTATGGGTCATGAATTCTTTGAACTCAGCACTGGTAAAACAAGGCCCGTTGTCGCTCACCAGGAGATCGGGTAGGCCGTGTGTGGCAAACATGGCCCGCAGGCTTTCAGTAGTGGCAGCGGATGTGCTAGCCAACATTATCTCACATTCAATCCACTTGGAGTATGCATCTACAACCACAAGAAACATTTTACCCAAGAACGGACCTGCAGAGTTGACGTGTACCCTAGACCACGGTTTGGAGGGCCAAGACCATAAACTTAGCGGTGCCTCCCTGAGTACATTGCTTAACTGCGAGCATGTATTACATCTGTGAACGCAGGACTCTAAGTCCGCATCATTACCGGGCCACCAACATGGGATCTGGCTATCGCTTTCATCATTACGATGCCTGGGTAGGTACTGTGGAGGTGTTTCTGCCCTTCTTGGGGACCATTACTCAATTGCCCCATAGAAGGCAGTCTGCCTGTATAGACATTTCATCTTTGCGCCACTGGAATGGTTTTATCTCTTCCTGCATTTCCACTGGGACACTGGAACAGCTCCCGTGAAGCACACAGCTTTTGACTAGAAATAATAAGGGGTCCTGGTTTATTCAGGTTTTGATCTGCCGGGCAGCGACGGGTGATTGCTCATTCTCAAATGCTTCCATAACCATGGCTAGATCTGCAGGCTGCGTCATTTCCATCCCCTGGTGGGCAATGGCAGCCTACTGAGAGCATCGGCGCAGTTTTCTGTGCCTGACCTGTGGCGGATGACGTAGTTGTATGCAGACAACGTGAGCGCCCATCTCTGGATGCGGGCCGATGGGTTGGTATTTATCCCTTTACTCTCAGAAAACAGGGATATAAATGGCTTATGGTCAGTTTCCAATTCGAATTTTAGCCCAAACAGGTATTGATGCATTTTCGTTACCCCATAGACACACACTAACGCTTCTTTTTCAATCATGCTGTAGGCTCTCTCGGCCTTAGACAGACTCATGGATGCATAACCAACCAGTTGCAGTTTCCCAAAATCATTAGCTTGTTGCAATACACACCCGACGCCATATGACGACGCATCACATGCTAGTCCCAAACGCTTATATGGATCATACAACATAAGCAATTTGTTTCAGCATAACAATTTTCTCGCTTTTACAAATGCATTTTCTTGACTTTTGCCCCAAACCCATTTGCCCTCTTTTCATAGTAAGACATGTAGTCATTCTAGCAGGGTGCTAAGACCTGGTAAGAAGTTACCAAGTAGTTCAAGAGTCCCAGAAACGACCACAGCTCCGTCACGTTCTGTGGCCTCGGTGCGTTCTCGATTGCCTCCATCTTTGCGTTGGTGGGCCTGATGCTGTCCGCCGAAAACCTCCTTCCCAGGAACTCCACTTTAGGCACCAGGAAAATGCACTTCGAGCCTTTTAACCTGAGCCCCACGCGGTTGAGTCGACTAAGAACCTCCTCCAGGTTCTGCAGGTGCTCAACTGTGTTCCGACCTGTGACCAAGATGTCGTCCTGGAAGACCACGGTGTGCGGGACCGACTTCAGTAAACTTTCCATGTTTCTCTGGAATATCGCCGCCACTGATCGGATTCCAAACGGGCATCTGTTATAAACAAAAAGACCTTTCTGCATGTTGATGCAAGTGAGGGCCTTCGATGATTCCTGCAATTCCTGGCGTCGTGTAGGTTGAAGTCAGATCCAGCTTCATGAATGTCTTTCCTCCCGCCAGCGTTGCAAAGAGGTCTTTGGCTTTTGGTAGTGGGTATTGGTCCTGCAGGGAGAAACGATTGATAGTTATTTTGTAATCGCCACAGATTCTGACGGTGCCGTCCGCCTTGAGGACTGGGACAATAAGTCTGGCCTACTCGCTGAACTCGATCAGTGAAATGATGCCCTCTCGTTGCAACCGGTCTAGCTCGATCTTTACCCTTTCTCTCATCATGTAGGGTACTGCTTGTGCCTTTTGATGAATGGGTCGCGCCCCCAGAATTATGTGGATCTGCACTTTTGCTTCTTGGAATTTCCCGATGCCTGGTTCGAACAGCGAAGGAAATTTGTTTGACCTGGGCACACAAAGTGTCGTCAGCGGGCGATAGCGCTTGGACGTCGTCCCAGTTCCAGCGTATCTTTCCCAGCCAGCTCCTGCCGAGCAGCGTGGGACCATGGCCCGAAACCACCCAGAGTGGTAGCTTGAGCATCGCTCCATCGTAGGAGACCTTTATGGTAGCACTGCCGATTACAGAAATCAGTTATTTCGTGTAGGTTCTTAGTCTCGTGCGAACTGGAGTTAAGACTGGCCTTGAGGCCTTGTTGCACCACAAACTTTTGAAAGTCTTTTTGCCCATGATGGACTGGCTTGTGCCCGTATCCAGCTCCATTGATACTGGGAGTCTATTTAGTTCAACATTCAGCATTATCGGGGGACAATTCATGGTGAATGTGTGCACCCAATGTACATTTGCCTCTTCTTACTGAGGCTGTGGTTCGTAGTGATCCTCCGTGGATCTGTCCTCCTCTGCAACGTGGTGGTTTGCAGGTTTAACAGGCTTAGCAGCTCGCCTGCACACTCGTTGGATATGTCCCATTGTTCCACAGCCCTTGCAAACATATAATTTGAATCGGCATGAATGGAAACGATGATCATCCCTGCAGTGCCAACAAGGTGTTAATGGCCTTGCATTCATCACCCTTGATGGTGGACTCTGAGACATCTGCGGACGTGTAGCTGCAGGTATGTGTAACCTGCCCTGTATGTTACGATTCGAAAACAACATCACTTTGTTCACAGTACTTGTAGCAGCACTTGTGTGCTGAGAGATTTGCTGAGTATTGTCACTGGTAGCAATGAAAGCCTGGGCTATTGCTATGGCCTTACTCAAGGTTGGGGTCTCTACAATCAAAAGCTTGCTAAGTATGGTTTTGTGGCCAATGCCAAGTACGAAAACGTCTCTGAACACGTGCTCCAAATGTCCTTCAAATTCGCAATGTCCTGCAAGGCGTCTCAGCTTAGTGACATAACTCACCATTTCCTGGCCTTCAGACCTTTTGTAGGTATAGAACCAGTACCTTGCCATCAGAACGCTTTCCTTCCGGTTAAAATGCTCTCGGACCAGTGTGCATAAATCATTGTACGATTTCTCCGTGGATTTCGCTGGAGTGAGTAGATTCTTCACGAGGGCATATGTTGGTGCCCCACAGATGGTAAGGAGGATCGCTCTACGTTTGGCAGCGCTCTCTTCCCCATCTAGCTCGTTGCCCATGAAGTATTGGTTGAATCACTCCACAAAAGTTTCCCAATCATTATCCTCCGAAAATTTCTCCAGGGTGCCCACTGTTCTCTGCATCTTTGGGTTCGCTATCTGTATCTCGTCACCAGTTGTGGTGTATGGAGAAAAAGTCAGACCGAACACTGTGAGCTCAAAGTAAATTGTAACCTTAGTCTTTTATTGCACGTCTCCACAGTGCCTCTCCAACTTGTGAAGCCTTCTTAAATACCTGTGCTCCCAATGGATTATGGGATCCCTTGAGTCTCCGGGAATGAGCCCTCTGGTGGCTGTACAGAGTAAATACAAGTCCACATATATAATAGCTACCTTGTAATCGCTGCAGATCCTGACCATGCCATCATTTTTCAACACCGGGACAATTGGACTGGCCCATTCGTTGAACTCGACTGGTGATATGATTCCTTCCCATTGAAGTCTGTCCAGTTCGATCTCGACCTTCTCCCTCATCATGTATGGAACCACCCGAGCCTTGTGATGGATGGGTTTTGTATCCCGGGCTAGGTGGATCTGCACCTTGGCTCCCGTGAAGTTGCCGATGCCTGGTTCAAACAACGAGGGAAACTTGCTCACCACTTGAGCACACAAAGCATCATCCACTGATGATAAGGCTTTAATATCGTTCCAGTTCCATTTAATTTTCTCAATCCAACTTCTGCCAAACAGCGTTGGGCCATTGCCTGGAACGATCCACAACGATAAATCATGCCTATGATACCTTTACTGCCGCATTGCCAATGACTGATATGAGCTCTTTGGTGTAGGTACGCAGCTTTGCATTGATTGGGCTCAGTTTGGGTCTTTTTGTCTTAGTGTCCCACAGTTTTTCGAAAGCCTTCTGGCTCATTATTGACTGACTCGCACCCGTGTCCAATTCAATGAATACTGGAACCCCATTTAATTTAACTGTCACCCATTATTGGAGGACTTTTGGTAAAAGAATATACCCCATACACTTCTTCGTCCTTTACCTTGGGTTGAGTTGCCTGTGTCGCTTGATCCACGCTGAATCAAACATCCTCAGCCACGTGATGTGTCGCAGCATGTTTGCTTGGTTGCAGACACATTCTCTGAAGGTGGCTCATTGTTGCACAGCGACTGCTTGAATCAGCATATGGGCCCGATGATAGCCCCCGCAACACCAACAAGGCAAGATTTGATTCAGCCCGATGATGAACTTTGAGCAGTTACAGGTCGTACGAACGTGGACAAGTAGGCTCTGCAATGTGCAGCTCTGCTTGCCGACGATATTATTTTATGCACAGTACTTGCCAGTGAGTTTCGATGCTGGGAAGATATCTGTTTAGAGTTTTCGTCCGTGGACATGCATGCCTGGGTGATCGTGATGGCCCTGCTCAGGTCTAGAGAATCAGCAGCCAGCAGCTTTCAAAGGATGACCTCATGGCCAATGCTAAGCACGAAAAAGTCCTGCAGCATTTCCTCCAATGCATCTCCGAAGTTGCACGGCCCACCGCGACGTCTCAGGTCAGCGACAAATTCTGCCATGCCCTGGCCCTCGGAGCGATTGTGCATATGAAACGATACCTCACATGATGATGCTTTCCTTCGATTTAAAGTGGTTCCGAACCAGCATACACAATTCATCATAAGTCTTATCTGTTGGTCGAGTCGGTGAGAGTAGATTCTTGATAAGGCCATAAATTTTTGACCCACAAATGGTGAGCAGAACCGTCTTGCGCTTAATTGCATTATCGGTTCCTTCCAATCCCATGGCTATGAAGTACCGGTCGAGGCGATCAGTGAAATTCTCCCAGTCTTCCCCTTCCATGAATCTCTCCAAAAGTCCAACAGACATGGTTGCGTGAAAGTTCGTATTTTTAACTCGTCGCCAATTGTTAAGTATCGAATAACTCCATGAGGCTAAGTACGGTGAGTCATTTCAGGCATGACCTTACTCCAGTTTATTTATTCTCAAAGGGAGGATTCAACATGGCTGCCAACATTATATACACGGCTTGCACGTGTCTGCCAGTGATCATTAGGACTCCGACAGTCACGCCCTCCGGTGGCAGGTAAAACCCAATTAACATACATAACAAATTGTTTGCTGCAATTGCCTCCATAAATTGATTCACTGGCTGTTAAGCACTTTTGAAAGAGTGAGGATGTACAAACAGACAAAAATGGACAGAAAAAGATCAGCTGTCCATCGGACTCATCCCATACTGCCAAGATGCAACTGAGCATCATGATCCTCAACAGACTCCCTCCAACCATATCCACCAGCGGTCATCTAATCTCCTGGGAGAGGCAAATCAAGGAAAAGAATCATGGGGAACTCACGGATTAGAAATATGGGAAATTCCTCCCTGATACCCGAAGGCAAGCAAACAAGTTCCAGAGACCAAAGTGACCACGAGACTAGTCACCCATTACCCCACCTACATTAATGAGTTGTGATATCATCCACAGCTAGGAACTCGACAAGCTCCCTTTTTGAATGTTGCAGCAAACCTGGACTCACTGCAAGATCTGGAAACTTGCTCCAAAAGTCATGACCCTCCATGAAAAGGGAAACCTTCTGACATCTAACCTAATTCTATGTTTATGAGTTAAGGTGCTACTCAATTGGATTTTGCGGTAAAAGTAACAGTAAGGTTACCAGCGTTCACCAGTATTAAGGAATAGAATGGACAGCAACTTCCAGCGACCACACAAATGCAGAAATCAGGAAGTTGCCATTAGAGTTGTGCTGCTCCTCCAGAAGCTTTGCAATACCAGTATCGCGTCAAGAGACTCGGCATTCAAATACATGGAAGGTTCTGAATTTGCGGCATTACTTGATAGATATGAACTAAACACACCATAGAAAGCTAAAGCTCAGGATTTGACATTGAATTCACTATTCTAACTTACAATTCCTTGTTTAGAAACATAGGGGTCAAATTTCGGCCTGATTTGCTCCTACTTTTTTGGAGCAACTTGTTTAGAACTTGTTTGCTAGTGCTGTTGGGGAGGAGTTAAACTAATATGACAGGGGGATGGGAACCAATGCAGGGAGACAGAGGGAGACAAAAAGGAGGCAAAAGCAAAAGACAGAAAGGAGATGAGGAAAAGTGGAGGGCAGAGAAACCCAAGGCAAAGAACAAAAAGGGCCACTGTACAGCAAAATTCTAAAAGGACAAAGGGTGTTAAAAAAACAAGCCTGAAGGCTTTGTGTCTTAATGCAAGGAGTATCCGCAATAAGGTGGATGAATTAACTGTGCAAATAGATGTTAACAAATATGATGTGATTGGGATTACGGAGATGTGGCTCCAGGATGATCAGGGCTGGGAACTCAACATCCAGGGGTATTCAACATTCAGGAAGGATAGAATAAAAGGAAAAGGAGGTGGGGTAGCATTGCTGGTTAAAGAGGAGATTAATGCAATAGTTAGGAAAGACATTAGCTTGGATGATGTGGAATCTATATGGGTAGAGCTGCAGAACACCAAAGGGAAAAAAACGTTAGTGGGAGTTGTGTACAGACCTCCAAACAGTAGTAGTGATGTTGGGGAGGGCATCAAACAGGAAATTAGGTGTGCATGCAATAAAGGTGCAGCAGTTATAATGGGTGACTTTAATATGCACATAGATTGGGCTAGCCAAACTGGAAGCAATACGGTGGAGGAGGATTTCCTGGAGTGCATAAGGGATAGTTTTCTAGACCAATATGTCGAGGAACCAACTAGGGGGGAGGCCATCTTAGACTGGGTGTTGTGTAATGAGAGAGGATTAATTAGCAATCTCATTGTGCGAGGCCCCTTGGGGAAGAGTGACCATAATATGGTGGAATTCTGCATTAGGATGGAGAATGAAACAGTTAATTCAGAGACCATGGTCCAGAACTTAAAGAAGATTAACTTTGAAGGTATGAGGCGTGAATTGGCTCGGATAGATTGGCGAATGATACTTAAGGGGTTGACTGTGGATGGGCAATGGCAGACATTTAGAGACCGCATGGATGAATTACAACAATTGTACATTCCTGTCTGGCGTAAAAATAAAAAAGGGAAGGTGGCTCAACCGTGGCTATCTAGGGAAATCAGGGATAGTATTAAAGCCAAGGAAGTGGCATACAAATTGGCCAGAAATAGCAGCGAACCTGGGGACTGGGAGAAATTTAGAACTCAGCAGAGGAGGACAAAGGGTTTGATTAGGGCAGGGAAAATGGAGTACGAGAAGAAGCTTGCAGGGAACATTAAGGCGGATTGCAAAAGTTTCTATAGATATGTAAAGAGAAAAAGGTTAGTAAAGACAAACATAGGTCCCCTGCAGTCAGAATCAGGGGAAGTCATAACGGGGAACAAAGAAATGGCAGACCAATTGAACAAGTACTTTGATTCAGTATTCACTAAGGAGGACACAAACAACCTTCCAGATATAAAAGGGGTCAGAGGGTCTAGTAAGGAGGAGGAACTGAGGGAAATCTTTATTAGTCGGGAAATTGTGTTGGGGAAATTGATGGGATTGAAGGCCGATAAATCCCCAGGGCCTGATGGACTGCATCCCAGAGTACTTAAGGAGGTGGCCTTGGAAATAGCGGATGCATTGACAGTCATTTTCCAACATTCCATTGACTCTGGATCAGTTCCTATCGAGTGGAGGGTAGCCAATGTAACCCCACTTTTTAAAAAAGGAGGGAGAGAGAAAACAGGGAATTATAGACCGGTCAGCCTGACCTCAGTAGTGGGTAAAATGATGGAATCAATTATTAAGGATGTCATAGCAGCGCATTTGGAAAATGGTGACATGATAGGTCCAAGTCAACATGGATTTGTGAAAGGGAAATCATGCTTGACAAATCTTCTGGAATTTTTTGAGGATGTTTCCAGTAAAGTGGACAAAGGAGAACCAGTTGATGTGGTATATTTGGACTTTCAGAAGGCTTTCGACAAGGTCCCACACAAGAGATTAATGTGCAAAGTTAAAGCACATGGGATTGGGGGTAATGTGCTGACGTGGATTGAGAACTGGTTGTCAGACAGGAAGCAAAGAGTAGGAGTAAATGGGTACTTTTCAGAATGGCAGGCAGTGACTAGTGGGGTACCGCAAGGTTCTGTGCTGGGGCCCCAGCTGTTTACATTGTACATTAATGATTTAGACGAGGGGATTAAATGTAGTATCTCCAAATTTGCGGATGACACTAAGTTGGGTGGCAGTGTGAGCTGCGAGGAGGATGCTCTGAGGCTGCAGAGTGACTTGGATAGGTTAGGTGAGTGGGCAAATGCATGGCAGATGAAGTATAATGTGGATAAATGTGAGGTTATCCACTTTGGTGGTAAAAACAGAGAGACAGACTATTATCTGAATGGTGACAGATTAGGAAAAGGGAAGGTGCAACGAGATCTGGGTGTCATGGTACATCAGTCATTGAAGGTTGGCATGCAGGTACAGCAGGCGGTTAAGAAAGCAAATGGCATGTTGGCCTTCATAGCGAGGGGATTTGAGTACAGGCGCAGGGAGGTGTTGCTCCAGTTGTACAGGGCCTTGGTGAGGCCACACCTGGAGTATTGTGTACAGTTTTGGTCTCCTAACTTGAGGAAGGACATTCTTGCTATTGAGGGAGCGCAGCAAAGATTCACCAGACTGATTCCCGGGATGGTGGGACTGACCTATCAAGAAAGACTGGATCAACTGGGCTTGTATTCACTGGAGTTCAGAAGAATGAGAGGGGACCTCATAGAAACGTTTAAAATTCTGACGGGTTCAGACAGGTTAGATGCAGGAAGAATGTTCCCAATGTTGGGGAAGTCCAGAACCAGGGGTCACAGTCTAAGGATAAGGGGTAAGCCATTTAGGACCGAGATGGGGAGAAACTTCTTCACCCAGAGAGTGGTGAACCTGTGGAATTCTCTACCACAGAAAGTAGTTGAGGCCAATTCACTAAATATATTCAAAAGGGAGTTAGATGAAGTCCTTACTACTCGGGGGATCAAGGGGTATGGCGAGAAAGCAGGAAGGGGGTACTGAAGTTTCATGTTCAGCCATGAACTCATTGAATGGCGGTGCAGGCTAGAAGGGCTGAATGGCCTGCTCCTGCACCTATTTTCTATGTTTCTATGTTTCTATGAGTATCTTAGAAATTGCAATTCTCGGCCTTTAGTTTGCTCCAGTTCTCGTGAGTTAGAACAATTTCATTTTAGATTAGATTTTTTTTTCAAAAGGGGGCGTGTCTGGCCACTTACGCCTGTTTTGCAAGTTTTGGCAGCAAAAACTTACTCCAAACTAACTTAGAATGGAGTAAGTGTAGATTTTTGTACGCTCAGAAAAACCTTGCCTACACTTAGAAAATCAGGCGTAGGTTACAAATCAGGTGCAGGGAATGAGGACGGCGGGCGGGGAGAGGGATTTACAAACATTAAACACTTCACTTTTACAAATAAAGAGCCATCATCAATAATAAATGATAAATAAATCAATAAATAAACAAATAAATCAATCCAAATAACTTAAAAAATAAAAAGTTAAAAAAAAATTTAAAATCACTCAAATAAAAAATATTTCTACTCACCTACTGCAGCACCAGGGAGAAGAGGGCGGCGAGAGAAGGTGGGTCGGGGGGATAGAGAGAGAAGACGACAAAGAAGCCCCGCACGCAGCCGATGCCGGTCTGCCGCCGCTGCTGACTCTTCGGGCGAGGCCCGCCCCAGCGAGAGGCCGGGCGGGCGGGCCCCACCGCCGAGGTAAGATGCACAAGCCACTCGGCCGGGGATAGGGGCGACATCCCTTCGGCCTGGGATAGGGTCGTCGCCCCGAAGACAGGACGTCGGCAGCTACTGCGCACGCGCGCAGCCTCCACTGCGCATGCGCGCAGCTGCCGGCACTGTTTTCGGCGCAGCTGTAGCTCCGCCCCCTGCAGCTCCTGCTGCGCAGTGCCGAGGTGGAACTGGGCCTACAGCTATCTGAGAATCGCGAGGTAAGTATTCGGCGCAATTTTTGTTCTATAAATTAGGCGGGCCTCTCCGATGTGCACCGTTTTCGCGGGCGGCCGAAACTTGACCCCTTTGAAACATAGAATCATAGAAACATAGAAAATAGGTGCAGGAGTTGGGCATTCGGCCATTCGAGCTTGCACCACCATTCAATAAGATCAGGGCTGATCGTTCCCTCAGTACCCCTTTCCTGCTTTCTCTCCATACCCCTTGATTCCTTTAGCAGTAAGGGCCATATCTAACTCCCTCTTGAACATATCCAATGAACCGGCATCAACAACTCTCTGCGGTAGGGAATTCCATAGGTTAACAACTCTCTGAGTGAAGAAGTTTCTCCTCATCTCAGTCCTAAATGGCCTACCCCTTATCCTAAGACTGTGTCCCCTGGTTCTGGACTTTCCCAACATCGGGAACATTCTTCCTGCATCTAACCTGTCCAGTCCTGTCAGAATCTTATACGTTTCTATGAGATCCCCTCTCATCCTTCCAAACTCCAGTGTATAAAGGCCCAGTTGATCCAGTCTCTCCTCATAGGTCAGACAAGCCATCCCTGGAATCAGTCTTGTGAACCTTCGCTGCACTCCCTCAATAGCAAGAACGTCCTTCCTCAGGTTAGGAGACCAAAACTGAACTCAATATTCCAGGTGAGGTCTCACCAAGGCCCTGTACAACTGCAATGAGACCGCCCAGCTCCTATTTTCAAATCCCCTAGCTATGCAGGCCAACATACCATTTGCCTTCTTCACCACCTGCTGTACCTGCATGCCAACCTTCAATGACTAATGAACCATGACACCCAGGTCTCGCTGCACCTCCCCTTTTCCTAATCTGCCGCCATTCAGATAATATTCTGCCTTCGTGTTTTTGCCCCCAAAGTGGATAACCTCACATTTATCCACATTATACAGCATCTGCCATGACTCTGCATGTCTCTGTAAGGATCTTCAATTTGATTGGTTAAGGAGACACACTGTTGCTTGATCTGTTCACATGGGTCGAAGATGCCCTGTGGAGGGAACCATGCTGTTTTATTCTCTCGAATAATCGCAACTTCCATTGCAAAATTCCACAGTCTATGGACTAGTGTAGGCGTAATGAGCAGGGTGTGCAGTTTGCTGGCCAATGAACATATAATCTGAGCCAATATTGTTTTAGAAGGTAACGAGAAGCAGAACACAAGTAAATCAGTTACTCCTAACACAGTGTCACATACAGGCATAACTGATACTGCAGGTCAATTATGCCTTAATGGGCATTTTGCCATTGGCAGAGCCGAACCTAAGACTATTTAATGAATTTTAAAATGGGATGTTGCAAAGCACTCAGTATTTTAAATATACAAAGGGTACATTAGGGAGAGGCATTTCACTAGTCCAAAAAAAACATTAATTCACCACTATTCTCTGTTTTCTGTCTATGCTGTCACTCTCTTAACAGATGCCTTGATTTTACCAATTACTTTCTAATGTGACAGCTTATCAAGTAACTTTTGAAAATCCATACACACAGAATCCAGTTAATTTCCTCTACCACTACATTTTATTATTTCTTCCAAGAACGCTCTTAAATTTGTCAAACACAACTTGCATTTTAAAAGCGCATGCTGACTGTCTTTAATTATCCTGTTTCTTGTTCAGTGAACATTCATTTTATCTCACATTGTGGTCTCTCGAAGTTTAGCAATGACTGATGTTGGACTGACTGGCCTATAATGACCTGTTTTTTTCCACATGCTCCCTATTTGAACAGAAATAGTACACTGGTAACTTCCATAATCCAAGGATGTTTGCAAGATTATGGTCAGAGCCTTGCTATTTAAAACTGAAATAGAGAGAAGAGCAGACTTACAGAATGGATAGATATGAAATAGTAATTTGAGTTCAATATAGCAGAAATGTGAGGCGGTTCATTTTGGTAGGAGGAAGAAGGAGGCTACATATTATTTGGAAGGTAAGAAACTAAATGCTGTAGAGGAGCCAAGCAATTTGGAAATAGAGATATATGAATAACTAAAAGTAGCAACACAAGTTGATAAGGCCATAAAGAGTGCAAACAAAATACTAGATTTCATTTCTGGAGGAATAGAATACAAAAGAAGAGAGGTAATGTTAAGCTTGGATGAAGAAATTAAGTGTATTGTGGCCAAATTTGCTGGTGATACAATGATAGGTGGGAAAGCAAGTTGTGAGGAGGACACAAAGAGTCTGCAAATGGATATAGGCCCCAATTTTCCCTAAGAAAAAATAACGGCATACATTCCGTTGTGGTGCGTCAGCGCTGAAAAAAAAGTTTTCTGCAAACCAACGCATCCTGTCGCGCCGACAATACCCGAGTTGATTTGGGGAGAATCGAGTGCGCGCCAAAAACGCACAGTCGATGCGTGTAAAAAAAAAAACAACCAATTCATGCGCAGAGGAAAAAAAGAAAAACTGAAAAAAGCACTGCACATGCGAGATGCACATGCACACACCAAAAAAAAACTGCACATGTGCAGTCAATCACTATTAAAAAAATCAGCACTTGTGGAGACTGTGTGGATCACCATTGAGAAACCATTGGTGGCAGAGGTGGATTTGCAGCTAGGAAATACATCTTCATTAATGAGATGGCTGCAATGGAAGGATGAAGAGAAGGTGAAAAGGGCAAAGACGGAGACAGAAAAGGGGAAGCTGTAAGGGCCAAGAGATTTCTCGCGGAAGAAATTGAGCCCCTGGTAGACTTAATTGAGAGTAGATGGGAAGTTGTTGAAAACAAGGGGAACGTCAGTGAAAAGAAACTTAAACCCTCTGTACTCACAATAGTTCAGGACCAGGTCGCAGTCGAGTTCAATGGAATGTCCATCACCCTGAGAATCGGTGCGCAGCTGAAAAAGAAGTGGCAGGACCTCGGACAAGCAGTAACTGCAAGTAATAATTTATATTTATATTTATTAGGTTTGTATATATATATATATATATTTATGCACTGCAATAACATCTGTAAATGTGATCCGTGTTTGTGTGCGTATGTTCAGAAGGACCCTTTCTTAAAAGGTTCCATTTTCATCGTTGCAGAAGATGGTGTCACAGATCAACCAAGAACGGTCACAAACTGGAGGAGGTCCGCCAAGTAGGCTGCAACCAACAGCCGTGGAGCAGAGGATAGTTTAGATGATTAAATGTTACAGGAGGAGACCAACCATCAACGTGGAAGCTGGTCCCAGTTTTCCAACAGAGGGCAAGTCCTGCAAATGGCACAGTCTGGGTTGGCTTAATGTTACATTCTGCGTGTGCTGCCTACACTTCTCCTTCCTCAATGCTGCTAACCAAGCATCTATTTTTTGTCTTGCAGATGTTGCGCATCAGGAGGAGACAGAGGGTGCACTTGAAGTTGAATAAGAGCATGTTCAGGAAACCACCACTCCAGATATTCCAAATCAGGAGAACGATGTGCAGCAAGAAGACGCCGACAATGAGCAGGTTATCCTGGATTTGGAGATGCTGAACGGCCACGAGGATTCCAAGCCCTTTCATGAATGACTCAACCGATGTGAAATTTCTAGGTGTGCCGTCTGAAGTTGTGGGTCCCAGTGTGTCGCAGCAAGCCACACCTGCGAGACTTCAAAGGAGGGTTCAAAAGAGTGACCAAAAAGAGTTTCAAAAAACCAAAAAGAGTTTCAAAAGAGTGATGATGCTGAAACAAAGGATTCAGAGAATATAGGACATCTTGTGAGGATGAGCGGGGAGAACATTCAACAATCGCGATTGCTCATGGAAGCCTTCAGTGGGGTGAGGGTAGAGTTAGGGGGACTAAGAGATGAAATAGCAACACTGGCTGGAGGAATGGGTGAAGTGAGGGGAGAAATTGCGGGACTGTCATTATAGGTGGAAAGACTTTCGGGACAGATGACAGAGACAGTAGCAGCAATAGCGGGGTTCACCCAGACTGTCATTGATGCGAGGAACGTTTTCTACTCTCTACCAAAATTAGGGGTTGATCCAGAGACTGAGGATGATTACGAATTGGAACCCGGGCCTTCCATAATGACACATATTGGCTCTGTCCCTGTTGTGACACAACAGCAAGAAATGCCGCGGGGCGGGACTTCTGTGCCTGGCGCAACAAGACCCCGATCTCGTTGCTTTTTCTGCCCCCAATTGGGACAGCACCAGATTTTCAGCTGTAAGACTCTTTGGGCTGGATTTAGCTTTCTGGAAATTTCGCGACGCTAATCAAGGCGGGGTGGTAAGTATAACGCCCGATAAAAGTTTGCAACACCAGCCAGAATATTCAACCGAAACTCAGTGACAACGATCGGGGGTGCTAAATCAGGCGTTACACATCTGTGCTTGGCCGCTCCAACCGAAACCCACCAGGCAAAAAAAACACCTTTCTTTGCGCATATGCAGAGGTGCACTATAATTCCCAAAGCCAGCGGAAAGTTTAGGGTGCGGCAATATAAGTTTGCACATGCGCAGATCCACTAGTGCACTTCGAACAGCGCTGGAGAAATGGCACAGCAGGAAGGACGCCAGAGAGCAGGACACTTCTATGCCACGGCTGCTGAGGCACTAATACAGGACATTGAGAGGAGGTGGACTGCCTTGCAGCTCGCTGGAGGAAGCTGGCCCTGCCAAGAGTGTTTAGGAGGATTTAGAGGGAGATTGCCCAGTAGGTGTCAGCAACAGACATGATGTCTACAACTGCTACTCAATGTCGCAAGAAGTTTAACGACCCCACTAAGGCTGTCAGGGTGAGTAGCCTTTACATTTATGCACCTCTGCCTTGGTTGCAACATCTCTGTCTGAACAATGTAAAGTCTTTGACGGAGCTGCCCTTCTCTACGTGCTCAGGCCATGGTGTGGGTTGGTGAAACCTCCTGAAAGCTGGAGGCTCAGTTCCCCAGCCATGCCCTGTGCATTCAGGCAGCGTGGAACCTCTTGGCCCCTATTCATTCTCACCCCTCTTCGCACTACCATTTGACTCTTGATATGCGTTGGCCAAATGTTATCCTGAGCCACAATCCTAGCTGGCTCTCACCACCTCCCAGCCTTCCCACCTGCTCAGTGCGCAACCACAGAGATTATAATGCACATCTTTACGCTTCCAGACAGTATCAGCTAATCTACCATGGAAGACACATGTGACGCACAATGAGCCACACACTCACTCACACCGTCTTCTTGTAGGTGAAATTGTTGTATAATCACTGGGGGCAGCAACGTAGCAGAGGTGGAGAGCCTGATCTGCAGGACCTCACTGAGGTGGAGCAGCGAGTGTCGGCCCTCGTGGACACATTTGATCCTTATATAAATGTCAACAATATAAATTACCTCGGAAGTGAATTTCTCAAATGCATGTATTGCCTGATTGAGAAACTACATTTATTATTTGAATGCTTAATGTTCTGCTCATATTGCCTGGTTAGTTATCATGTTCATCATCCTGCATTAGTGCACAATAAAGGCTGGGTTTTTGGTTCATTTGTGCCCCATTTAGCGCCTTGGTGGGGCGGAAAAATTATTTCTGGACGTGAAACGAGGTGCACAAGATTTTGCACCTGGGTGGAATTTTCGGCAATGGTTTTATGGCGACGCTAAAACTTAGCATCCGCCTGGGAACCCACCAAGAAAAATCAGTTGGACCCAGGGCACACGGTGCCATCTTGAAAACGGAGGAGAAAGTCGCAGTTATCAGTGATTAAAAGCACTGGGAGAAGATCACTCATACTTTTGATTGTGAAGGTTATATGAGTTCTAGTTTGTTTTTAAGTACATTTAACAAAATGGAGACCATGCGATGTCGGGAGCCAGTAATCCTGCCTGCTATATTCATATGGCGTCGAGCTGGAAGAAGGCTTATTGATCATTTTCAACATAATCGAAGAGGTCGCAGATGTATGGGGCGGAGGCATTACCACCCACGAGTTTACAAGGAAACTCACTTATACCTGCAGCTTTCCATGGCACAGTGCATTAGAAGGCTGCGCTTCTGAAAATAGGTGGTCACAGAGATATGCCAGCTCATACAGGCAGCCCTACAGCCTATCAGTGGCAACAGGGCTGCACTGCCCGTCGAGGTGAAGGTGACTGTGGCACTTGCCTTCTATGCCTCCAGCTCCTTTCAGTTATCAGTGGGGGACATATGCTCCATCTAGCAGCAGGCTACACATTGCTGCATTCGCCAGGTGACTACTGCACAGTATGCACGCAGGTTGGATTTCATAAACTTCCCAATGACCAAGGAGCCCCAAAGTGAGAGGGCTGTAGGTTTTGGACGATTTTCTGGCTTCCTCAAGGTTCAGGGTGTCCTTGACTGTACACATATCGCCCTGCGAGCACATTTAGAGAATCCAGAGGTTTACCGAAACCGAACGGGATTCCCTTCCATGAACGTACAGATCGTCTGCGACCATACTCAGTGCATCATGACAGTAAATGCCCAATATCCATGGAGCATCCATGATGCTTTCATCTTGTGTGAGAGCAGTGTCTCTCACATGTTCTAGTGTCAACCACAATGCCAGAGTTGGATGCTGAGGGACAAAGGTTACGGCCTCGCCACCTGGCTCATGACCCTGCTCTGGAACCCTCAGACAGACGCCGACCATTTCTATGATGAGAGTCAAGCAGCCACACGCAACATCGTTGAACAGACAATCGGAATGCTCAAGCAGCACTTCTGATGCCCGGGCCACTTTGGAGGCTACCTGCAATACTCCCCTCAGTAGGTCTCTGAGTTCATTGTGATGTGCTGCATGCTAGAGCACTTAGCCATCATGAGGGGACAGGAATTGCCAATGGGGATTGCAGGAGCACCTCAGGAGTGGGGGGGGGGGAGACGATGGGGAGGAGGAGGAGGAAGAAGAGGAGCCTGATGAGGAACCCATGCCAACACCACCACCACCCCCACCACAACTACAGGGGAGGCATTGTGGAAATTCCACCACTGCAATAGACTTATATTGGCAGCTCATAATTTAACACTTTGCTTGAAGAGTGAACGTCACGTTTAACCATTGCCTGGCCACTCTATCCCACCATGTTGACTATTCCCCCTATTATTCTGCAAATGAGACACTACACAGGAATGGTTAAGGTGAACAAAATAATTTATTAAACATTCTAAACTTTGTCAACTTTGTAAACTTAATTGTGAAACTTTAATAAAATAACATAAATTAGCTGCATCCAGCAGTGTGATCATTCAACAACAACAACATTATGAATAAGATAAGTCAGAACATAAAGTAAAACATAAAACATAGGATGCAACCAGTATCAACAACATAATACAGCACCCCCTGCCCCACCATTTTTAACCACCTGCTTTCCACCACCCCCCCTTCTCCTTCCCCTCCATTGCTTGCTGCTCCTAACCCAAGTGGTACCAAGATGGAATTCAGCAATGTTGCCAGAGTGCTACTCTGTTGTAGGGAGAGACAATGGAGATGCCGCCTGGAGAGACACTGGACCAGCTCATGGTGTGTAAGGCCCAGCTTCTGACTGACGAGCCTCTTCATCGGCGTCGACAGTCACAGGTGGTTTGTGTCTGGGTGTTACACTGGGGAAGGCAGAGAGAATGGCAGAAGGGTTTATGGACTACGTCACCTGCCCAAGCTGAAGCAGAGCTCGTGCCTGTGATGCTCCATAGTCCACAAGGCTTCACAACCACTCTCTCCGGGACTCCAGTATCACTGCTGGAAGCCACCAGCCTCGTGCGTATACTGATGACCTCGCAGGTTTCATGGCTCGCACCGACAATCTGCGACCCTACCTCCATAATGGTCACAGTGAGACCCTCGATGGTTGCTGGAATCCTACCCAAGACATCAAGGAGCTGATGGGTGAGCTGGATGCTCTCCCTGGATGTTCCCACCATGTCCAGTCGGCCTGTGTGTCAGCAGACTGACTTTGCCGACTCACCCTCCGGAGAGATGGAATACGGGATTTGACCCCAGAACTGTGTTGCTGCACGCCACTGGTTCCAGGAGCCTCGGAGTTGTCAAACCCCGAGAAAGTTACATCGTCGTCCTCAGACGAGGTGAGAGCCGGTGGTAAAAGAGGGGTGGATTGCTTCTGCCCCGGAGTCGGCTGATCTGCAAACTCATCCACTTCTTCTTCCTCCTCTTCCTCCACATGATGGCCTGATGTGGAGTGATGCTTTGAGGGATGTGGCGCCTGTTCTGATCATCTGGATGCATCAGACAAGTGGTTAGCAGCAGGGGAGGGGGCAGGGTGACATGAGGAAGGTCGCATAGCGCAGGCTCATTTGAAGGATCGCCGCTTCTTCATTATTTCTAGTCCAGAGACACTGCATGACATTGGCCCAACCCTAGTCCACAGACTCTGCAGGACATTTCCCCAACCCAGCCCAGGGTGTGTGCAGGACTTACCCTTAGTATCCGAGCGGATGTGCACGCCCCCAGTGACAGTTCCTGACCTAAGATGCCAATTAGGCCCGCCACTCTGCTCTCAATGTCGGTGAGTGGCATGGTCTCAGGTGGACCGCTGCCTGTGCTCACCTGCTTGTGTCAATTATGAGACTTCTTTGCCTGGAAAGATGAAAATGGGAATGCTTACAGGAGGGTCCATCTGCTATTGTGGCATCCACAAATAGTCATCAAAACAATTATACCATACTGTCTGAATGTAATACAGTCCTCTGTTCAATGGTCTTGGAAGTTGCACGTGATACACCAGGAGAACATCGAAGTGCGGAGAAAGCTTATGAGATCGCAGAAAGCAATCCTAATAATGTGTAAAATCATTCATGGCAAATAGGGTGCCAAACTTACCCTACTATATGGCATGCATTTTAGGAGGTAACCCACAGAGTGCTGAGAGACAACAATAGCATGAGAACAAATAGTGTGTCAGATAATGAAGGAGTGCATGAATAAAAATTGTACTCACTCTAACGACCCTTGAAAGATCATTGAACTCTTTTCACCATTGTGTGCCACTCCTGATCACTGTGTCTGAGGCAGAGACCTCCTCAGCGATTTCCCTCTAAATGTGTTTGAAAATGGATCGCAGAGGTCTAGATCTACCCCTGCGATGTAACTCCTGCAATTTCTCTCCACAGTCCCCAATAGAGCTCCGTTAGCCTCCTGGCTGAACCACCTGGCACGCTGTCTCCACTCCTCATCCTCCATCATGAAAATCCAATTTTAAAATGGCTGATTTAGCCCCGGGTGTAGTGCTCATGCACGTGACCGTGCCCTGCACTTACAATTGCGATCGGACAGCAGATGAGAAGCGTTGGAAGAAAAAAATAAATAAAAATTTGCGCATGCGCAGAATGGACAGTTTTTTTAGCACCGGAAAATTCGGCTCCGGCACACAAAGTTTGTGGTGCAATGCCGGAGTTAGCGTTAACGCTCCTTGTGAACTTTCATTTAGCGAATGTTGCGCGCTCTGGAGCTAATGCCAACCCAGCATAAAATGTTTGATTTTGCCGCGATTTGCGCCCGAAAATGTGCGGAAATGCAAAAAGCCAAAAATCCAGCCCTAAGACTTCATGTACAAGGTGTTCGAGCAAGAACAAGGTGCAAAAATCTTCAAGACAAACGTCAGTCGTCTTCACTGAATATGTAGATAGCTGACTGTTTAAAACGTGGTATTTTTCAGAACCTGGGTGGGTAGAGAGCTTACATTCCCCATTTTGAGCTCTGCAATTATGGCTCAGGTTGTCTGCAAACCTGTTGTCAACTCAATTTAAAACAGATACTAAAACGGTTTGAAATGTATCCATAACAATGAATTATAAACAGACTTCGCTTAAAGCTGTTAGATATTCAAAGTATAACGGTGAATCAGATTAACAATCTAGAGGTAGAAACCTTTTAATATGAAGATAGTAAATTTCTGAACAAAAAACATGAATGAAATATCTAATGATTCAATAAGCATTGATGGGCGTAGCAGTTGGTCTATCATATTGAGGTTAATTTTGTGAATAATTTATGGAGTCCTTCATCTTGAAATTATTGATGTTTGCACTGGTTCCAATTGCAATGTTTAAATGGGTTACATATGTTTGAGTAATTAGCCATAGGTTCACTGGCAGCATGGGTGAGCACTGTAGTATATTCCCGCTCTATCTGAAATGTCAGTGTTTCTTTTATTTCCAGTTAAAGTTTAGTGAGATGTGGTCCTGGTGCAGACGAGTCAGATGTTAATTCTGCGTAACACTGCAAGGAGATTATTAATATAGCTATCTCAAAGATGGGTTTCCTGACCACTTATAGACTGAAATCGTGCTGTACAATATCAAGAAATGCTACTTTGAGGGTATAGGTGGCAAATGTAAAATTGCACATCCTGCTGTGCTGAGGATAGGTTAGTTCAGTGGTTACAGAAAGAAAGAAACTCATGCATTTATATAGCACCGGACATCTCAAAACGCTTTACAACCAATGAAGTACTTTGTGTGTAGTCACTGTTGTAATGTGGGAAACGTGATAGCCAATTTGCACACAGCAAGCTCCCATAAACAGCAATATGATAATGACGAGATAATCAGTTTTAGTTATGTTGATTGAGGGATAAATATTGTCCAGGACACTGGGGTAACTCCACTGCTCTTCTTCGGAATCTTTTATGTCCACCGAAGGGAGCTTGGTTTAAATCCCACATTGACAGTAAGTAAAATTGAAAAATTCAATGGTAATTTATATTCGGGCAACGGAAAAAATAACATTGAAATCAAGATTATCATTAAAAAACCCAATTGTTTCACTGATGGTCTTCAAGAAAGGAAACCTGCCGCTACTTCCCGATATGGCCTGCAGGTGATTTTAGACCCATGCCATTTAGTTGACTCTTAGTGCCCCCTGAACTGGTCTGATAAACTACTCAGTTCAAGGCAACTAGGGATAAGCAATAAATGTGACCTTGTCATCGTCAACGATATTCAAAGAACAGGTTAAAAAAAACTATATGGTTTCTTTTGTTTTTATTTTTTATTTAAAAATTCTGCCTTCCATTTTATATTAGAACACCTGTTAAATTCTTGGCAACAGATGTTTAATGTCTGTTAATTTATGTGAGATTGATCACCACAGTAACTTAAATCAGACTTTTAAGGATACCAGTTGAATTTTTACTAGTTGAATTTTTGGAGGAGGTCATTAGCATGGTGGGTAGAGAATTGTCTATGAATGTTGTCTATTTGGACTTCAAAGAAGGCATTGGATAAGGTTTGGTACAAGAGATTATTAGAAAATAAAAGCGCATAGAATTGTAAGTAACCTTGTGACATGTGTTGATTATTGGTGGGAGGTAGGAGACAGAAGAGTGATAAAGGATTGATTCTCTGATTGGCTGGATGTGACAACAGGTTCCCCGCGGATCTGTACTGGGGTCTCGACTTTTCACCATATATATTACTGAATTGGTGAAGGAATAGAAAGTTGGATATCCACGTTTGCAGGTGACACTAGGTTAGGAGCACAGTAAATTAGGAGCAGAAAGTTACAAAGGGAGGTAGACTGAGTGGGTAAAATTGTGACAGGTACAGTTTAATAAGGGATAGAGTGTGCCATTCAAGTTTGGTCTAAAAACAACAAGTTGGAATATTTTCTTCATGGTGCGAAACTTGTAGAGGGTCAAAAGGATTTAGGTATCCATGCATACAAATTAGTAAAAGCTAGGGCATGAAAAAATGTAAGCAGAAATGCTAATGGAATATTGGCCTTCACAGGGGGTTGAATTCAAAAATGAAGAAGTGATTCTTCAGTTTTACAGAGCCTTAGTCAGACCCCTTCTGGAGTATTGTTTTCAGTTTTGGGCACCGACCCTCAGGAAAGATATTCAGGCCTTTTAGGAGGTTTTAGCCGATCGCCCATTGGAAGCTGCCGACCGGGATTTCTAGGCTATGAAATAAACACACCAGAAAAAGCTAAGGCGTGTCCATTCAAGTGTAAGTGAATTTTGAATGACTTATTATGTCTTAATTACTGCCAAATAATCCCAAGGTGTGGAGTCTCATTCTTTCAGATTTTAATTATTGTTGGAGATTTAAAAAATTAAATTTTTTTTTTACATTTTCTTTCTGTCTCTTTCATCTCTCTTGATCCATATTTCTTTCCATCTCTCTATTTTGCTTTCCGTACAGGATTTGACATTGAATTAATTATTCTAACTTGCACTTCCTGGTTTAGACTCTGCGTGTCTCAGTAAGGATTCTTCAGTTAGCTTGTTTAAAGCGACACACTATTGCTTGACCTGTTCACATGGGTTTGAGATCCCCTTTAGAGGGTGCTGTGCTGTTTTATTCTCTCTAATGATCGCAACTTCCAATGCGAAAGTCCACAGTCTGTGGACAAGTGTAAGTGTAATGAACAGGGAGTGCAGTTTGTTTGCCACTGACCGCAAAATCTGGGCCAATATTTGATTAGAAGGTAACAAGAAGCAGAACACAAGTAAATCACTTACCCCTAACACTGTGTCACAAACAAGCATAACTGGTATTGCAGGTAAATTATACCTTTAAGGGTATTTTGCCTTTGGCAGAGCCTAACCTAAGATTTTTCAATGCATTTTAAGATGGAATGTTACAAAGCACTCAGCATTTTTAATGTACAAAAGATACATTAGGGAGAGGCATTTATCTCGTCGAAAAAAAACATTAATGCACCACTATTCTCTGTTTTCTGTTCATACTGTCATTCTCTTAACAGGTGCCTTGATTTTTCCAATGACCCTCTGTTAGCGTTAGTGTTTTCTCTGAAGAATCACTCAACACTCAGGGTCGGTTCCAATGCTGAAGCAGCTTTATTACGCTCAGCGGGAAGGAAAAACTCAGGACCGTATCCAGGTTTCTCTTCACAGAACAAAGAGTTACATGTACCTTTATATGTTTTACAACAGTTAAAAAACAGCTTACTGCAGTTACACAGCTCATCACGGCTGGACACAAGCCAATCATAACGATTATAGATTACATATAGGTTTTTTTTAATCCAATAGAATTCTCCTAGTAACCAGGGAACCATTGTCAATTTGGGTTGATCGATGACTTTATATGTTCTCTCCCTAGTTCTTTCATCTGGGAGAAATAATTGGTTTGTAGCCTTGTTTACAGCAAATGGTTTCCCTCTTATCTTTCTTCCTGGGGAATTAATTGGTTTATGGCCTTGTTCACAGGAGATGGCTTCCTTCTTATCTCTGCCTTCCCAGGCATTCCTACAGTGGGCCTCACAGGGTTATTGCTCGGTCAGTGAACGTTCAACAGTTCACAGTTTGACTACCTGATTTCCCATAATGCCTGGGCAGCCATTTTATGTGTGTGTCCATTTAAGCTTATGTGAGTTCTAAATATCCAGCAGGTGCCTAATGCCTAAGTCTATATATATCTTTCGACTCTCTACAACAATTCCCCCTTTCGGTAAAGGGACTAGCCCTAGTCCCCTTTTAACCGAAATACTGCCTTTATCTGATATTTGTGCACGGCCCGGTATTCCTTGCCTCAACGTGCTGGCCAGTCACGCGGTTTCAGGAGTTCCGGTTGCTCAAATCAAATTAACAAAGGCTAGCTCCTCCCGTCCCCTTATCAAACAGACTTGTTTAATATCCAGGGAACGGTGATTGGTCCGTTTCTGCCGTTTGTGGCGCCTGCATACCTGGCAGGCCATCACGCCCCATGTTATTGCTAAGATTAATTGTATTCCGACCAGTGTGTGTGAAATAATTCGAATCCATGGGTGGATGTTCACATTTATTCCCCAGTCCCAGACCTTTCTCCACCAACTCTGACTTTGTAAGTCTACCTCGGTATCTTCTTTGATTTTAGTTTGTAGCTGGTGATAGAGTTTTACAGATTGACCCACTCTGAGCCTCAACTCCCGTAATACTTCGGTTAGATGTGGGATAGGGACCTGCTCTGGCTCGTCATAATCCTGCAAATGATCATGGAGCTGATCAGTTACTTCAATAACTTCGGACTTCCGGCGCCTAACCTGGGTGATATGCGCTTGCCCGATCGCGACAGGTCGTAGTGGTGTAAAGCAAAAGTTTGGCTGCGGTATAGGGCACTGCAGGTCATTATACTGGTATGAACGCTCAGTAGTAGAGACGCAGTATCTTCCCCTCCCTCCGTAGCCTGCCCTCGCGAAGTGCATGTGTGCGGGCACTATTTCTAGTACACACCCATTGGTTCGGTTAAACCCGCACTCGTCTAGTTCGCCTCGGCCCACCGGGTGAGGGCATACTGTGATTTCCCCCCTTTGCTTGCAATCTGCTAGGGAAATCCCGGTAAGTATGTTGTTTCGACGAACGGCAGAGGTGGTGGTCAGGTAGTAGCGTATGGAGACATTTTCCCGTATTACTCCGATATTCTCTAGTTGGTATAAGGGGAACGGCCCTGAGTCCGGCGTTGCTATGGGGATCAACAGGACTATCCCTATCCCGGTAGTCCTACCCATCTGGCAATCTGGAATTGCGGGGTATACTCGGGTCAGTCCCTTCAGAGTACAATTATCCAGTGTCCCCCTTTGGTTCGCCAACTGAGCTAAATGTGAACTGTCTATCCAATCGGGTACCTCCCCGCGTTGGATCTGGTTGAGGTTGTGGCGGATCTGTCCCACCATCCACAGACCATAAGCATGACAGAGTTGCCCCTGTCTTTGCTTTATTGTATCTTCTTGTTCTCTATCAATGAGGTGATTGATGGTTTTAGCGTGAGCTTCCAGGACTGAGATGCCATCCAACTGGATTTCGGCCCCCTCCTTTCCTAGGTTGGCCTGGTCTTCCTGGTTTTGCTCCACCCTCTCCAATAACCCCTTCATCACCCCTTTAAGCTGTTCTACCCTCTCATTTAGCCCTTGTATGTCTATCGAGTTCACTACGGAGGTTCCTGTATTGAAAACGGTAGCAACATCATTTACTATTTCCCTCTTCACCCTGGGTGCTAACCCCTGTCCCCGGAACTTACTGGCACCCATGGCATCGGCAGCCTGCTGCATTACGACTTTACTTAATACATTGTACATCCTCCTTGACTGTTCGGTACAATATTCCGGCATCTGGATGCCTGAAATATTGATCAGAACAGGCACAATTTCATGTTTAACATTATCATACAATAATTCCCCTTCGTTGTACATTGCAATCCCATTTTCTGGTCCCTTAGTAGTTATGGGACAAGGCAGTTCTTCGGGCAATGTAGTGATTCTTATGGGGCGCGGTGTCGGAGGGGGTGAGAAACATACATACAATTATATTGCAGCCGCCCCCGCCTCCTCGTAATACCCACACAGCCCCATTCCCTTCTTGCGGATGACTGATTGCTGGGATTGTCCCGGAGGCGCGCAAATTATGCCGAAAATACATTCATCAGGCCCTTTGACATCCCTCCGTTTAATGCATCTGCTCCTTATACCCGTGGAGCACTGTACACATACTCTTATTCTTATTAGGATTCTTATTAGGATTCACTTGTAACCATGCATTAAAATAAGTCCTGTCCTTGCTCCAGTCCTTGGTTGCTGGGATGCACATTCCGTCCGTTAAATTAAACAAGACTCCATAGTTCATATAGTTGTTTATTTCCAGCGTGCTCTGCTGTCCGTCGGTGTTGCCCAGGGTACGTGCATGTCGCAGGGCTATCCATATTACGAGTAGCGCCTTTCGTATTCCCATTCCGGTAAGTATTATCTGTAATTTTAAACAGACGGCCTGGTCGTCACCAGGGGTTAAGTTTTTTTGCTCTACGAGTGTCCCTGTCACCCTGCAAAATCAGAAGGACAAGGTTATAATCGAACCATTTCGAGCTGAATCTGTAGGGCGTGCGCCCGTGTCTTTACCCACTTAAATATTACCCAAACTCCTATTATGACCAAGGCCAAAGCTATTCCTCCAAACATCGCTGTCTGCTTTACCGTTAGGTTGGGTTTGTGGACTACACCTACCCACCGTGGGGTACATTGGCTCTATTGCCAGAGGTGATGGTGCTATGGCTGCGCACTGCACTATCCGTCTAGTCCCGTTATCTCTTCCAGCCTGTTTATCTTAGCTTTTAACTCTTCAATTTGTTTTATTGAATATCTATTTCTTTATTGTATCAGGCAAGTATTATTACATAAGCTAGTTCTGTTTTTATTTTTGTTTCCTCTGTTAGGTGAGTCCTTTTTTTCCCTATTAAGAAATCCAAATTAATAATGTTCAGTATAAAACGGCTGTCAATGGAAAGGGTTAACTCCTTTCCAGGTTTGTAAGAAGACCTGATGTCATTACGTGACTTCACGTAATCATCTGAAAAAAAAAGTCTTTGTGCCTTCAAAACTGGCTTCGAAATTAGGAATCCGTTAAACAGCATAAATCATTAGAGTAAACTCCAATGTTTTCTTAACTTCTAATTCAAGTACTTGCCAAAGAATTTTTTTTTTTTTTTAAATTGTTTTAAAACAAGACCACACATACAATAGCAATTTTGTTTACTGAAATTCAATTCTGTTTTTTTTTTATTTCTCTCTTTCTCCTCGTTATCTTCAAAACCCTCCTGCTTGTTTAGACTGTTCGGGACATTTTGGAAATCTTTTCAAACTGCATTGAAACTTTTTCATAATTGAAAATTCGAATCCATGTAGAGTGTTTTTTACTTATTCCAATTTTTTTTTTTTTTTCGTTTTCTAATTAAACCAATATCTTTTTCACAGCAAACATCAACTAGTATTTAGTAAGTTATGTCTTTTTCCATTTAGTCCGTTACATCTTTTTTTTTTTTTCTTTCTTCAAATTAGGTTTTGTATTTTACACGGAGGGTTCGTAACTCCATAAAGTTGTTAATTTGTTTACTTTCAAAGTGGCGTCTTTATCTTTTTCTTTTTCTCCATAACTGGAATGGAGACCAGCTTTGAGAGTTTGAGTGCTGCCTTTCGTTATCTCAAAATGCTCCAGTTTCAAAGCCGTTACTAAAGCTTGCTGTTTTTTAACATTTTCCAAAAGTTCCTTTTACACCTTCGCAGATAGCTCGCCACTTGCCCAGGAGTTTGACCTGATCAGATTTAATTTAATCTTTTTTTTTTAAATCCACCTCAGTATTTCCTGTGCCTTCTCTGAATATCTCAAAATCCCAATTCAAACTTTGTAATTTCAATCTTTATTTGAAACTTTTTTTTTTTAGAAGCTCTTTTTTTTTAAAGCATTCTTTATCTCATTCCGAGACTAAATTTATGTCTTTCAACCCAATCAATCATTGCATGTTTTCTTTCGGCAAGTAAGTGAGCATGTCAAATAAATATTTTGCTCAACAAACCTATTCTTTATTTGTTTATTCTCCTAGCTCCGTAACTTATCATCCGAATAAATCCACACCTGCGTTTCTAACTTAAATGTCTTAAAACTTCCCACATACAGGACAACATTACAAAGGGTTTAAAAAAAAAGACTTTCACTCTGTTTCTAAAATAAACAGACACTTGCATTCCTCTTCCAACCAGGCTTTCGGAACATGAAAACATAAAACAAAAATTCATTCTGCAGTCAAAAATCACACAGACACTTCTCACTCAACGATCAGACATTTACAACAGTCTCTCTTCTTGTTTTGGCCGGCTCTATTTTTGGATCCATGACCTTTCAGGGAATTCGTAGTTTTATCTAAATAATTCCTCACATAACTAATTCCTGAGGATTCCACCCTGCTTTAATCATTTTTTCAATTAGCTTCTTTTGTTTTTCCGCCAGGTGGCGGGTAAGCGACCCTTCTGGTCCCCACTCGAGTTTACTTGTTTTCATGGCCATTCCTGGGTAGGACTGGTATCGTTAGGAATCTACTCTCAGCGGTCCGCTTTCTTTCTAGCGCGACTTGTAGTAAACTGTCTCTTGGCTACTGTCAGGTCACAAGTTCTGCTGTTACACAAACTTATACAATTCTTAAAAACGCGTTTAAGCAATTCCCGCAGTGCTCTACGTATCCTTAACGACTACCTACCACCGCTCAGCCCGTTGGTCCGACCCTGTTCACAGGTTTGGATTCCGTTAGCCGCTGTACACCGCTTGGTTCTATCCCGGGGTATTTCAAATTACACTACTGGGTCCGGAAGACGTCTCTCGGTATCACGATCCCACGGTCTAAGTGTGTTCCCTACGCCTACTTGGTTCCTGGCCGTCACGTGGGACAAAAGTCCTCTTAATTCAGGCTCAGGCTAGGCGTTTGAGATATTAGACCGTCTCCTCATGTCGATCAACCAGCTTCCACCTTCCGCACCCTTTATACTTAAAAATTGTTTTTTATACTCACCCGGGTTTTTTCCAAGGGCGTCCAGCGACTCCGGGAAATCCCGTCGACTACGCCATTGTTAGCGTTAGTGTTTTCTCTGAAGAATCACTCAACACTCAGGGTCGGTTCCAATGCTGAAGCAGCTTTATTACGCTCAGCGGGAAGGAAAAACTCAGGACCGTATCCAGGTTTCTCTTCACAGAACAAAGAGTTACATGTACCTTTATATGTTTTACAACAGTTAAAAAACAGCTTACTGCAGTTACACAGCTCATCACGGCTGGACACAAGCCAATCATAACGATTATAGATTACATATAGGTTTTTTTTAATCCAATAGAATTCTCCTAGTAACCAGGGAACCATTGTCAATTTGGGTTGATCGATGACTTTATATGTTCTCTCCCTAGTTCTTTCATCTGGGAGAAATAATTGGTTTGTAGCCTTGTTTACAGCAAATGGTTTCCCTCTTATCTTTCTTCCTGGGGAATTAATTGGTTTATGGCCTTGTTCACAGGAGATGGCTTCCTTCTTATCTCTGCCTTCCCAGGCATTCCTACAGTGGGCCTCACAGGGTTATTGCTCGGTCAGTGAACGTTCAACAGTTCACAGTTTGACTACCTGATTTCCCATAATGCCTGGGCAGCCATTTTATGTGTGTGTCCATTTAAGCTTATGTGAGTTCTAAATATCCAGCAGGTGCCTAATGCCTAAGTCTATATATATCTTTCGACTCTCTACAACACCCTCTAATGTGGCAGCTTATCAAGTAACTTTTGAAACTTCATACACACGGAATCCATTTAACATCCTTTATCAATGCACTTCATTTTTTTCTTCCAAAAACTGTCTTAAATTTGCCAAACATACATTTTAAAAGTCAATGCTGACTGTCTTTAACTATCCTGTTTATTGTTAAGTGAAAATTCATTTTATCCCACATTGTGGCCCATAGAAATTTAGCAATGATTGATGTTAGACTGATTGGCCTATAATTACCTATTTTTTCCCACTTACTCCCTATTTGAACAGAATTGATACGCTGGTAACTTCCATAATCTGAAGATGTTTGCAAGATTATGGTCAGAGCCTCTGCTATATAAAACTGAAATAGAGAGAAGAGCAGACTTACGGAGTGGGATGATGTGAAATGTTAATTTATGTTCAAAATAGCAGAAGTGTGAGGTGGTTCATTTTGGTAGGAGAAACATAGAAGAAACATAGCAATCTACAGCACAGAAGGAGGTCATTTCGGCCCATCGTTTTCGTGCCGGCCAACAAAGAGCCACACGGCCCTCGGTCAGCAACTCTAATGTTTACTGATACGTCCTTACTACACAGTATAAATGCACAAGAGGCCCATGCTTGAGAGAAGGTCAGTCTGTGACCTGTCCTTTATTCCTTAGCACTCAAGTGATGAAGGTGGGTGGAGCTTCCCCTTTTATACCTGAAGGTCCAGGTTAGGAGTGTCTCCCAACGAGTGGTCAGTGTTCTCACGGTGCACAACTTTGGTCAGTTTATACATGGGTTACAATGCTGGTTGAATAAATGACATCACCTCCCACCCCAAAGTCTTATTGGGATCACAGGTTGAGTCTCTCTGGTGGTTTACGCTCCCTTGTAGAGCGCCTGAGTTGGGGCTCCGGTTGTTGGGCGCTGGCCTGAGTGTCTGCTGTTTGCAGTGCCTCAGGCCTGTCCAGATTGCCCACAGTGACTGGGCTCTCCTCCCTTTGGTTCCGGTGTTCGGTCACCTGTGGTGGAGTGAACTCTATATCGTGTTCTTCCTCTGCTTCTTCTATGGGGTTGCTGAACCTCCTTTTTGTTTGATCCACATGTTTGCGGCAGATTTGTCCATTGGTAAGTTTAACTACCAGAATCCTATTTCCCCCTTTGGCAACCACAGTGCCTGCGAGCCATTTGGGCCCTGCAGCGTAGTTGAGGACAAAAACAGGATCATTTACATCAATACATCGCGGCCTCGCATTCCTGTCATGGTAGTGATATTGTGACTGGCGCCTGCTCTCGACAATTTCTTTCATGGTGGGGTGTATAAGGGATAATCGGGTTTTGAGCGTCCTTTTCATTAATAGCTCTGCGGGTGGAACCCCTGTGAGCGAGTGTGGTCGGGATCTATAGGCCAACAGGAGGCGTGATAAGCGGGTTTCTGGAATCTGAGCATCCCCTGTTTGATTATCTGCACTGCTCGTTCTGCCTGGCCGTTTGAGGCCGGCTTGAACGGTGCCGTTCTAACATGGTTAATTCCATTGCTTGCCATGAAGTCCTGGAATTCAGTGCTTGTGAAGCACGGGCCATTGTCGCTGACCAAGATGTCTGGTAGACTGTGGGCGGCGAACATTGCCCGTAGACTTTCTACCGTGGCAGAGGATGTGCTTGAATTTAAAATGCCATGCTCGATCCATTTGGAGTAGGCGTCTACTACAACCAAAAACATTTTCCCCATGAAAGGACCTGCGTAGTCCACATGGATGCGTGACCAAGGCTTGGCGGGCCATGGCCAGGGGCTAAGGGGGGCTTCCCTGGGCGCATGGCCCAGCTGGGCACATGTGTTGCACCTGCGAACACAAAGTTCCAGATCTGCGTCTATCCCTGGCCACCAAATGTGTGACCTGGCAATTGCCTTCATCGTGACAATGCCCGGGTACCGATTGTGGAGTTCTCTGATGAACACCTCTCTGCCCATCTGGGGCATGACTACGCGGTTTCCCCACAGTAGGCAATCGGCCTGAATCGAGAGTTCATCCTTGCGCCTGTGAAATGGTTTAAATTTCTCAGGGCATGCCCCTGTATGTGGCTGCCCAGTCCCCATTCAGGACACATTTCTTGACTAGAGACAATAGCGGGTCTCTATTTGTCCAGACTTTAATCTGACGGGCTGTCACGGGTGAGCCTTCGCTTCCGAAAGCTTCAACAGCCATGACCATCTCAGCAGCATGCTCGGTAGCCCCCTCAGTGGTGGCTAGTGGGAGCCTGCTGAGTGCATCGGCGCAGTTTTCGGTGCCCGGTCTGTGCCGAATTGTGTAGTCATAGGCAGCTAACGTGAGTGCCCACCTCTTTGTTGTCGGCCAAAAGGGATGTTAGGGGTTTGTGATCTGTCTCCAGCTCAAATTTCCTGCCAAACAGGTACTGGTGCATTTTCTTTACCGCATATACACATGCGAGCGCCTCCTTTTCTACCATCCCGTAGCCCCTTTCTGCCTGGGACAGACTCCTGGAGGCATAAGCTACCGGCTGTAACTGACCCTTGGCATTGACATGCTGCAACACACACCCGACACCATAGGACGACTCATCGCACGTTAGCACAAGTTTCTTACATGGGTCATATAGCGGTAACAGATTGTTGGAACATAACAAATTGCGTGCTCTGTTAAAAGCCCTTTCCTGGCTGTCCCCCCAGACCCATTCGCGACCTTTGCGTAGGAGCACGTGTAGCGGCTCTAGCAGTGTGCTCAATTTGTGAAGAAAGTTAACAAAATAGTTCAGAAGCCCCAGGAACGAACGCAGCTCCGTCGTGTTACGGGGTCTGGGTGCTCTCTGGATAGCTTCCGTCTTGGATGCAGTAGGGCTGATCCCGTCTGCTGCTACCCTCATACCCAGGAATTCTACCTCTGGAGCTAGGAAGACACACTTCGCCTTTTTCAGTCGCAGACCTACCCCGTCCAGTCTGCGTAGCACCTCCTCCAGGTTGTGGAGGTGTTCTTCAGTATCGTAACCCGTAATGAGGATGTCGTCCTGAAAAACCACCGTCCCTGGAATCGACTTGAGGAGGCTTTCCATATTTCGTTGGAAGATCGCGGCGGCCGAGCGAATCCCGAACGGACATCTGTTGTACTCAAACAACCCCTTGTGTGTCATGATGGTGGTCAGCTTCATCGATTCACTCGCCAGCTCCTGGGTCATGTAAGCTGAGGTCAGGTCCAATTTTGAAAAAAGTTTGCCACCGGATAGCGTCGCAAAGAGGTCCTCCCGGTAGCGGGTACTGGTCTTGGAGTGACGCCTGATTGATGGTGGCCTTGTAATCGCCACATATCCTGACCGACCCATCCGCCTTGAGCACCGGCACAATCGGGCTTGCCCAGTCACTGAATTCGACTGGCGAGATGATGCCTTCCCTCAACAGGAGGTCCAATTCGCCTTCTATCTTTTCCCGCATCACGTACGCACCGCTCTGGCCTTGTGGTGTACTGGCCTGGCGTCCGGGTTTATGTGAATCACTACCTTGGCCCCCATGAAAGTGCCAATGCCGGGTTGAAATAATGAGTCAAATTTGTCCAGGATCTGTGAGCATGATACTCGCTCCACAGAGGAAATTGCATTGACATCGCCCCATTTCCAGTTCATGACAGCAAGCCAACTCCTCCCCAGTAGTGTGGGACCGTCCCCTGGGACAATCCAGAGTGGCAACCTGTTCTCCGAATCTTTGTGGGTCACGACTACCGTGGCGCTGCCTAGCACCGGAATGATCTGCTTTGTGTAAGTCTGTAGCTGTGCGTCAATCGGCGCTAATTTTGGCCTCCTGGCCTTGGATGCCCACAACTTTTCGAACTGTTTGATACCCATCAGGGACTGGCTGGCACCTGTGTCTAACTCCATTGATACTGGGATGCCATTGAGGAGCACTTTCATCATTATCGGTGGCGTCCTGGTGTATGAACTGTATACGTGCTCCACATGAACTCGCTGAACTTCAGCTTCCAGCAATTTCCCCCAGTGTCCATTTCTGCAATTTCTGCAGGTATTTTGCTCATCTCTGCAAACTCCGGCTGAATGTATACCTCCACGCCTCCAGCATGAGTTGCGGTTTGAAACAAAAGGTCCCTTGCCAGTCGATCATCCCTGACTGCCCCTGTTATTGTCCTTGAGTGCACCAGTAACAGGTGTTGGTGGCCCCATTACTGGCCACATTGTCCCTTGCAATGGCGTGAATCGCTGTTCAGCTTGCCATTGTCTCTGTCGAACTCCCCCTCTGGGTTCGACTATATGTTGGGGCATGCCTGACTGCCCTTGTCTGCCTGGAGAACTGTGTGCTGCTTTAACAATGTTGAGTCTCTGTCCCAACCATTCCTTAACACAGTACCTCTCGTCTGTTCTGCTAGTGGCCATGCTCGCATGGTTTAAATCCCAGTTTCTTGTCGCCATTGATACGTCCTTACTACACAGTATAACTGCACACGAGGCCCATGCTTGAGAGAAGGTCAGTCTGTGACCTGTCCTTTATTCCTTAGCACTCAAGTGATGAAGGTGGGTGGAGCTTCCCCTTTTATACCTGAAGGTCCAGGTTAGGAGTGTCTCCCACCTTGTGGTCAGTGTTCTCACGGTGTACAACTTAGGTCAGTTTATACATGGGTTACAATGCTGGTTGAATACATGACAGTTACATATAAACCTATGAACAGTGGCGAAAAGGTAAAGAGCACCCAGTCCAACCAGTCCATCCCACACAACTGCGACACCCCTTACACTGAAACATTCTACACTCCACCCCAACTGGAGCCATGTGATCCTCTGGGAGAGACAAAAACTAGATAAAAACCCAGGCCAATTTGGGAAAAAAAATCTGGAAAAATTCCTCTCCGACCCATCCAGGCGATTGAAACTAGTCCAGGAGATCCCCCTGGCCGCATTCGATTCCCTGCAGTACTTACCATAATATCTGCGCCGGCCATCAAGAGGTTATCCAGTCTAATCCCAATTACAAGCTCCAGGTCCGTACCCCTGCGGGTTACGGCACTTTAAGTGCCCATCCAACCATATCTTAAGTATGGTGAGGGTCTCTGCATCCACCACTCTTCCAGACCCCCACAACCCTCTGCGTGAAGAAGCCCCCCCATCCTTAAATCCCCTCTAAACCTTCCACCAACCAGCTTAAAACTATGCCCCCTCGTAATAGACCCCTCAACCAATGGAAATAGGTCCTTGCTATCCACCACATCCAAGCCCCTCAATATTTTGTACACCTCAATGAGGTCTCCTCTCAACCTCCTCTGTTCCAATGAGAACAAACACAGCCTATCCAACCTGTCCTCATAACTAAGATTCTCCACTCCAGGCAGCATCCTAGTAAACCTCCTCTACACCCACTCGAATGCAATCATGCCCTTCCTATAATACGATGACCAGAACTGCATGCTGTACTCCAGCTGTGGCCTAACCAAAGTATAATAAAATTTAAGCATAACCTCCCCGCTCTTATATTCTATGCCTCGGCCAATAAAGGCAAGCTTTCTGTAAGCCTTCTTAACCACCATATCCACGTGGCCTGCTACTTTCAGGGATCTGTGGACAAGCACTCCAAGGTCCCTTTGTACACTATTAAGTGGCCTACTGCTTAATGTGTATAATCTTTCCTTATTAGCCCTCCAAAAGTGCATTACCTCACACTTCTCTGAACTAAATTCCATTTGCCACTGCTCTACCCACCTGGCCAGTAGATTGATATCCTCCTTCAGCCCATGACTTTCCTCTTCATTATCACCCACGCAGTCAATTTTAGTGTTGTCTGCAAACTTCTTAATCATACTCCCTATATTCCAATCTAAATCGTTGATATGTACCACAAAAAACAAAGAACCAGTGCTGAGCCCTGCGGAACCCCATTGGAAATATCCTTCCAATCACAAAAACATCCATCAACCATTACCCTTGCCTTCCTACCTCTAAGCCAATTTTGGATCCAACTTGTCACTTTGCCCTGGATCCCATGGGCTTTAACCTTCGTGACCAGCCTGCCATGTGGGACCTTATCAAAAGCTTTGCTAAAGTCCATATACACTGCATCGTATGCACTACCGTCATCGACCCGCTTAGATACCACCTCAAAAAATTCAATCAGGTTAGTCCAGCACGATCTTCACTTAACAAATCTGTGCTGACTGTCCCTAATTAATCCTTGCCTTTCCAATGTAGATTTATCCTGTCTTTCAGGAATTTTTCCAATAATTTTCCCATCACTGAGGTTAGGCTGACAGGCCTGTAATTACTCGACCTATCTCTTTCTCCCTTCTTAAACAAGGGTACTGCATTAGCAATCCTCCAATCCTCCAATCCTCCAGTACCATGCCCCGATCCAAAGAGGACTGGAAAATGATGGTCAAGGCCTCTGCTATTTCCTCTTTTACCTCGCTCAACAACCTGGGATGTATTTCACCCGGGGCTGGGGACTTATCTACTTTCAAAGCTGCTAAAACCCTTAATACTTCCCCTCTCACTATGTTTATTTCATCCAGAATATCACACTCCTCCTCAATAGCAGTATCTGCATTGCCCCTTTCCTTTGTGAAAAAAGATGCAAAGTAGCCATGAAAAACCTTACCAACATCTTCTGCCTCCACACAAAGATTACCTTCATGGGACTCAAATTTGGCCCACCCTTTCTTTCGGCACACTTTCCGGAGATGCGCCGCTTTTCTCCATTGATAAGTGCGGCGAAAAATTTGCTCCCCATTTTGACCGCTGTCTGGCCTCTCCTCAGTCTTCGCGCAGCGTAGCCAGTCGGGTCGGTGTCGGAGCCAGCGTCCTGCGCTGAAAACAGTGCCGGGACGTCTGCACATGAGCAGTGGAGTATCCGCGCATGTGCAGTAGCTCCTCGCCCCCAGCCTCTCTGTGTGCGTGCTGCAGCCGCTGTGTTTGTGGGACCCGATGCCCGCCCCTAGCCCTGGCCGAGTGGCTTCCCAGTGTGATCGACCTCAGGTTTGAAATTTTATGCACTGTAGCTATTTTTGAACTTTATTTATGGCTTGTCATTTTCCTAGACTTTAGGATATTTTGAAAAAATTATGTAAATATGTTTTGTCTCTTGTGAATAGTGATGACCATTTGTCAAGCCGATTCACCTGGTGCTATTGTGAAAGAAGAACATAAGTGATGGAGGAACACTGAGAGAATATCTTATTTATTGAAATAAACTTCATTTACATAATATGGGCTCAATTTTGGCCCAGTATAATCATTGCAAACAAATAGTTGTTTAAATTAGTTGTGAGATTAGGGCAATTTAATTCAACTATATTTTTTACTTCTTTTATTTTTGTACTTTAAGCTTCCATGAATGTGTCTATTGTATAGTAAATTTAGTTTGCGAAGTTTGTCATATGATGTCCTGTATAGCTGTTTGATCCTATTCACATTCTTTAGTCAAGTCATTAAGTTCTGCTGGCCTCCGATGTACCTACCTGCACTGATTTTTTAACTCTCCACAAGGGATTTCTGAAGTGGCCACATACGCTTGTCTAAGTAGATTTGGAGCAACTATTAGCTGGCCAACCTAAATGGCCAAAACTGGCGTAGGTGGCTGGTAACGCCCCCTTTTGAGAAAAACTAAACTAAACTAAAGAATTGTAACTAACTCATTTACAATGGAGCAAATTGAATGTGCAAAATGGGGATTTTTAAGATACTCCAGAAAAATCTAGTTGCTCCAAAAAAAACCGGAGCTACTACTGCCCAATTTTGAGCCGAAGGCCTCTAATGGGCCCTTCCATTTCTTTAGTTACCCTCTTACTCTTAATATATTTATAGAACATCTTTGGGTTTTCCTTAATTTTATTAGCCAAGAATTTTTCATGCTCTCTCTTAGCATTCCTAATATCATTTTTAATTTTGCCTCTTAATTTTCTATATTCTTCCAAAGATTCTATAGTATTTAGCCACTGGTATATGACATAAGCTTCCCTTTTTTCTTTATCCTCCCGTGTAAGTCCCTAGACATCCAGAGGGCTCTAGAATTTTTAATCCCACCTTTTTTATTTAAGGGCACATGTTTGGCCTGAGCTTTCCGGATCTCCTCATTGAATGCCTCCCATTGTTCCAACACTGATTTACCCACAAGTAGCTGTTTCCAGTGCACTGTGGCCAAATCACTCCTTAACATAGCAAAATTCGCTTTTCCCCAATTTTTGGATTTTATTCCAGGCCTATCCTTGGCCTTATCCATAACTAACTTGAATCTGACGAATTATGGTCACTGACACCCAGGTGCTCCCCCACTAATACCCCTTCAACCTACCCAGCTTCATTCCACCAAACTAAGTCCAAAACCACACCCTCTCATGTTGGGCTTGTTACATACTGACTAAAAAAAGTTCTCTTGAATGCATTTTAAGAATTCTGCACTCTCTATATCCTTCACACTATATTTGTCCCAATAAATGTTTGGATAGTTAAAATCCTCTACTATTACTACCTGACGGTTTTTGGATTTCACAGCAATTTGCCTACATATTTTCTCCTCTATCTCCCTCCCACTGTTTGGGGGTCTATAATACACGCCCAGCAGTGTGATCGCCCCTTTTTTATTTTTCAATTCGACCCATATGGCCTCATTTGATGATCCCTCTAACATATCATCCCTCCTCACCTGTTTATTTAATCAGTACTGCGACACCACACCCCTTTTTTACCCCCCTCTCTGTCTTGTCTAAAAATCCTGCAACCAGGAATATTGATCTGCCAAATCTGCCCCTCTTTCAACCATTTTTCTGTAATGGCTATAATGTCATATTCCCAAGTACCTGTACTCAGCTCATTCGCCTTATTTGCTATACTCCTTGCATTAAAGTATATATCATTTAGCACAGGAACATAAGAACATAAGAACATAAGAAATAGAAACAGGAGCAGGCCATATGGCCCCTCGAGCCAATGCTGATCTGATCATCGGCTCAGCTCCACTTCCCAGTCCGCTCTCCATAACCCCTTATCCCCTTATCGTTTAAGATACTGTCGATTTCTGTCTTAAATTTATTCAATGTCCCTGCTTCCACAGCTCTCTGAGGCAGCGAATTCCACAGATTTACAACCCTCTGAGAGAAGAAATTTCTCCTCATCTCAGTTTTAAATGGGCGGTCCCTTATTTTAAGATCATGCCCTCTAGTTCTAGACTCCCCATCAATGGAAACATCCTCTCTGCATCCACCTTGTCAAGCCCCCTCATAACCTTATACATTTCGATAAAATCACCTCTCATTCTTCTGGATACCAATGATTAGAGGCCTAACCTACTCAACCTTTCCTCATAAGTCAACCCCCTCATCTCCCGAATCAAACCAGTGAACCTTCTCTGAATTACCTCCAAAGCAAATATATCCTTTTGTAAATAAGGAAATCAAAATTGCACACAGTATTCCAGATACGTGGCCTCACCAATACCCTGTATGGCTGTAGCAAGACTTCCCTGCTTTTATACTCCATCCCCCTTTGCAATAAAAGGCAAGATTCCATTGGTCTTCCTGATCACTTGCTGTACCTGCAAACTATCCTTTTGTATTTCATGCACAAGTACCTTCAGGTCCCACTGTACTGCAGCACTTTGCAATCTTTCTCCATTAAATAATAACTTGCTCTTTGATTTTTTTTCTGCCAAAGTGCATGACCTCACACTTTCCAACATTATACTCCATCTGCCAAATTTTTGCCCACTCACTTAGCCTGTCTATGTCCTTTTGCAGATATTTTGTGTCCTCCTCACACATTGCTTTTCCTCCCATCTTTGTATCCTCAGCAAAACTTGGCTACGTTACACTCAGTCCCTTCTTCCAAGTTGTTAATATAGATTGTAAATAGTTGGGGTCCCAGCACTGATCCCTGTGGCACCCCACTAGTTACCAGAGAATGAATCATTTACCCCAACTCTCTGTTTTCTGTTAGTTAGCCAATCCTCTATCCATGCTAATATATTACCCCCAACCCTGTGAACTTTTATCTTGTGCAGTAGCCTTTTATGTGGCGCCTTGTCAAATGCCTTCTGGAAGTCCAAATACACCACATCCACTGGTTCCCCTTTATCTACCCTGTTCGGAAAACATCCTTGATTACTACTTACTAACCCTTGTTTCCTCTGTCTTACAGATTCGCTTTCTAAATTCTTGCTATCCACTTTCTGCTTTATTTCTTTCTCTATTGAATTTGATCTCAGGTTCACATTCCCCTGCCAAGCTAGTTTAAACTCTCCCCAACAGCACTAGAAAAACTCCCCGCGAGAATATTGGACCCGGCGCTGTTGAGGTGCAACGTGTCCGGTTTGTACAGGTCCCATCTCCCCCAGAAGCCGTCCCAATGCCTCAAGAATTTAAAGCCCTCTTGTGGGAGAAGGAGGCTATATATTCTTTGGAAGGTAAGAAACTAAATGCTGTAGAGAGCAAAGAGATTTGGGGATAAAGATACATAAATAACTAAAAGTAGAAACACAAGTTGATAAGGCCATAAAGAGTGCAAACAAAATATTGGCATTCATTTCTGAAGGAATAGAATACAAAAGAAGGGAAGTAATGAAGATTTATTCAGAACCTTGGTTTGCAAGATTCCAAAATTCATGGAAACCCCGCAGTGTTTGGACTCATTGAAAAGGAAATTCGATTTGGAACTATTAAACGGAAAGTTTGGGATCCTAAAATGCTTATGGAAGAAATCTACGATTTTAACCAAATTTGGGATTTTTAAAAAGTGAATGTTGGGTCTGCAAGAAAAGGGGTGGGTTTCAACCTCTTAAAGGCTAGTTTGGACATTGGAGCTTATCAAGCTATCTGGGGACATTTGAGTTAATCAAATTGTCTGGGGAATAATAATTATGGGTGCAAATATTACTAGATTGGTTTACATGCATGCCATGCAGAGGCGATGGATAATATGACACCCCATCACAGAAGCCAGATTGCTCGGGCATTAATGAGGAGGAGGACATACCCTGATCGAATCTACAGGGTCAGGCACTCATACCTACACCTGAGTGAGGCAGACTGCATTCGCAGGCTGCGATTTAGAAAGGAGGTCATCACCGAGATCTGCCAGCTAGTGAGGGCAGACATACAGCCAAGAAGTGGCAAGAGGACTGCCCTACCTGTGGCAATGAAGGTCACTGCAGCACTTGCTTTTATGCTTCTGGCTCATTTCAAGCAGCAACTGGGGACATGTGCTGCATCTCGCAGCACACCACACATTGTTGCATTCAACAGGTGACTGCTGCATTGTATGCCAAAAGGGACCAGTTCATCAATTTCCCTATGACCACACAGGCAATCAGAGACAGGGCTGTGGGTTTTTCCAGAACTGCTGGCTTCCAAAAGGTACAGGGTGCGATCAACTGTACCCACATCACCTTGAGAGCACCTTTGGACGATTCTGAGGTGTATCGCAACAGAAAAGGGTTCCATTCCCTAAATATATCTGATCATGCCAGTGGATGCCAAATACCCAGGTATCATCATCCATGATGCTTTCATCCTACGTGAGAGCATTATATCTATGATGTTTCAGGAGTTGCCAGAAGGGCACAGCTGGTTGCTCAGGGACAAAGGGTATGGGCTCGCCACCTGGTTTATGACCCCCCAACGCAATCCCCGCACTGAGCCAGAGCGTCGGTACAACATGTCGCACATAACGACATGAAGCATCATAGAGCGGACAATTGGTATACTGAAGCAGTGTTTCCAATGCCTGGACCACTCTGGAGACTACCTGCAATACGCTCCTCATCATGTCGGTCAGTTCACTTGGCCATCATGAGGGGCCAGGCACTGGGCATTGAAGATCCTCCTGAGGGAAGAACAGGGTGGTGAGGGCAGGGGTGCGGGGAGAGGAGGATGAGGAAGCTGACAATGAGGACAAGGAGGACCAGTAGCAGGAGGAAGAGGACGAACCCATGCCACCACCTCAACCCGCAGGACGACGGCAGAGGAAGCTGCCTCGTGAACCTATAGCCATAGCTAGAGACTTGCGTCAGCGGCTAATCCATGATCGCTTTGCTGCCTGAAGGCTAAACGGCCTGACAGTGTTGACTCTTTGCACCTGTTAGTGTGAAAAAATAATGTACATGATAATGTACGTAATGTTGTTGGTTTATGTTGCTTTAATTCAAAACATAATAAGCAGGATTCTGCTTAAATTTAAAAAATAATTAGGTTCATTAAACTTTTGCACAGTTTTACTTAACTTTAATAAAAATTGTTGTATCAAACTATAAACTTTTCAATGAAGAAAACAACAAGTACCAGCAACAAACAAACAAACAAACTCTAGTTGCAGCAATCTCTCCTCCCCCTTATTCAAAGATCTTAGTGCTATGCGCCCCTCTTGCCCCTGTTGTTGCCTCTACCCCTACCTGTGCCTGTTGTCTCAGACTTCTTTATCCTCACCCTGACCCTAAGGTTTTTACTGCTTTTTGCACGAAGGTCCATTTGTTGTTAGTGCGGTTGGACAGGGACAGACCTAGCAGACAGCATTGTGGAAGGCCCGGGTTCCTCTTCGGACTATTCTTCAGCCTGTGGATCAACCCACGGCAGACTATCTGAGGTTGGTCTGAGGATTGGAAAGTGAGTGTCAGCAGTTGATGCTGCCAACTGCTGTTGGACAATGACATCCTGGTTATTCCAGCAGCTATCTCTGACATTCCCTCCCTAATCTGTCCTGACACTGCATCAGCTGCCTCTGACATTCCCTCCTTAATCTCCGACATTCCCTCCCTAATCTTTGACATTCCCTTCCTAATCTCCGACATCTTCTCCCTCATCTGTCCCAACATTGCTCCCATTCCTCCAGACAGTGTTGCTACTTCTACTGACAGTCCCGCTAATCCTACCCTCACCCACCCATGGTATCCAGGAGCGATCTCATTGGCTCAATGCTCTCCCTACTCATTCCCATGATCTGTCCTATGTCCCCTGCATCCTGTATTTCAGGTTGAGCTCTCCTTCCCACCCTCCTCGGCCGTCTCCCAGGTGTGGCTTGCTACAACCCACTGGGACTGCAGCCTCAGACTCTACCCCATGAAATGTCATGTCGGTTGTATTGCTCAGCAAAGGACTTGGCATCTTCAGGGGGTTTACCGGCTCCAATTACAATGTAACCATCACATTATTAGGGTCTTCATTCTCCAGCTCATACTCATCCTGAAGTTGATGAAGAATATCTGGACTGACGGCTTCCTGATCTTCTGCATCAACTTCTGTCTCTTCCTGATGTGCAAAATCTGCAAAACATAACAGAGTAGATGTTTGGTTAGCAGCAGGGGAGGGGGAAGAGGGGATAGGGTGACATGAGTACGTGGGTCACACAGCTCAGGCTCTTTTCAAAGACCACAATGCCAACCCAGACTGTGCAATTTGCAGGGCTTACCCTCGCTCGGTAACCTGGACCCAGCGTCCACATTGCTGGTTGATCTTCTCTTGCGAAATTTAATCCTATCAGCGATCCTCTGTTCCACGGCTGTTAGTTGCAGCCTACTTTGCGCACATCTCCCCCAGTTTTTGACCTTTCTTGGTTGATCTGTGACACCTTCCTCAGCAAAGATGAAAATATAACTTTTTAAGAGAGGGCCTTTCATCTGAGGTGGCCATACACATACACACACATATAATTGTAATTGTAGTGCATAAATAAAAATATTATTTACAGTAACTGCTTGGTCAAGGTCGTGCCATTTCTTTTTGATCTGTATGCCACTTCTCAGGGTCATGGCCACTGCATTAAAATCTTCTGTAACTTGGTTCCAAAGTTTTGCTCGTAAAAAGGGTTTCAGTTTTTTTTGTCCCATTGTTCCTTTATTCTCAAGCACATCGCATCTCCTCTCAATGATGTCTACCAGGGGCTCAATATCTTTTGCTAGAAATCGCTTGGCCCTTCCCCCTTCCCCTTCTCCTTGTCCTTCTCCTTCCCTTGGATCCACCTTTTGCATCTAAAATGTAAATGTCCAGATCCAGCTCCGATCGCAATGTGTTCTCACAAGCTGCTGATCCAGACCAGGAAGTTCACTGTGGATGTGCGGACACACCCGTCACATAGAAAAAGTTTTTTTTTTCAGCGCATGCTCACTGTCTTTTCGGCGCACACTTGAAGCTTCACCCACAGACTTAACTTCAGGATACTGCTGCGCCAAAATGAAACTTTACTTTGGCGAAAGTTGTATTTATTTTTCGGCGCAATCGGGCACAAAAAAATCGTCCGTACATCCTCCTGGGCGCCAAAAATCAGCAGAGAGGGAAATAGAGCCCAATATATCTTGCGGGGCGGGACTTCTGCGACTGCGCAGGAAGTGCTGCCTTGTGGCTGGTACCGTCCCCAAACAGAATGGTGCCACGTTTTCAGCTGTAAGACTCTTTCTACAGTCAGTAAGGGGGCATGATAAAGGAATGTAGGTCTTTTATTCTGGATGGTTGAACAAAGATGGGCTGAATACAACCTCCTTATCTGTATATATCTTGTTAAACAGAAATCCCAGTTACTCAATTGCTCTCACTGGGAGAACCAGTTCAAGGGTGTTTCTGGATGAAAGTTGGACCACATCTGCCCACCTCCTCTGAAAATTGCATGTGCAGCATGAGGAGCAGTCAAAAAGACAACCAGGATTCAGAAATAAAAAAAGGAAAGTAAATTCAATAACAAATCTAAGCAAAACACCTCCGTTCCCTCACAATGCAACTAAATGGGTAAATACCGAAGAAAGTGGCGTGAAATACTAATTTAAATAAACCAAAACTCTAAATACAGGTTCGTCAGAAACGGGTCACACCTACCACTCTTGAAATGTTTTTTCCGCTGGTGTGGACGAGGTGGCTTCTTTCACGAAATCCAGCTCTTTGGCACTTTTTTAGGAGCGGGACAGAAGCCCGTCATAATGGAGGCAGGCGGAAGTGGAGCGGGAGGGAGTCTCCACCGCTGTCAGTCATCAACATTGCGCTGATGACGTCATGACGCATGTGCTTGACCACGCCTCTTCCCTTCACTTAAAGACGAGAGCCTTTGCCTTTTTTAAACTTCGGTCTACTGGGCCACCGGGGAGGGTTTCGGCCGGGCCAACAGCCCTGGCACCCAAGAGGGCACGCCATGCTGCCAAGGGGCATAATTGTCGACCCGACCCGGCAGTCAGCCAACAAGAAAAAATACTTGGCGGCCGCGGCATTGTGCCCTCCCCTTGAATGAGCGCCGTACAGCCGTGCCGCATACACTGAAAACAGAGTGCACCGACAGAAAAATCTGTCGAGGGCACTGCGCAGTGGGATGAAGATTTTTGCAGGTGAATTTATATGGAGGTGCGGGAGATTGGCGGTGCGCGCTTTGACTACCCACTTAGGAAGGGTCGGCAGCAGTGGGGCGGAAGTGGGGACTGCCGAAAAAACCCCTGAGGTGAATTTCGCTTGCGGCGGCCGTTCGACCGCAAATTGGCGGCTACTCGACTCTGCCGCTTGGCCGCCATTTCTGCCGATAAGAAGCCTTTTCGGGAGCCTGAAATTTGACCCCTATATCCAGTGCAGATGCCATGCCAGCTAGTGGATGTGAAGAAGCACGAGACACATTTACAAACAACTCTACCACATCAAGAAATTGCACCACTTCAAGATGTATGGTAGGAATACCAAATTAGTTTTCTATTCAGTTCATACTCACAAAGTAACTAGTCTAATATATTCTTTGTAACAGATGGGGCTTTGAATTACGACGACACTAAAACGACAATGAATTCAAGCCGAGTTATTTTTCACCTTGAACTTGTTATTTCCTGTTTTGGTATTGTTGCAACACACGCATTTCACCATGAAACAGTTCCAATAGAATAGATTTCCAAACTGTTTCCCATAGAAGGATGTCTGGATTTGGCAAAAAAAAACTTTAATACATATTTGATAGAATTGGTTTCAAAATCGGGTTTTCATTCATTTCCGATGAATCATAGAATAGAATCATAGAAATTTACGACACAGAAGGAGGCTATTCGGCCCATCGTGTCCGTGCCGGCCGGCAAAGAGCTATCCAGCCACTCCCACTTTCCAGGTCTTGGTCCGTAGCCCTGTAGGTTACGGCACTTCAAGTACATATCCAAGTACTTTGTAAATGTGATGAGGGTTTCTGCCTCTACCACCCTTTCAGGCAGTGAGTTCCAGACCCCCACCACCCTCTGGGTGAAAAAGATTTTTCCACAAATCCCCTCTAAACCTCCTACCAATTACTTTAATTATATGCCCCCTGGTTAATGACCCCTATGCTAAAGGAAATAGGTCCTTCCTATCCACTCTATCTAGGCCCCTCATAATTTTATATGCCTCAATTAGCTCTCCCATCAGCCTCCTCTGTTAAAAAAAAACAACCCCAGCCTATCCAATCTTTCCTCATAGCTAAAATTCTCCAGTCCAGGCAATATCCTCATAAACCTCCTCTGTACCCTCTCTCGTGCAATCAATGATGCTGTATAGAAGGAAAGCATTTGTTTTCAAGGACTCAACCAGTTCAAGCACAATTTCAGCAAAGTACCCACTGAATTATGCGCATGAAATACTAATTTATATAAACAGAGACTGTTCATCCAATGCAAATGTCATGCCAGTTGCAATGGATGACAAGCTGGACAACACATTTACAAGCTGTCTGTCCACTCAGGAAATTGCACCACTGTAAGCTGTATCATAGTAAATATACTTTGTATAAGTTCTTGAAAGTGTGCAATTTATTCTTTGCCACTAAAGACTAAAGCCAATTTCTTTCCCTAGACGAAGATTTTCTTTTGCACCCAAATTAGTTGTGAGATACTTTTCCATTTGTGGCCAGCATACTTAACTTCTGCATTAAAAGCTGCTATTAGATTCAGTTTATTCTATTTAAACGTATTTTATTAACTCCTTCAGTAATTCAATTCATAATCCAGTGAAGACCGTCGACCAGGATGGTATAAAGTTCAATCTTCAGTCTGTGCCGAGATAGCTCTTCTGAGGAGGACACTTTGGGTCATGCAATGGGACTCTTTCACCTTGGGCTAAGAAGGTATCAAAGGGTAGTTTTTCTGGTCTCTTGCACACTGTTTTTTGCCCGGAGGGGTGGTAATGGCAGCTGTGAGGTCTTCTAGGTGGGCGGTCAGCCTCCAGCTCCCCGCCAGTTTTGCGACGGTACAGAGCATGATCGCCCAGAAGAGCTGCACTGGTGTGCAACACCCCTTAGTTGCAACATTAGTGCACTTTTTGAGTCCCGCCCGACACGTACACCCCGCAGTGTGCCCTGCTGGAACTGCCTGTAAATGCGGGGAGTCCAACCTACACCGACTGCAGAGGTAAGTAATGCCATCCCTAAGGTAAGTGTGATTGTTTTTTCTTTTAATTGTTTTGCAATTTATGTTGTAGTGGTGTGGACTATGTATCGGGAATGTTTTTGTGGGTTTTTTTTCAGCTTTTGTTTCTCCCCAGACCTCTTTCGGAGTGCTCCCGGGCCCGCTCTTTAGCTCGGGATTTTCCCATGCTCAGCCTGCCTAGCACCCTAAGAGAGATATACAACGTGTCGCTTAGGGCTGTGCCCCAGACTCGGGGCCCAGCTGGCCAATTTTGATGACTGAGGTGCAAACTGTTCCCAGGCACAGACTTTACCCCCACCTCCCCGCCCCCCCCCGCCACCGGCCCTCCCCGCTGCCAATACCGCCCCAAAATCATCAAAACTGAAAATCTAGCCCTAAGAAACACATCGAGTTTTCCTGCTGGAAAGAACATAAGAACTTAAGAATTAAGAGCAGGAGTAGGCCATTCGGTCCTTCGAGCCTGCTCCGCTATTCAATAAGATCATGGATGATCTTCTACCTCAACTCCACTTTCCTGCACTATCCCCATATCCTTTGATTCCCTTAATATTCAAAAATCTATCGATCTCTGTCTTGAATATATTCAACAACTGAGCATCTACAGACCTCTTGGGTAGAGAATTCCAAAGATTCACCACCCTCTGAGTGAAGAAATTTCGCCTCATCTCAGTCCTAAATGACTGACCCCTTATTCTGAGACTGTGACCCCGTGCTCTAGACTCCCCAGCCAGAGGTAACATCCTCCCTATATTTACCCTGTCTAGTCCTGTAAGGAAGGCGTACCTGTGTGAACAAGATAGCGGTGGTGATGCTATCCATTAACATAACTGTAGCTTAACTTTGAAGAATGAAGGGAATGATAGCAGAGAGCAGCTGGCAGCTGTTGACCCCATTATGAATTGCTAACTTCAGGGGATGGGAAGGAAAAGATTGAATAAAATGAAGAGATCATTTTGATATTTAATTATTGACATTGGACATACTATATGTAATCTTTCTCAACACAATCCATGGAAATGAAGGAAGAAGTGCTAAAACCTTTGTAATGTGCAATAAATATTAGCAGGAATTTTAATTCCTGGGTGGAAAGCAGCTGAACTTCCTGCCTGGAAATCTTGTGTTTCTCCTGGCCCCACAAAGATACTATTTGTTTACTTTCCCTTTTGGAGTCTCCTCTGGTTTTGCTGGTCACAGTGACCATGGCAGTAGCTCAGGCCAGTAGGCCACCAAAAATGCCTTGGGGTCCTATCTAATCGATGGGAACCCAATTAGCATATATTAATTTCTGTTTGACTTAGGGGCCGAAATTGCCCCTTCCCTTCAGGCCCGTTACGACCGCAAATCGGCGGCCATGCTGCGGAGTGGAGTGGCCGCCGACTTTTGGTGAAATGGCCGCTGCTAGCCCAATTGCCCTCCCGAGTTTTCCCGGCGGTGCCCAATCCACCTCTTACCGCTCCTCTGCCGCTGATTGGTGTTGAGCACGTCATTACCATGTGCACCGCTGATCTACTCCACCAACGGCGACACCACCCCCAACTTCTGCCCCTCAGTTGCTGTCACTACCACGCTTTTGCTCCTCAGGTGTACTAACCGCCCCCCATTATGACCAACTTCCGGATCAAAACCAAAAAAAAAACAAAGAACGGAATTTCCTGAAAGAGTCGACTTGAACCGCAGTTGCGGTAAAAATCACCGAAACTGGGTGAACATAAGAACATAAGAACATAAGAATTAGGAACAGGAGTAGGCCATCTAGCCCCTCGAGTCTGCTCTGCCATTCAACAAGATCATGGCTGATCTGGCCGTGGACTCAGCTCCACTTACCCGCCCGCTCCTCGTGACCCTTAATTCCCTTATTGGTTAAAAATCTATCTATCTGTGATTTGAATACATTCAATGAGCTAGCCTCAACTGCTTCCTTGGGCAGAGAATTCCACAGATTCATAACCCTCTGGGAGAAGAAATTCCTTCTCAACTCGGTTTTAAATTGGCTCCCCCATATTTTGAGGCTGTGCCCCCTAGTTCTAGTCTCCCCGACCAGTGGAAACAACCTCTCTGCCTCTATCTTGTCTATCCCTTTCATTATTTTAAATGTTTCTAGAAGATAACCCCTCATCCTTCAGAACTCCAACGAGTAAAGACCCAGTCTACTCAATCTATCATCATAAGGTAACCCTCTCATCTCCGGAATCAGCCTAGTGAATCGTCACTGTACCCCCTCCAAAGCTAGTATATCCTTCCTGAAGTAAGGTGAGCAAAACTGCACGCAGTACTCCAGGTGCGGCCTCACCAATACCCTATACAGTTGCAGCAGGACCTCCCTGCTTTTGTTCTCCATCCCTCTCGCAATGAATGCCAACATTCCATTCGCCTTGCTGATTACCTGCAGCACGTGCAAACTAACTTTTTGCGATTCATGCACAAGGACCCCTCGGTCCCTCTGCACCGCAGCATGTTGTAATTTCTCCCCATTCAAATAATATTCCCTTTTCCTGTTTTTATTTCCAAGGTGGATGACCACATTTTCCGACATTGTATTCCATCTCCAAACCTTAGCCCATTCGCTGAACCTATCTAAATCTCTTTGTAGCCTCTCTGTGTCCTCTACACAACTTGCTTTCCCACTAATCTTTGTGTCATCTGCAAATTTTGTTACACTACACTCTGTCCCCTCTTCCAGATCATCTTTTTATATTGTAAACAGTTGTGGTCCCAGCACCGATCCCTGCGGCACACCATTAACCACCGATTTCCAACCTGAAAAGGACTCATTTAACCCGACTCTCTGCTTTCTGTTAGCCAGCCAATTCTCGATCCATGCTAATACATTTCCTCTGACTCCGCGTACCTTTATCTTCTGCAGTAACCTTTTGTGTGGCACCTTATCGAATGCCTTTTGGAAATCTAAATACACCACATCCATTGGTACACCTCTATCCACCATGCTCGTTATAGCCTCAAAGAATTCCAGTAAATTAGTTAAACATGATTTCCCCTTCATGAATCCATGTTGCGTCTGCTTGATTGCACTATTCCTATCTAGATGTCCCGCTATTTCTTCCTTCATGATAGCTTCAAGCATTTTCCCCACTACAGATGTTAAACCTACCTGTCTTTTGTCTGCCCCCTTTTTTAAACAGAGGCGTTACATTAGCTCCCCAGAGTCCAGAGAATTTTGGTAGATTATAACGAATGCATCTGCTATAACTTCCGCCATCTCTTTTAATACCCTGGGATGCATTTCATCAGTACCAGGGACTTGTCTACCTTGAGTCCCATTAGCCTGTCCAGCACTACCCCACTAGTGATAGTGATTATCTCAAGGTTCTCCCTTCCCACATTCCCGTGACCAGCAATTTTTGGCATGGTTTTTGTGTCTTCCACTGTGAAGACCGAAGTAAAATAATTGTTTAAGGTCTCAGCCATTTCCATATTTCCCATTATTAAATCCCCCTTCTCATCTTCTAAGGGACCAACATTTATTTTTGTCACTCTTTTCCGAGTTATATATCGGTAAAAGCTTTTACTATCTGTTTTTATGTTTTGCGCAAGTTTACTTTCGTAATCTATCTTTCCTTTCTTTATTGCTTTCTTAGTCATTCTTTGCTGTCGTTTAAAATTTTCTCAATCTTCTAGTTTCCCACTAACCTTGGCCACCTTATACGCATTTGTTTTTAATTTGATACTCTCCTTTATTTCCTTGGTTATCCATGGCTGGTTATCCCTTCTCTTACCGCCCTTCTGTTTCACAGGAATATATTTTTGTTGAGCACTATGAAAAAGCTACTTAAAAGTCCTCCACTGTTCCTCAATTGTGCCACCGTGTAGTCTGTGTTTCCAGTCTACTTTAGCCAACTCTGCCCTCATCCCACTATAGTCCCCTTTGTTTAAAGCATAGTACGCTCGTTTGAGACACTACATCCTCACCCTCAATCTGTATTACAAATTCAATCATACTGTGATCACTCATTCCGAGAGGATCTTTTACTCGGAGTTCATTTATTATTCCTGTCTCATTACACAGGACCAGATCTAAGATAGCTTGCTCCCTTGTAGGTTCTGTAACATACTGTTCTAAGAAACAATCCCGTATGCATTCTATGAATTCCTCCTCAAGGCTACCCCGTGCAATTTGATTTGACCAATCGATATGTAGGTTAAAATCCCCCACAATTACTGCCGTTCCTTTTTCACATGCCTCCATTATTCCCTTCATTATTGCCCGCCCCACCGTGAAGTTATTATTTGGGGGCCTATAAACTACGCCCACCAGTGACTTTTTCCCCTTACTATCTCTAATCTCCACCCACAATGATTCAACATTTTGTTCATTCGAGCCAATATCGTCTCTCACAACTGCCCTGATATCATCCTTTATTAACAGAGCTACCCCACCTCCTTTCCCTTCTTTTCTATCTTTCCGAATTGTCAGATACCCCTGTATGTTTAATTCCCAGTCTTGGCCCCCCTGCAACCACGTTTCTGTAATGGCCACCACATCATACCCATTTGTAATGATTTATGCCATCAACTCATTTACTTTATTTCGAATGCTGCGTGCATTTAGGTAGAGTGTTTTAATACTAGTTTTTAAACCATGATTTTTAGTTTTGACCCCTCCTGCAGCCCCTTTTATATTCATACATATTGTCCCTTCCTATCACCTTGTCGTTTACACTTATCCCAGTGCTACTCTGCTCTGTTGCCTCCTGCCTTTTGCATTCTTTCTTGGTGTCTTGTTGATCTGAGCTCTCACCCACTCTAACTAGCTCAGGGCCCTCCCCTGGGTTCCGAATACTCCTTGCATTGAGGCACCGAGCTTTCATGCTTGCCTTTTTATTACACTTTGACCCTTTAGAATTTTGCTGTACAGTGGCCCTTTTTGTTTTTTGCCTTGGATTTCTCTGCCCTCCACTTTTACTCATCTCTTTTCTGTCTTTTGCTTTTGTCTCCATTTTGTTTCCCTCTGTCTTCCTGCATTGGTTCCCATCCTCCTGCCATATTAGTTTAACTCCTCCCCAACAGCACGAGCAAACACTCCCCCTAGGACATTGGTTCTGGTCCTGCCTAGGTGCAGACCATTCGGTTTGTACTGGTCCCACCTCCCCCAGAACCGGTTCCAATGCCCCAGGAATTTGAATCCCTCCCTGCTGCACCACTGCTCAAGCCACGTATTCACCTGAGCTCTCCTGCGATTCCTACTCTGACTAGCTCGTGGCACTGGTAGCAATCCCGAGATTACTATTTTTGAGGTCCTACGTTTTAATTTAGCTCCTTAAATTCGTCTCGTAGGACCTCATCCCTTTTTTTACCTATATCGTTGGTACCAATGTGCATCACGACAACTGGCTGTTCACCCTCCCTTTTCAGAATGTCCTGCACCCGCTCTGAGACATCCTTGACCCTTGCACCAGGGAGGCAACATACCATCCTGGAGTCTCGGTTGCGGCCGCAGAAATGCCTATCTATTCCCCTTATCATTGAATCCCCTATCACTATCGCTCTCCCACTCTTTTTCTTGCCCTCCTGTGCAGCAGAGCCAGCCATGGTGCCATGAACTTGGCTGTTGCTGCCCTCCCCTGATGAGTCATCCCCCTCAACAGTACTCAAAGCGGTGTATCTGTTTTGCAGGGGGATGACCGCAGGGGACCCCTGCACTACCTTCCTTGCACTGCTCTTCCTGCTGGTCTTCCATTCTCTATCTGGCTGTGGACCCTTCACCTGCGGTAAGACCAACTTGCTACACGTGCTACTCACGTCATTCTCAGCATCGTGGATGCTCCAGAGTAAATCCACCCTCAGCTCCAATTCCGCAATGCGGACCGTCAGGAGCTGGAGGCGGATACACTTCCCGCCCACGTAGTCGTCAGGGACACCGGAAGTGTCTCTGAGTTCCCACATGGTACAGGAGGAGCATATCACGTGACTGAGCTCTCCTGCCATGACTTAACCCTTAGATACACTTAAATTGGCAACAACAATGCTCAAGTTTACTCACAATAATTGAAGAGAAAAAAGAAAAACTACTCACCAATCACCAGCCAATCACTTACCCCCTTGCTGTGACGTCACCTTTCTGTTTCTTGCTACTTCTTTTTTGCCTTCTCCCTGTAGCTGCACAAGCTGGGCCTCTCCATGCACCTCCCAACTGCCACCACATTGGGCCTTTTATTGGCCTCTCATCGACCCCGGACTCACGCCTCTCCACGCACCTCCCGACTGCTGAACTCGCGGCCTTTATCGGCCTCTCGCCGACCCCAGACTTACGCCTCAGCGACGCACCTCCCGACTGCTGAACTCACGGCCTTTATAGGCCTCTCGCCGACCCCGGACTCACGCCTCAGCGACGCACCTGTGTGCGCCCTATTTCGGTCGGGGGGCAATTTCTACCCCTTAACCCTTCAACTTTTGACATTTTACAAGCTTATGAAGACCTACTTCCAAAGCCCTTTACAATTTCCTTTAACCTCTAACCTATTGACAAACTTTCTTTGGCCTCTCTCAAAGACTTTCCTAAATTCCACACAATTTGAATGGCTAGTTCAATACCTGAAGTGCCTCCATTTATCACCAATGAAGTTCTACTTAGGAGGGTCCATACAGTCACATAGACCCTTTCCCTTAGTGTCATGTAACTTTACAGACAGGTTCAAAACTATGATTGGCAGATTTTAATTTGTTTTGTGAAGGACAGGAATCTAGTTACGAGTGACTAAAACATAAAGGACAATACATTTTCAGACATCAGGGCCATTCAAGAATTTTACTTATTTAGCCTTATCTGTTGGAAAGCAGACATACCAATCTATCTATCTGGCAATGAGGTTCTGCTCAGATCCAGTTCAACAGGCACTCGAGTCATAATTGGAAATACGTGACAATATTAGAATGCAAGATTCCTTTATCTTTAAAAGGATTTGGATTAACTCTTTTGGTTTTCCTAGGCAAACTTTAGGGTATAAATTACCTATAGTTTACCAACACAAGCTTACACTTTGTTTATGTAATGTTTCAATTATCCCACTGTCGGAGGTCCCGTCTTTCGAATGAAATGCTAAACTGTCTGCCCTCTCAGGTGGACGTAAAAGATCCCATGATACTATATCGTAGAAGAGCAGGGGAGTTGTCCCCAGTGTCCTGGCCAATCTTTATCCTTCAATCAACATCCAAGCACAGACATCTTCAACCCTTCAACATGTAGTTCAGGACCTGGAATATTAGGTCCTTCATTAAAACACCTGTGAACTCATCCTTTTTTGGCATGGAAGCAAGTCATCCTTGTTTTGAGGGACTGCCTATGATGATGATGATGATGACTGAAACATTTTCTTCTTAGGCAATCCCCCAGAGTCGAGGATGACTTGCTTCCACACTAAAATGAGTTCTAAGGTGACTGATGAGACCAATGTGGGATCTACAGTCTCTGTCACAGGTGGGACAGACAGTGATTGGAGGGACGGATCGGTGGGGTGTTTGATTTGTCGTACGCTCCTTCCACTTTTTGTACTTGGCTTCTGCCTCCTCCCAGCGAAGAGACTGGAAGTATTCTGTACCTTCTCGGATGTTCCTCCTCTATTTTGAGCGGTCTCAGGCCAATGATTCCTAAGAGTCGGTGCATTTTTTCAAGGAGGCTTTGAGGGTGTCCTCGAAGCATTTTCTCTGCGCTCCTGGGGCTCGCCTGCCATGCGTAGCTCGGAGTAGGGTGCTTGTTTTGGGAGTCTAGTATCGGGCATGCGGACAATGTGGCCCGTCCACCGGAGCTGGTCGAGCTTGGTCAATGCCTCGCTGCTAGGGATGTTGGCCTGAGAGTGAACGTTGAAGTTGGTATGCCTATCCTGCCAATGAATTTGCAGGATTTTGCGGAGGCAGTTTTGGTGGTACTTCTCCAGTGTTTTGAGGTGCCTATTGTACATAGTCCATGTCTCTGAAGCATATAGGAGGAAAGGTGTCACGACTGCTCTGTAGACCATGAGCTTGGTGCCAGGTTTGAGATCCTGGTCTTCGAATACTCTTTTCCTCAAGCAGCCAAAGACTGCACTGGCACACTGAAGGTGGTGTTGGACTTCGTTATCGATGTCTGCCCTTGCTGATAGCAGGCTCCCAAGGTATGGGAAGTGGTCCACATTGTCCAAGATCTCATCGTGGATGGGGCAGGTTGGTAGAGGACCTTTGTCTTACAGATGTTTAATGTCAGGCCCAGACTCTTGTACACTTCAGTGAAGGTGTCAATGATGGTTTGGAGTTCGGACTCCAAGTGTGCACAAATGCAAATAGCATCTGCATATTGTAATTCAATGACAGAGGTTGGAGCAGCCTCGGATCTGGACTGGAGGCTTTGGAGGTTGAACAATTTCCTGCTTGTCCTGTAGGTTAACTCCACTCCAGCGGGCAGCATTTTATGGGTGAGATGAAGCATTGCAGCGAGTAAGATTGAGAAGAGCATTGGTGCGATGTCACAGCCTTGCTTGACTCTGGTCTGCCCTTGTAATGGGTCTGTTGTGAGTCCGTTGGTTAGATTCACGGCTTGCATGTCATTGTAAATTTTTGAGGGCATTCGAATTTGAGAAGGACACTCCATAATCCCTCATGGTTGACAGAGTCGAAGACTTTTCTGAGGTCAAAGAAAGCCATGTATAGAGGTTGATTCTTTTCCCTACATTTTTCTTGGATGTGTTGCGCGGTGAAGATCATGTCCTTTGTGCCCCTTAGCGGGCGGAATCCACATTGTGACTCTGGAAGAAGCACGTCAGCCACTGGGAGGAGACGATTGAGGAGGATTCTTGCGATGATTTTGTGATGATTTTCTCTGCGGCAGACAGCAGGGAAACTCTTCTGTAATTACCGCAGTCGGACTTGTCACCTTTCTTGAAGATGGTCACGATTATGCCATCTCTGAAATCCCCTGGCATGCTCTCCTTCTTCCAGATAAGAGAGATGAGATCATGGATTCATGCCAAGAGCACTTCTCTGCCATGCTTTAGTATTTCGGCAGGGATGCCATCTAATCCTGAGGCCTTTTTTTTTAGTTGTCGGATGGCCTTTTCAACAGCAGCCAGGATGGGATTGTGCTGAGGTGATGATGGGTAGCATGCTGTAGGATGGAGTCAAGGACACTCACGTCAAAGGCAGAATCTTGGCTGAGAAGATACTCGAAGTGCTCATTCCACCAATGTCCTTTGTGCCCCTTAGCGGGCGGAATCCACATTGTGACTCTGGAAGAAGCACGTCAGCCACTGGGAGGAGACGATTGAGGAGGATTCTTGCGATGATTTTGTGATCTATCTACTCAGTCTAGACCCCTCATGATTTTGAACACCTCTATCAAATCTCCTCAACCTTCTCTGCTCTGAGGAGGACATCCATGTCTATCTACTTAACTGAAGTCCCTCATCCCTAGACCCATTCTTTTAAAACTATATGTCAGAAGAGCAGGGGAGTTGTCCCTGGTTTCCTGACCAATCTTTATCCTTCAACCAACATCAATGAAACTGATTATGTGGTCATTATATCATTGCTGTTTGTGGAAGCTTGCTATGAACAAATTGGCTGCCATATTTCCTACATTTCAACAGTGACTACACTTCAAAAAGCACTTGATTGGTTGTAAAGCACTTTGGGACACTCTGAGGTCGTGAAAGGCACTGTATAAGAAAAGAAAGAAAGACTTGCATTTATATAGCACCTTTCACGACCACTGGACGTCTCAAAGCGCTTTACAATCAATTAAATACTTTTGGAGTGTCGTCACTGTTGTAATGTCCTGGCCAATGTTTATCCTTCAACCAACATCACTAAAACAGATTTTCAGGTCATTATCACATTGCTGTTTGTGGGACCTGTTCATGCTACACTACAACAGTGACTATACTTCAGAAGTACTTCATTGGCTGTAAAGTGCTTTGGTACAAGCCGAGGTTATGAAAGGCGGTATATGAATGCAAGTCTTTCTTTTTACCCACACAAGCTTACATTTGGTTTATATAATGTGCCACTGACTTAACCAGGATGAATAACCAACCAGTGAGACTGCCTGGGGCACAACATTTCTACACAATCAGGTTTAGATTCATTTGTACCCATGCATGTGTAAACACCAGCCACTGCATGCACATGTGCCATCACAAATTGTCGATTTTTGCATGTTAGACAAATACGGTTTTGTTCATCAATTGGACATAACGGAGCAGATACAGCAACAAATACAATAAACACACATTACACTCTGCCGTGTCTGAATCAGTAATGATATGAAATCTTACCCGAGAGGTGAATTTACTTTGCACCGACACAGATTGGTGTCACAGCATGGGCATATTTACATGCAAAGGACAGATCTGGTCAAATTTTGGGCTACTCGGAGCTCTCGATTTCCACATAATAAGTATTAAAATGGCTTATGCTCTTCAATGACTTATGCTCTTATGCTGGGAAGACATCAGTATTGAACATTTGCCACACTCAATTCAAATGTACCCTGGGAAATGCAGCAACATTAACAACTATTATCTCTATAATGCATCTGTTTAATAATGAATGTGATAGCAAATGTCAGCACAAAGGCTCAGTTGAAATGTCCCTTTCGCTGGATAATGAAAGGTTATAAAAACCATGTCCTTTACGCAATGTATGTGCCGTCTTCTTACCCACCCTGCAAACAAGAACATTCTTCAAACAGAACACGGCAACAGCTTTTTTCCCCTCCTCCTTTGTGAAAATGATAGGATGCAGCCAGCCAAATGAGATGCTTCCCTAATGCTAAAATACATTATTTCGATGAGCAAACATCCCTTCTGTTGTGGAGAATCACTTCAGTCTGTTACCAGTGTTGTGTATCTTGTTTTTTGTTGTGTCAGGTTGAAGCACTCCTACATCTGTGAAAGTGCGATTCTCCAAGTCAGTGCCAATTTCTGCTAGATTCTTCCAAGATTTCTGTTACTTAACAGCAGGCAAAGGGGGTTGTGACCAGCTTAATATATGTTGTACCTACTGGGTATTTATCAAATTATTTTATTACGATCTCATACAACTGAAGAGAATTCCAAACATTCCAATCTGTCATGAGTGGTTTAGAAAACAGTAGAACTAGTAACTTTATAGGGATACTTTTTGATGGTTCTTGAAAACTAATCTTTACATTGAAAGTGTCCAATTGAAATCACGTTACCTCAGCACGCTGGCCAAAGTCCGCCCTAAGTGGAGGAAGAGCATCCAAGAGGGCGCTGAGCACCTCGAGTCTCATCACCGAGAGCATGCAGAAAACAAGCGCAGGCAGCGGAAATAGCGTACGACAAACCAGACTCCCCAACCATCCTTTCCTTCAACCACTGTTTGTCCCACCTGTGACAAAGACTGTAATTCCCGTATTGCACTGTTCAGACATCTAAGAACTCACTTTTAGAGTGGAAGCAAATCTTCTTTGATTTTGAGGGACTGCCTATGATGATAAGAACATAAGAACATAATAAATAGGAACAGGAGTAGGCCATACGACCCCTCGAGCCTGCTCCACCATTCAATAAGATCATGGCTGATCTGATCATAGACTCAGCTTCACTTCCCTGCCTGTTCCCCACAACCCCTTATCCCCTTATCATTTAAGAAACTGTCGATTTCTGTCTCAAATTTATTTAATGTCCCAGCTTCCACAGCTCTCTGAGGCAGCGAATTCCACAGACTCACAACCCTCTGAGAAAAGAAATTTCTACTCATCTCAGTTCTAAATGGGCGGCCCCTTATTCTAAGATCATGCTCTCTAGTTCTAGTCTCCCCCACCAGTGGACACATCCTCTCTGCATCCACCTTGTCAAGCCCCCTCATAATCTTATACGTTTCAATAAGATCACCTCTCATTCTTCTGAATTCCAATGAGTAGAGGCCCAACCTACTCAACATTTCCTCATAAGTCAACCCCCTCATCTCTGGAATCAACCTAGAGAACCTTCTCTGAACTGCCTCCAAAGCAAGCACATCCCTTCGTAAATATGGAAACCAAAATTGCACGCAATATTCCAGGTGTGGCCTCACCAATAACCTGTACAGCTCTAACAAGAATTCCCTGCTTTTTATACTCCATCCCCTTTGCAATAAAAGCCAAGATTTCATTGGCCTCTTGCTGTACCTGCATACTATCCTTCTATGTTTCATGCACAAGTACCCCCAGGTCCTGCTGTACTGCAGCACTTTTCAATCTTTCTCCATTTAAATAATAACTTACTCTTTGATTTTTTTTTCTGCCTAAGTGCATGACCTCACACTTTCCAACATTTCCATCTGCCAAATTTGTGCCCACTCACTTAGTCTGTCTATATCCTTTTGCAGCTTTTTTATGTCCTCCTCACACATTGCTTTTCCTCCCATCTTTGTATCATCAGCAAACTTGGCTACGTTACACTCAGTCCCTTCGTCCTTGACTTCAGCATGAAAGAATCCCACCATTGCAAGATTTGAATAATACCAATATAAATGTTATAGACTAAAATGAAACATGTTTTTCAACATTTTGATTGCATACATACTTTTCAACTCACCTTGGAAAAACGTGCTTGTAACTTCAACTGCTCATGCATGAAGGCAGGGTATATCTCTCTGTTGACCTACAAGTGATAGTGTCCTCTTTATGAACTTTCAACTGCCCTTTGAAACTAAAGATTACATTTGTAAAAAATAAAACAATCATCGAGCTATATAATCAGCTATCATCCATAAAGCAGAGGGGAAATGAACAGTTGTTTCATCTTAAATCAAACAGAACTGGAGCAGAAAAGATGAAAGGTAAAAGCTAATTAGATGATCGTTGCCCTATGCTCAAACATTAACATTTGGACCACAAGATGGCAGTGTGTAGACACTGAACTAATTTCTCAGAGAAAATAGTTACTCAAATAAAATATACATTTATTTTTTAATTCAACCGTCTACAGTCAATATTTTAAGTGCAACTGACAAGCTCCTATATCATACCATTATTGAAAAATCACAAACTAAGCATCTATTTAGCTAGTTTAAGCAGAAATGTTTTTATCCATTTATTTATTCACTTTCATATTTGGTAATTATCTAACAGGAGGTAAATAATTAGTCAAATTATTCCTCCACTCCTACAAAGGGCCTTTCAACTAAAACTATTTCAGTGGAGGCTTGGTCACATTAACTTTAGCGAGTCCCAGTACTTGATTCATTATTAATTTCCCTGGAATGTCAGGTATATTATCCGCTTACTCTACTGTGAAGACTGATATAAAGTCATTATTCGACAAATAATCGGGTAAAACTACAGATGAACAGTAGCGGGGTGTTTAAATACAAATACAGGATTAGTATATAACCCAAAGGGGAAACAGTTTTACTTGCTAAATAAAACAGCCATGGTCGACAAAAGAAATGTGAGATAACATATAACTGAAGGAAAGAGCTAATGAAAATGCAATGAACAATGTAGATCCAGGGGACTGGGAGAAATATAAAGAACAGCAGAGGAAGACAAAACAGATAGTAAGTGCTGCAAAAAGGGAAAACAAAAAGAATCTTGCAAGAATATCAAGATTATCACAAAAAGTTTTTACAATTATTTTAGAAGAAAAAGGGTAGCGTGGAACCCTTTAAAAACAAAATATTGCAAATGAAAATAAGGAACTGGCAGATTTGTTGAATAATTAAAAACAGAAGCAAAATACCGCAGATGGTGAATCTGAAATAAAAACAGAAAATGCTGAAAATACTCAGCCGGTCAGACAGCATCTGTGGAGAGAGAAACAGAGTTATCGCTTCAGGAGGATAATATACCTGACATTCCAGGGAAATTAATAATGAATCAAGGACTAGAACTCAGTAAAATTAACACAAGCAAGAAAACAGTATTAGAAAAAATATAATGACACTAAAGACTGACAAATCCCCAGGACCTGATGGTTTCCACTCTAGGGTTTTAAAATGAAGTGGGTGAGGAAATTGCAGATGCTTTAGCCATAATCTTCCAAAGCTCTCTCGATTCAGGAATTGTCCCTTTAGATTGGAAAATTACAAATGTAACTCCTTTATTTATGAAAGATGAGAGAGAAGCCAGGAAATATAGATCGATAGTCTAACATCTGATGTGGGGAAGTTATTGTAATCTATAATTAAGGACTGAGCACTTAGAGAAATTTGAGCTGATTAGAGAGAGCCAACATGAATTTGTAAAAGGTAGTTCATGTCTAATGAACCTAATTGAATTTTTTGAGGAATTACCTAAAGTAGTAGACAAGGGAATGGATCTAGTTTATATGAACGTCCTGAAAGCATTCCATAAGGTTCCACATAAGGGATTGTTAGCTAAAATGTAAGTTTATTGAACTGAAGGCAAATGAATGACCTGATTAAGCGATTGCTTCGGTGTTAGAAAACAGACAGTTGGGATAATGGGTAGGTATTCAAATTGGAAGTAAGGGACTAGTGGTGTCTCACAAGGATCTGTGCTGGGGCCTCAAATATTCACTATGTTTATTAATGAATTAGATAACCCAATAGAGAGTTATATATCCAGGTTTGTCAATGACACAATGATTAGTGGTATAGTAAGTAGTGTAGATAAGGGGCCGAAATTGCCGAAACGGGGCGCTCCCACACTGCTTTGTGTGTTTTCACCGCCACGGTGGTTGAGGTCACTGCTTGAGTGAAATTCCACTCTTTTTTTTTACTTGGATCCGGAAGTCGCTCTTAATGAGGCTGGTAAGTACACGAGTGGGGCGGCTATGTGGCAGTGGCAACACCTGAGGGGCGGAAGTTGGGGGTGGTGCAGAGTGACCGCCATGATGACATCATCACAATGCCGTGTCACCACGGCTCGCCCATTCACTTAAAGGGGAGAGACTTCGCGATTTTAAAATTTCGGTCCAATGGGCCACCAGGAAGGGTTTCGGCCAGGCCAGTGGCCGAGCTCCCAAGAGGGGATGCCAGGCTGCCAGTTGATGGTCCGCCCGAACCCAGGGGCATAATTGTCGGGCCGGCATGGCAGTCGGCCGACAAAAATAAACATGGTGCCAGCGACAGTGCATCCTTCCCTTTAAGGGAAGCCGCACCGCCATTGCAGAAGGCCACAGACTCACTGGTCTGCCAGGAAAAAACAGGTTTTGGCACCGGCGGGCGGGCCGAAGATTGTCAGAGTGGAATTTCGCCATCGGGGGGGTTAGATCGGCGGTGCGCATGGTGGTGATGCAATTAAGACAGATCATCAGCAGCGGAGCGGTAGGGGGGTTCGGGGCACCGCCAGGAAACCTGGAAAGGGTAATTGGGCTATCAGCGGTCATTCCATGAAAAGTCGGCAGCCACTCCACTCCGCAGCATGGCCGCCAATTTGCGGTGGTAACAGGCCTTAAGGAGAGGGGCAATTTCTTGAACGGAATTTATAGGGTAGATAAAGAGAATCTTTTTTTCATTACTGGGTGGAATCTAGGACAAGGGGACATAAACTTAAAATCAGAAGCAGGCTGTTCAGGGCAGAAGTTGTTGTGTATGTATATACCCTGTACACTCAATGTACAATTACATACAACCAATGAATGTATCTTTACACTGTATACAATATGCCTGTACCACCAGAGGGTGCAACTGGTGGAGACCTAGAGGTCACCTGCACACCGCAGGTAACCAGGTATAAAAGGGAGCCCACCTTACTGTAACCTCATTCAGGAGCTGCAATAAATGGACTAAAGTCACAACAGCTCAAGTGCAATACCTTGCCTCGTGGTATCATTATTAGTGTGCTTGCAAACACTACAGAAGTTAGGAAACATGTTTTCAACAAAGTGTGGTAGAAATGTATAACTCTCCCTGGCAAAAAGCAGTAGATGCTAGCTCAATTAATAATTTAAATCTGAGAATGATAGATTTTTGCTAGCCAAGGATATAAAAGGCAGGTGGATAGAGTAAAGATACAGATCAGCTATTGAATGTTGGAACAGGCTTGAGGGGCTGAATGGCCTACTCCTGTTCCTATGTTGTCCCCTCCTGCAACGGGCCTTTCAACTAAAACTACTTTAGTAGACACTAATACGTCCAATTTATAATGGATCATTTCAACAATGCAAGATAGAAAATGGTTCACTGAGGATTCCCGATAACATGTTACCCAAGAAGCCAACACACTAGCTGTCATCAGCTTTAGCTACACTGCTTCGCAACCCAACTCAAATTAGGCAAGCTTATGGATGGACAAAATTAATTCATTTCATAGAGAAACAACAATGCATGGACAACATCGAATGAGGAAATGTCAAATTCTGAATCATTGCAAAGGGGTGAGTGAAAGGTTGCTAAAAGCATTGCCATATTAAGGGGAAGTTGCTTAGAAACAACCAGCCATGTTTCTTTAATGCCCTTTCAGTCGAGGAAAGATTGCTCATCTTCCATGTGGTTGTTGCAGGCACCAGAAAAGACCTCACTATTTGCAGTTGTTATAAACTGATACAGAATTTAGAGCATTAAAATAAAGGGCTGCGTGGGCGATTTAACTCATACTCCGGCCCTACTGTAGACCAAATGTTTCAAGGCGTGAGGTCTAAGGTATAATGAGATACCATTGCTTAACCCCATGAATTACCTTTGATGTCTTATTTAAATGAATGCTAATTTTCTCGATTGAAGATGTACGAAAACATTGCAAGACCCGAGTGAAGAAGTGGCTTGTTATTTGCAAACATCTTCCAAACCTCTCTTGATCTCATAATGCCACATAAAATGCATGGACTCCACCAAAGAGGAAGAATGCCCTTCAGTGAACATGGTGGCCATCTTAGTGGAGCAGCATTATCTGGTGGTCTAGAACCAAATTTTCATAAAATTGGACTAGGAGGCTTGTCAGAGGGCGTGAATCAATCACATGTTATTTTTTACATTTATTTAGGAAACTAAAATTGAACGGAGATGGGTCTGCAGGTTTGAAAGGTGATGAATGTAATTGTAACTAAAACAAAAATGTTTGGCTTGTGGCTGGGGTTGACAATTGCTGCAATTCCAGATGTGGCATAACGTTTGCTTCTAATTGAGGCAATGGATCCCCAAGACTCAGTGTGCAAAAATAGGGTTTTCCTTTTCAGAAGAGCACGGCTGTGAGGATCTGAAGTGAAGTTGGATGTGCCTCCTTTTTATTATTCATAGACTCGTTAGAAGACACTGTACAAGGCAACATCATCTTCAGTCTTGTGTTGTGAGCCACATTAACTCTCATACTTCTCAGTTGACCAACATGCCACCAATGCTCACCAACTGGAAAACTCCACTGCTTTTGAGAAAAGTGATTGCTTGAAACTAGTCTGAGAGATACGGAAAATGCAAAGTAACCTGCCATTCAATGGTTCTGTCACATTTTGCAAAGTTGTGTAAGAATATGAGAAAAAGAAACAGCTGCCAAAGAGAAGGTGCCAAAGACAATTTTATGAAGGTGGAGCAAAATCTCATTGAATAGTTGACAAGAACATTTGAACTTGTAATTAGTTGGGGTTAGGATGCACTGCACAATCTAAAGGGTTAATGTACACAAAAAAATCTAATTTGAAGGGAAAAATTGATCTGCTCATATGTAAATCATTTGTTAGGTGCATCATTTTTCATTTGTTGCAAATTGACAAGTCTTGTGCTACAAGCCCAAACAACAGTTATCTTAATCTGCTGCTTATCTCACTCACAGCATATGTTAGGAGACCTCCGCTATTTCCATCTTTGTAACAAATCGTATTTCTTGACGTGCAGTTCAGACATTGTGAACAGAAGTGGTTGTCTTGCCAGAACAGATGGTGCTGTATGGTGTATGTGCGAGCTTGTGATTTCTTAGAAAATGTGCAACAAGATGCTCCCTCAATGGATCATCAAGTTTCACCATGAGTCGCAATCAAGCAGAAAGACTTCAGGTTCAATCCATTGTCTGTGCCAACTCAGCTGTGGCATAGCGATAGGGCATGGCCGGTGGCCACTAGGCAGCCAATTTTATGGTAGACAAAGTGGCCACCTTCCTACTTCAGTTATCAGCTGGTGACCCTTGCACATGTGGGCAGCAGGTGAGAACAGGGACGGATTGGTTGTAATGCCCCATCCACTGGCAAACAATCTGCCATCTCTCACTGTCAAGGTTCACATATGAATAATGGCCATTATGTGAAGTATAGTTGGGCAGCAAAAACCTGTGAAGCCCAACTCAGCAAGAGGGTCAGAGTCTTCAGTGGACACAAGAAAAAAACTGGGTAGGAAATAAATAAAAGCAAATTTACACTGGATCTTCAAACTAGGAAATCACACATAAAACAGGATCCTACCCATCTGTGGCACCATGCACTAGCACCATTGTCCTGCGTGTAGTGGAACTTTAAAAAGTAATCTATGCTATGGAATTTCCTCATGTTGTACACTTTACTGATATCCCTATTTCATCTTTGAGAAGCAGTCAGGAGCAACCTTTTGTTTAAAATACCCCTTGAATGATATTTCAAATTCTGAGCCATTATGACTTAGAAGGGTTAACTCACATTCACCCCCACTATTTTTATTCCCCTTGTCACCTCAGAAGATTTTGAAATGTATATTCCCAAGCTGCCCCAAATCTCATTTAAATGCAGAAACACTGAGCATCTGTGAGACACCAGTAGACATATAGCTGTCTTCCGTTATAACCTTTTGAGATTATTGAGCAATTCAACAGGCAATTTCGCGAATCTATATAAATCACATCTTGTATTTCCTCCTTTGCCTTGGTTATTTAAGACAGCTTAGTAAAGTGAATCTGTTGCAGTATCAGTGTCAAATAAATAGATATATTCAACATGGAGGCAAAACACTGAACAAAGGAAACTTTTAATTGGTTTTAGAGCATGCCCATACAGAAAGAACACTATTGTCAAGAAAATTTGAGCTCAGTTCTTTATTATGTAAATGTTGTCTTCATGCTCATTTGCACTGGGGTTCTTTATTTCATTGGCAAATACACCATAACCATCTGGACTATCTTCAAATGCAGTGAAAGGGAACAGATGTTTGTGCAGAAAATTATTGATTGAGCAATAATAGATTTTGCAAGATTTGATCTGAAATGAGTGGCACCAGAAGATGAGCACAGTGATTTCCAAATCACTGTGGGACCATGGGCCCAAGTTTGCCCCTCTGGTTAAATCGCCACACCTACCTGAGGTGCGCTGACTTTGTACATGAAAAACAGCGCCGAAAACTTACCTCGGTATTCCCCCCGCTCCTTGGAACATCATAGGCCTTGGCGTGGTGCAGCACAAGCAGTGGGGGGGGGGCGGAGCCAGGTCCCGACATTGAAAACAGTGCTGGGAACTCTGCATATGCGTGCTAGAGTGTGCGCGCATGTGCAGTAGCTCGTCATCCTCAAAATCTCTGTGTGTGCTCTGCAGGCTGTGTGGGAGGGGCCCGAAGCATGCCACTCCTAGCCCTGGCCGAATGGGCTCCCTCATCGGCAGCCAGAATGTGCAGAGCTTGCTATATACTCTGTGCAACAGTACCTAGCTGCTAGTGTTTTTCTGCAGTAAACTTTGCTGAAGGTAGGACTTCTATTTTTTATTTGTTTATGTATTTATTTATTGATTGATTATGTGGTCCTAAATTCTTGTTTGATTTACATTCAAGTTTACTCTTCATCTACTTTCAAAAGGAATTCTGTAAAATAGTTTGGTTGAAACTCTTATTTAAAGGACTTGCTATAATATATTTGCTAGTTTACCAATTCATTTTTAATCTAGTTGTTTAGTGCTTTGTAATTCTTGGTGCTAGGTACAGGTCCCCTCAGATTCCTTGTATTTTTTATTTGTTACTGAATGCTTATTTTTGTGCTTTGTTTAATACTTGGTGCTTTAAATGTACTGCTTTGTTTAGTGCTTGGTGCTTTGGATGTAATTATGCTTCTTTAATGTTGTTGTGAAGGTGTTTAGTGTTTTGCAAGGTCCTCTCACTTCCCTCCCCCCTCCCCCGCCCTATCTCTGGCTACCTGCGCTGATTTCTTAACTCACCGCAAGATTTTTCTTTGGGGCCACAAGTAGCCACAAGTGGCCTAAGTTAGTTTGGAGTAACTTTTAGCTGTCTAAACTTGCTTAAATGGCCAAAACAAGCGTAAGTGGCTGGTAACGCCCCCTTTTGAAAAAAAAAACTAAATAAAAAAAAAAACGAACTAACACACTTACACTGGAGCAAATTAAATCAGCAGAATTGCTCTATTTAAGATACTCCAAAAAAATCTAGTTGCTCCAAAAAAAAACGGAGCTACTCCTGGGCAAACTTGGGCCCCATGAGTGGAAGTGAGGGAAGAGGCGATCTGTACTTTGTCCCAAATTAGAAGCATGTCGGTGTTGTCCTCCAGTTTTGTTTTTGGTTGGAGTGCAGGAAGGATTCTGTGCACAAGGTTATACTCAAAAAAAATCTTACATGTATTAAGATGACATTAGTGTCGCTAGTTGGAAATTGAGCGAAATGTTTGACAATTATTTTTCTAACTTAAGCCTTTCTTGCGTTTTGTATTTGTCTTTCCAGTTTTAGGTGGTGCTTTAAGTGGCTGACTTACAATGGCATCATAATTCCTTGGCAGTCAAATTGGGCTAATTCCACCATCATCCAACTGAAGCCCAATGCTTCTTATGCCGAGCTCCATTAGGACATTACTCAAGCCTGTTTTTTTGGTATGTAGCACAGGAAGAAAATCATGCTATTTGTCAATCGCATTAAGTAAAACTCACTACATCCCTCTGGAGAACTTTGACAGCATTTCAGTGTCCAAAATATAACATCACTTTATTCACCAAAAGAAAAAGTCAGCACTGCTTTGCAGTCGCATATTTCTCATCAGTTGCAGCATTCAACCACAGGATACAGAAACTTGCATTTTAAAGCTTACTAGGGAAACAAAGGGATGAAAAGGTTAAGTACTTTGCTAATTGTTGGGATACCTCAGAAAATCCATTCCTGTTGGCTGGTATGAACCAAATCCCACTGATAATGGGAAATTCTATTTGAGCCTTTACATTGATCACTCCCCTGAACCAAAAGATGTGTCAATAATCTCCAGTAGTTAGGCCAGTATCCTTGTTAGAACAAGGAACTCTAATCAAGTGTGACAGCCGTTGAGCCGTGGCTTAGTGGGCAGCACACTTGTCTCTAAGTTAGAAGGTTGTGGGCTCAAGTCCCACACCAGGGACTTAAGCACATAAATCTCGGCTGACACTCCACTGGAGTACTGAGGGAGGGCTGCATTGTTGGAGGTGTGGTCCTTTGAATGAGACGTTAAACCAAGGCCCCATCTATCCTCTCAGGTGGATGTAAAAGATCCCATGGCACTATTTCAAAGACGAGCAGGTTCAGTTATCCCCGGTGTCCAGGCCAATATTTATCCATCAATTAACATAACAAAACAGATTATCTGGTCATTATCACGTTGCTGTTTGTGGGAGTTTGCTGTGCGCAAATTGGCTGTCGCATTTCCCACATTACAACAGTGACTACATTCCAAAAGTACTTCATTATCTGTAAAGTGCTTTGAGAAGTCCGGTGGTCATGAAAGGCGCTATATAAATGCAAGTCTTTCTTTCCTTCCAACTTCACACTAGCATCTGCTGCAAAGTGGGATTCAAGCCCATTTCTGGAGGTGGGTGTTTGCTCTGATATAACAGCAGTCAGTTTTGTGCTACCAGCTAAAACCAAACTCACCCCCAAGTTACATTACAGGCCCATGAAAATCAGAACATAACATAAATCAACAATCCTCTGACTCCAACATTTGAAGAACAAAAATGGTACAAAGTACACTTCAGCAGCACTTTGCCTTTTCGTGAAACAGGACACCCACTAAAGCTGATTGAGGTGATTACTCATGAAAAGTGCATTTCACAATAAGCATACAATGCAAATTCTTGCCCTTCTGAGTCAAAGAATGATTAAAGTTTAAATAATCCCTGCTTGCCACAAGCTGCTTTAGAAAAAAGGTGATGCCTATGACTTGATATTGACATTTAATGTTCACAGTAGACTGTTCACCAAATTGATTTTCTTGTTCACAATAAAATAAACACAGCGTTGTACAAGATGGAGTTGCAACTTCAAGAATAACAGAACCAGCTTCTGAATGTGTGGATGGGATGTCTATGTGTTGCATTGTACCTACCAGCCAACCTGGTTTGACATTGATAGTCAGCATTTTGAGGGCCGCCGCCTGAGCGACCAATCACACAGCTGAACACCCGTAAGGACCAGGCTCTTTTCCCTCGGTGCCACCCGAGGAACCCAGAAGTGATTCAAAGTGAATTAATTCAGCATGGCTGTATACAGTCGGTGGGTATCCTGGCTAGTGTGCAGCCAGCACACGTTAAAAAAATCCATGCACAGGCATCTTCCACCCTTCAATATGCAGTTCGCAACCTGAAACACCTGTGAACTCATCAGTTTTTGGTGGAGGCAAGTCATCCTCGATACGAGGGACCTAAGAAAGAAGGAAGGATCCCTGCAAGATCAGGAATTATGGCTTATGGAATGCAGTTACATGCAATTGTTTTGGTGTTGAACAATGAGGGAGCGGTGAACCAGGGAGCATGCTGGGGGAGGAGTGTGCCAGCATCCCATTCAAGGTGAAGTTGGAGGAAAAAGTGCCATCTTTAACTGAGGTTGAGTAGAATGGGTGTGTTCCAATGAACTGAGGCGGAGGGGGGGGAGGAAGAATGACTGACTTAAATGAAAGTGTTCGTGGGGAGGGGTGGAGTTGGAAGAATGTCGGCCTGAACAAGTACGGTTCAACGGTGAGAGTTCCCCTGTGAACTAAGTAGGGATGCTGGAGGAGATAATGGGCTAGAAATTCAGCAGGTTTGTGCCCGTTTAGTGCCATGGCGAAGCTGAAAGAGTAATTTTTTTTGGCGCTAAACAAGTCGCTCATAATTTAGCACCTGGGCGGAAAATTCAGCAGTGGTTTTGCAACGGCCCTATAAATGATCACTGGCTCGTTTTTTAGCTGTTTTTATGATGTCAATCAGTGTGCAATGCTGCGCTATCATCGGCGGCGGAATATCGCCATTTTTATGGCCGGCCCAAAAACACGCATGAAAAAAATCAAGTCTTACTAGGTCGTATCCAGGGGGCACTTGATGCTAAAAGTGCCATCTTCAAAAATGGAGCAGAAGTTCATTGCATAAAAGGCTTTGGAGGGAAGGCTGCATTTTACACAATGAGCTTTATGTTAGTTCATAGTTCATTTTTAAAGATATTTAAGGATATTTAAAAGAATGGGGGCGATAATTTCTCTGCCATTATCCTTGATTGCTTTTTCTATGCAGCATCGAGCTGAAAGAAGGCTTATTCAAGAGCATTTTGAGCGTAATCGAAGAGCGCGCAGATATATAGGGAGGAGGGGTTTATCCCCCCCCCCCGCCATGAGTTTACAGGAAACAGCGCTCATACCTCAGCTCTCTGATTGCTCTCTGACAGTACATTCAAAGGCTGCACTTCCAAAACGAGGTGGTCACAGAGATATGCCAGCTCATACAGGCAGACCTACAGCCTACTAGCGGCAACAGAACTGCATTGCCCGTTGAGGTGAAGGTGACTGTGGCACTTGCCTTCTATGCCTTCGGCATCAGCAGGGGACATATGCTTCACCATGCAGCATGCTACACATCGCTGCGTTCGCCCGGTGACTACTGCACTCTACGCATGCAGGATGGACTTCATAAACTTCCCAATGACCAAGGAGGCACAGATTGAGAGGGCTGTAGTTTTTGCACAAATTACTGGCTTCTCCAAGGTTTAGGATGCCATTGAATGTACACACATCGCCCTGCAAGCACCTTTGGAGGATCCAGAGGTTTACAGAAACCGAATGTACAGATCATCTGCGACCATACTCAGCGCATCATGGCAGTAAATGCCCAATTTCCAGGGAGCATCTACGATGCTTTCACCTTGTGTGAGAGCACTGTCTCATACCTGTTTGAGTGTCAGCCACAAGGCCAGAGCTGGCTGCTGGGGGATAAAGGTTACGGCCTCGCCACCTGGTTCATGAACCCCTCCAGAACCCTCAGACACAAGCCGAGCATCGCTATAATGACAGCTATATAGCCACACACAACATCATCGAAAAGACAATTGGAGTGCTCAAGCAATGCTTCTGATGCCTGGACCACTCTGGAGGCTCCCTATAATATTCCCCTCAGCAGGTTGCTGAGTTCATTGTGGTGGGCTGTATGCTACACAACTTAACCATCAGGAGGGGACAGGATTTGCCATTGGGGACTGCAGGAACTCCTCAGAAGAAAGGGAAGGAGGGAGTGGAGGAGGAGGAGGAGGACCATGAGGAGGAAGAGGACCACAAGGAGGATAAGGAGGAGGAGGATGAGGAAGAGGACAAGGAGCCTGGCAATGAAATCATCCCTCCGCCCCCATCACCAGGGGAGGCCTTGTGGAGTTTTCGCCACTGCAAAAGCCTACGTCAGCAGCTCATAATTCATTGCTTTGCTCGAACAGTGAACGGCACATTTCACTGTTGCCTGCCCACTCTATCCCAGCATGTTGACTATTCCCCCTCTTATTCTGCAAATTAGGCATTACACAGGAATGGTTAAGATGAACAAGAAAATGTATTTAACATACAGTAACTTGAATAAGATTTATTAAACATTGTAAACATAATTTGGAAACTGGAATAAATTTTATTAAACATAATTATGAACTTTTAATAACTGAAAAAAATGGGAAACTTTTAAAAATGTTATAAACCAGCAACAAGTAAAAAAACAACAACAAAAACAACAACAAAATGACAAAAGAACAATTAAATAATTTCCTGCGCCGAAGGAAACAAATCGGAGAAATAAAAATCGGGGAAAAAAAATGTGCGCATGTGCAGAAGGTCCTTTTTATTTCATTGCAAATTTTGGCTCTGGCACATAAATTCACTCATGCAAGGCTGAATTTAATGCTATTGCCATCATCGCTGGTCACCGTTTGCTGAATTTTGCGACGTCCAGCGATAACGCTACGCCGGCGCTAAAAAAAATAATAACTCCATGATTATTGCCCAAAAACGGGCAAAGTATCTCTGGGTCCAGATGTTGTGAGGAATTGTGAAGGTATAGAGTGCTTAGGGACCGTCGGTAGTTCTGGGATAGGAGAGTTACTGTTGAAGTAGGTCGACAAGGAAGTGATGAGTTGGTTGGTCTGTTTAAGACTCAAATTGCACTTTTTGTAGGATTGAAAATCTATCAATTTATGAATTAGAAAAGTTCAAAATAAACTGAATTGCGCCTTTTTTATTGTTAAAATCCACATTTTCAAGGGAAACATCCATCCCAATCTCCTAATACTGTGTCAGTAGGAGGGATGGGGATGGGGGTGCATTTTAAGGGGACAGGATTTGGAAGGAATCTGCATAATTCCTAATTTGCAGCCTGCAGCCTGCAATGGTGAAAACAATAGAGTCTGAATTCTCTATTGTGATTGGGCAAGTTTCCCCTCCCAAAAAAAACAACTTTTACCTTCCTGTTGCTTTGGAAAGAAAGAAATTGTAAAATATAAAGAGAAACTCGCGCAGCTGCTGTGGCATTACTCAGTGCGCCAGAGGATTCTCCAACAATCACAGTGTTGTGCCAAGTAGGGGATTAAAACTGGACTGCTGATTTACAGTGATTGACTTAGTCAAATGTAATTTTAATTAAATGGTATTCTGGGATTTTTTACTGATGAGTTGGAGACTGAATTTCACAACTTTGCCCATTCATCAGAGAATAGTGTAAATCAGATAAATCAGATAAATTCTTTTGCCTAAGTACTTCATTTTTATTTCTTACCATTTAAACGCTGAGAATACACAGCCAGATCATATGAAAGATGCAGAAGTTCGAGATAGCCAACTGGTATTTAGCAGTGATAGAGGGAGGGAATGCACTTCAGGATAGTCCTGCACTTTCATAGTGCTGCAATAAGGTCCTACGCTTTGGTAGACTGGGGAATTGTTCAAGGATTTGCTAGAGCTAGGGTGAGGGTCCTAAGCCCCTATTTTCCACTTGCTGCATTTTCGGTGTCCGCGCATGTTAACGTATAATTTTTTTTGTGTACGTTCATGCCAGAAAAAAAAATCGGGACTTTCGCCAAATATTTGAATTTGGTGCCGCGCTCTCCGAAGTTGTCTGTCGGGGGTTGGAGCTTCAAGTCTGCGCTAAAAACTCTCTGGGTATGCGCAAAAAAAGAAACTTCCTGGTCTGGATCAGATATAGTTAAAAAGCCCTTTGTGATCGGATCGTTTTTCCTTTTGAGATTGGACTGTGTTGGTTGGATCTTTCTGCAATTCTGAGCATTAAAACCTGCAAAACATGGCTGAGAGGGAAGTGGAAGAAGAATTCAAAGGACAAGGAGAAGGAAGCGCCATTTAATTTCTCCCACATGAAGTGGTATCCCTGGTAGATATCATTGAGAGGAAATGGGTTCTGCTGGCAACTCAGGGGGAAAAGCGAAAAAAAGCACTTTGCCATCACCCAGAGAATCGGCAGGCAGCTGAAAAAGAATTAGATAAAGTAAGTATGCACTGCAATGACATTTGTAAATGTATGTATGTGTGTGTGTGTGTGTGTGGCCACCACACAAAAGGACCCTCACTTAAAAAGTTCTATTGTCAACTTTGCAGATGAAGAATGCAAAGATCAGGAACCACTGGAATCGTACTGATGGACGACCACCAAGTAAGCTGCAGTTGAGCCAGCTGGAACAGAGGATCTCTGATCTGATTAAAGCTCACCGGAGGAGATCTACTACCAATGTGGATGCTGAGCCCAGGTCAAAGAGATGGGATAAGCCCTGGAATTTGCACTGTGGGTTGGCTAAATACTGCGTGGGGTAGCTCGGCTTTCATGGATGATTTTGATATGTTTTACAACAGTTGAGCATGAGGAAGAGGCAGAAGGTGATCCAGAAGGACAAGCAGAAGGACAAGCAGAAGTACCAGCACCCGAAGGACATCCAGAAGAGAGTCCAGAATTGTTTCCTGATTTTGAGCAGGACTCTGGATGATGACCAGCATGAAGATCCCCCCACTGATCAGATGGTCATATTGGAGCCCATGAATCAGAATGTGGGTCCCAGTGTGATCCAGCAACACACACCTGTGAGAAGGATGCCCAATAGGGTCGAGGAACAAGGCACAGGGAGACGGCGAAGGAGGGTGGAAAGGATAGCTGAACCACAAGCGCAAGTAGATATGGTACAGCTCATCGGGATGAGTGGGGAGAGTATGCAGCTAACCAGGTCGCTCCTGGACACCGTGGGTGAGGTGAGGGGAGAAGTAGCAACATTGTCTGGAGGAATAGGACCACCACTGGTGGGGCAGATTAGGGAGGGAATGGTGGATGCACTTCATGCACTGTCGGGACAATTGATGGGGAAATTGTCTGACATATGTGACTGAAATTTGCAGGACACTGCTGCAATAAGGGAACACACCCAGGTTGTCATTCAACAACACCAATTGGCGGCATCAACTGCTGCCACTCAAATCATCCCCAGACCAACCTCAGGGACTGTGCCGCAGGGTGATCCACAGCTTGAAAAAGACGAAGATTAACTCGGGCCTTCCAGAAAGGTATCTACCAGGTCTGGCCCTGTCCAACCTCACTAACGGAAAACAAAAAAAATATAAACCTGGGCTCACCGGGGGGGTGGGTGCTGAGGAAGTCTGCTGTGCCGATAGACAGGGCTAAGGGTAGAGGCATCAGGGTGGGCAAGAGGAGCACAGTGCACTAATGGGTTGAATAAGGCGGAGGAGAGATATTTGTATCTTGCTGTTACTTGTTTTGTTGATAGAAAAGTTTGATACAGTAAAATTTTGTTAATTGAAAATGTTAAAGTTTGCACAAGAAATTTAAAGTTTGATACATGTTAACTGAAAATTTTAAAGTTTAATACAAAATGTTCTATTAAAGTTAAGTACAAATGTACAAATGTTTATTAAACCTATTATTTTAATTTAATCAGAATCAGTGCATTATTTTGTGAATTTAACCAAAATAAACCAACACAACATTATTAAAAGTGCAAACAGATGTAAACAGTCAACATGGTGCGACACTATAAGCAACCATGCTGCCGTTTAGCCTTCAGGCAGAAAAACGTTCACGGATTAGCCACTGATGCAAGTCTCTAGCAATGACTAGAGGTCCAATTGGTCACGCCACCCTCAAGCCTTCCTTGATTCCGAGGGACTGCCGATGATGATGATGATGGTAATCATAGGGAAAGTGATGAACTGGTTCCTTTTGGCATACAGTGCAGCAGTCAACTGACGAATGCAGCAATGCGTAGCGTGCTGGGAGATCGAGCATACATCCCCAATTGAAGCTTGAAATGATCCCGTAGCATAGGAGGCAAGTGCCTGTGTTACCTTTACTTCTACAGTTGGGCAGTCCTCTTCCACTTCTTGGCCATATGTCTGCCCTGATTAGTTGGCAGATCTCAGTGATGACCTCCTTTCTGAATCGCAGCCTGCAAATGCAGTGTGCCTCACTCAATTGCAGGTACAAGCTCCTCTTCCTATAGACCCACTGATGGTAAGTCTTCCTCCCCATCAAGCTGTCTCCCCAATATAGGCGTCGAATTATTCATCGCCTCTGCATGCTATGTATGGCTAACGCCCTTATCACATCAGGCATGCTAAAAATTGCACCCATTATTATTGTTATTATGCAGATAAATACGGCAATCACTGACACCTTTCCTTTCCATTTTGCTCCACAAGGCTGTGTGACACCCTAGATCAGATCACACCCTGATCTGCGCATGCGTTTGTTTGTTTGTACAATGATTTTCTTGGGCCACCTGTAACAAATGATGATTTCTAGCTTGCTGCTGTGCCTGTGCACAAAACGTCCAGTTTCGGATGCTGACCGAGCTCGAGCACAGGTCGAAGGAGTGCCGGCTGGGCAAGATCACAACCTTGGCCAGACACAAGCACAACAACTCGAAGCTCAGCTTCAAAAGCAGCCAGGGCTCTGGTGCTTGTGTCTGGCCGAGCTTGCGATCCTGCCCGGCCGACAGTCCTCCGATCCGTGCCTGGAGCCCGGCCAGCAACGATTGTGTTGGGGTGGACAGTCATGATTTGGTTGAAAAAGAACCCAGCAAAGTTATTTCAGTTCCCTTGGAAAAAGTTATACAGGTGCTTTTTACATTGTCTCACTCAAAGCCTCGGAAATTACTTTCCGAGTTATTTTCAGAGTACCCTGTCAAAGAAAATCCATGCATTTGGACTTTATTTTGTCTTCTTTTGCCTGGCCCCATGTCCTTTTGTGGTGCCATGCCGATTTCCATAAGTTCACAGAAGGTTTATTTTTTCAGGGCTTTCTGGAAGTGTGCGCCGTGCTGAAAAAAATCGTGACGACCAAAATCGCCTAACTGCACAAAAATGGCGCACGAGCCCATTTTCACTCCTATCTGCGTCAAAAAATTTTAAACTCGTGCACATGGTTGACACCGGCATACAAACATTGGCAAAAGTTGGAAACGGAGGATTTCACGCCAAAAAACGTTTGGACACCAAAAAATGGTACACAATTGTGGCGGAAATAAAGGCAATAGTGTTTGACGGTAACACGGTGGGGTTGATGAATTTGGCAGCATGGGAGGTGGGTTCTTAAATAGGATATCACTGTGGTGAGGGAACCTGCGGTTTGGCAGAATTGGGAGTAGATAGATAGTGAGGTTTGGCAGCAATATGGTGGGGGGAGGGGAGATGGTAAGTGTAAGGAGCAGCATGCGGTGGCCCGGCCCAGAAATCGGTGCGGTCCCAGCCTGCAAGATCATCAGCAGGCCGGGGCCATTGGAGGGAGCAGCGTGCGATGGCATACCTTGGCAGAGAGCAGCGCGTGTTGCTGCAGGAGAGCGACGGCTGCAGAAGCCAGTTTGCTGATTGCAGTGCGGGCAGGCACAGCAGGGTGAAGGAGCAGCAAGAATTCGTAGAGGGAAGTGACCGGGGCCTAGGAGAGGCGTGAATCTGGGGCCCAGAAAAGGCGAGGGCCCAGGGGCAGCGCGGGCCAGCCCACACTGTGATATGTGTGCGCGCTCGGTCTGTGCAGCAAAGCTGGTCTCCAGTTAGTCTTGGGTAATCCTTGCCATTGGACCAAGATCTAGCTCTGTCAAGCCCGTGTGGTAGCTGGTGTGCAATGGCCACCACACGTTAAAAAAATCTTCCAGCCATCACGATGTAGTTCGGGATCTGGAATATTAGGTCCTTCATTGAAACATCTGTGAACTTATCCCTTTTTGGCGTGGAAGCAAGTCATCCTCGCTCCGAGGGACTGCTGATGATGATGAAGGTGATAAAAAATGGTCACTAGAGTGGAGACAGACCGAGGGTCACGAATGGGGATACTGACGGTAGTGAATTGATCTGACACGTAAAATTATCTGGATTAAAAGGGCTTATCAGTATTAGGAGATTCTGAGGAATCAGGAGTTCTTCTGTCTTACGGTATGGATTGTAATATTGACCGATAATGCAAAACTTGCTTATGTATGCAAAGCACGCTTATACATTCGCTTACATTGGGTTAAGAAGAGGGAAACATAGAAACATAGAAAATAAGTGCAGGAGCAAGTCATTCACCCCTTCGAGCCTGCACCACCATTCAATATGATCATGGCTCATCATGCAACTTCAGTACCCCACTCCTGCCTTCTCTCCATACCCCCTGATCCCTTTAGTCATAAGGGCCACATCTAACTCCCTTTTGAATATATCCAATGAACTGGACTCAACAACTTTCTGTGGTAGAGAATTCCATAGGTTCACATTTCTCTGGGTGAAAATTTTCTCCTCGGTCCTAGATGGCTTACCCTTTATCTTTAAACTGTGACCCCTGATTCTGGACTTCCCCACATCGGGAACATTCTTCCTGCACCTAACCAGTCCGATCCCGTCAGAATTTTATATGCTTCTATGAGATCCCCTCTCATTCTTCTAAATTCCAGTGAATATAAGCCTAGTTGATCCGATCTTTCTTCATATGTCAGTCCTGCCATCCTGGGAATCAGTCTGGTGAACCTTCGCTGCACTCGCTCAATAGCAAGAACGTCCTTCCTCAGATTAGGAGACCAAAACTGCACACAATACTCAAGGTGTGGTCTCACCAAGGCCCTGTACAACTGCAACAAGACCTCCCTGCTCTTATACTCAAATCCTCTTGCTATGAAGGCCAACATGCCATTTGCTTTCTTTACTGCCTGCTGTACCTGCATACCTAATTTCAAAGACTGATGTACCATGACAACCAGGTCTCATTGCACCTCCCCTTTTAATAATCTGTCACCATTCAGATAATAATCTGCCTTCCTGTTTTTGTCACCAAAGTGGATAACCTCACACTTATCCACATTATACTGCATCTGCCATGCATTTGCCCACTCACCTAACCTGTCCAATTCACCCAGCAATGTCTTAGCATTCTCCTCACAGTTCACACTGCAACCCAGCTTAATGTCATCTGCAACCTTTGAGATATTACATTCAATTCCTTCATCTAAATTATTAATATATATTGTAAATAGCTGGGGTCCCAGCACTAAACTTTGCGGTATCACACTAGTCATTGCCTGCCATTCGGAAAAGGACCCGTTTATTCCCATTCTTGCTTCCTGTCTGCCAACCAGTTCTCTATCCACGTCAATACATTACCCCCAATCCCATCTTAATTTTGTGTGGGACCTAGTCAAAAGCCTTTTGAAAGTCCAAATACACCACATCCACTGGTTCTCCCTTGTCCACTCTACTAGTTACATCCTCAAAAAATTCTAGATTTGTCAAGCATAATTTCCATTTCATAAATTCATGCTGCATTGGCCCGATCCTGTCAATGCTTTCCAAACATGCTGTTATTATATCTTTAATAATTGATTCCAGCATTTTCCCCATTACCGATGTCAGGCTAACCGGTCTATAATTCCATGTTTTATCTCTCCCTCCTTTTTTAAAAAAGTGGGGATACATTCGGGAGCCTCCAATCCATAGGAACTGATGTTGGAAAATGACCACCAATGCATCTACTATTTCTAGGGCCACTTCCTTAAATACTCTGGGATGCAGACTATCAGATCCTGGGGATTTATTGGCCTTCAATCCTATCAATTTCCCTAACACCATTTCCTGACTAATAAGGATTTCCCTCAGTTCCTCCTTTTCACTACATCCTCTGTTATGCTCATAATAAAGGATACAACTGACTACTATATGCAATGAGTAAGTGAGTGAGTAAGTTAGCTCCTTTAATTAAACTCCAGAGTCCAGGTACAGTGTGAGAGACCTGCTTATATACAGTGCTCCCAAGGGATGCTGGGATCCCTTGAGATCCAACAGCTAGGCCCTCTGGTGGTGGTGTGATACAGGTTACATAACACCCTCAGTCTAGCGAGAATCAGCAATGCCTGATGGTTAATCAACCATCAACCTCCTATCAACAAGAGCAGGCATTGATGATGAGATCCAACACTGCCTCCACCAGCTGCCTGAGGAAAAGAGTGTTTGAAGACCAGGCCCTCAAAACTGCCACCAAGCTCATGGTCTACAGGGCTGTAGGAATACAGTCCCTCCTGTTTGGCTCAGAGGCATGGACCATGTACAGTAGACACCTCAAGTCACTGGAAAAATATCACCAATGATGTCTCCGCAAGATCCTACAAATCCCCTGCGAGGACAGACGCACCAACATCACCGTCCTTGTCAGGCCAACATCCCCAGCATTGAAGCACTGACTACACTTGATCAGTTCCGCTGGGTAGGCCACATAGTTTGCATGCCAGACATGAGACTCCTAAAGCAAGTGCTCTACTCGTAGCTCATTCATGACAAATGAGCCAAAGGTGGGCAGCAGAAACGCTACAAGGACACCCTCAATGCCTCCCTGATTAAGCGCAACATCCCCACTGACACCTGGAAGTCCCTGGCCAAAGACCGCCCTAAGTGAAGGAAGTGCATCTGGGAGGGCGCTGAGCAGCTCAAGTCTCAACGCTGAGAGCATGCAGAAATCAAGCGCAGGCAGAGGATAGAGCGTGCGGCAAACCAGTCCCACCCACCTCTTCCCTCAATGACTATCTGTCCCACCTGTGACAGAGTCTGTGGCTCTCGTATTGAACTGTTCAGCTACCAAAGAACTCACTTCGGGAGTGGAAGCAAGTCTTCCTCGATTCCGAGGGACTGGCTATGATGATGATGAACCATCCATTGGATTAACCTTAGAACATGGAAGCGTACATATTCAGTACAGAACAAGGACACAAATGCTTTGGAACATAGATTTTAGTGACTGGTAGTTTTGACTAGATTTCTTGGGAGAGGGACAAGGAGGCACCAACCTGGAAAACAAAGTTAATCAACACATCATAATATGATGGGAGATGGACAGGTGAGGGAGAACTACTCAGAGCCAATCTGAGCAGTAGGCCAATTGGTGATTTTGTAGGAGGGTCGCACACCTCAAAAAACTGTATAATTGTAATTGTAAAACCTCTGATCGAAGAAGTGTTCATTGGAAAATTTCCCCTGCATGCTTGAATAAAAACCGGTTGAACCAAAGTTTTCATCTGAGTGATTTCTTGGTCGCAATTCAGAGAGTGGGTGTCAACTTCTTATATCAGGGAGTCCACCTTGAGGAAGATAAATCTTCATTTTACCCCAACAGTAAGGTTTGGCTCATTTGTGTATCCTTGGTGTCAGGCAGCAGTGAGGGGTGGAACAGGGAATGTGACCGACAGCACTGGATATGGGATGAATGGGGAGAGGGATGGGATCTCATTTCAGGTAGGATGGTTTTGAAACTTTAAGGGATTTATGCCTTAAATTTGGTGTTTTGCGATTAGTTGCTGGGCGTATAGCCCTGTCTCTGTCTTACAGCTGTGAGATACTCTCTCATGTCTGACAGCTAATTAGAATGTTTATATTTTCCAACTTAAAAAAGAAGTGATAATCAATGAATAAGATATGGGGCTGGAACCTCCACCTTTTTTGTATGCTTCACACCCACTTAACGCCCATTTTACTGCTGAAATGACGGATAATGCCCATATATCGCCAATTTTGGCACAAAATGAAAACTGACGGGCTTTTTTAGGAGACTTATCGGTGAGCGTTACTTTCCCCATGTGCTTAACGTCGGGAAAAAAATATTACCGCCCGCCCAATTTTTTTGGGCAGAATCAGCAGAATGCACGAAATCAACGCCCATAATATTGCCCAGTGTTACTTTCCTCATAGAATTAACGCTGAGATTCAATTTTAACGCCTGTCATAAAGAACATATTTACCCAAATTAGTGGCCTTGGAGATCGCCCATCGTCAATTCAACCACCTCGCACACATATCGGCCACAATATCGCTCGCTCAAAAAACCGCCCACAAAAAAGTGAACTAACCGGAACGAACGCCAGCAGTGTGGTTGTCATTTGTTAAATCCCACTCTTACCTGAGGAGCTGATATCTGAAAGATTTGCCTGAAAGAGCGCTGATGTGAACGACAATGCTGACACACTGCTGTGTGTGTGCAGCTCAGACATCAATAGTGCCCATCACATTGGTGCCAGTTAAAGTTTACGTTGATTGATGTTAAGTTGTATTTAACCCTTTCATAGTAAGGAATCACCAGTGTGTAACGGTCCAGCTATCTGAGACAATGCGCAACAAGGTTATGTTCAATAACAAAAGTTACTACCAACATTGGTCTGAAATCTTAAGTATCACAGCCAATAACACCCAACCCCCGCCCACACACCACTTTTTCCACCATTGACATAAATCACATGTTCAACATGACCAGCAACACAGAATACAAAGGCAAAGCAGGAGCATGGTCCCCAGCCCCCATACATTGCAACAAATTGCATACACCCAGATGGAGATATAGCACATGCACCTCACTTTCCTTCCCCTTTCTCCTCCTTCTCCCCACCTCTACACATTCCCCTCCGTGCTCCACGGCGTCTGAGCTCCTCAGGCGGTGTCTCATTGGGGGGGATGAAGGCAGATGCGGTCGTTGCACGGATACGGGAGCGGTGTGTGCTGAGGGGGCAACATTCTCTGAAGCAGCAGCAGGATCTTGGTCCTTGCTCTCATCTGTCATTCGCAGTGGAGATGCGGAATCTAGGGGTGGAGTGCCGCGCTCGAGGACCACTGTGAGACCTGTGGCAGTAGTGTTCCTGGCTATCGCATCCAGGGACTCCGCCATGCGCGAAATGTACTCGGTCATGGTGGCCAGCTGTCAGGATATGCCCCCCAATGCTTTGCTGAGCTGGTCACCAATGTCTACAGGCCTCCTGGACAACTGTACCTTCTCTCCGCTGCATTTGGAAAGCAGTGACAGGATTGGTCCAAGTCAGCATGGATTTATGAAGGGGAAATCATGCTTGACAAATCTTCTGGAATTTTTTGAGGATGTAACTAGTAGAGTGGACAGGGGAGAACCAGTGGATGTGGTGCATTTGGACTTTCAAAAGGCTTTTGACAAGGTCCCACACAGGGGATTGGTGGGTTAAATCAAAGCACATGGTATTAGGGGTAATGTACTCACGTGGATAGAGAACTGGTTGACAGACAGGAAGCAGAGAGTCGGGATTAACGGGTCCTTTTCAAAATGACAGGCAGTGATTAGTAGAGTGCCACAGGGCTCAGTGCTGGGACCCCAGCTCTTTACAATATATATTAATGATTTAGATGATGGAATTGAGTGTAATATCTCCAACTTTGCAGATGACACTAAACTGGGTGGTGGTGTGAGCTTTGAGGAGGATGCTAAGAGGCTGCAGGGTGATTTGGACAGGTTAGGCGAGTGGGCAAATACATGGCAGATGCAGTATAATGTGGATAAATGTGAGGTTATCCACTTTGGGGGCAAAAACACGAAGGCAGAATATTATCTGAATGGCAGCAGATTAGGAAAAGGGGAGGTGCAGCGAGACCTGTGTGTCATGGTTCATCAGTTATTGAAGGTTGGCATGCAGGTACAGCAGGCGGTGAAGAAGGCAAATGGTATGTTGGCCTTCATAGCAAGGGTATTTGAGTATAGGACCAGGTAGGTCTTACTGCAGTTGTACAGGGCCTTAGTGAGGAATATTGTGTTCAGTTTTGGTCTCCTAATCTGAGGAAGGACATTCTTGTTTTGAGGGAGTGCAGCGAAGGTTCACCAGACTGATTCCCGGGATGGCAGGACTGACAATGAGGAGAGACTGGATCGACTGTGCCTGTATTCACTGGAGTTTAGAAGGATGAGAGGGGATCTCATAGAAACATATAAAATTCTGACGGGACTGGACAGGTTAGATGCAGGAAGAATCTTGCCGATGTTGGGGATGTCCAGAACCAGGGGACACAGTCTAAGGATAAGGGGTAAGCCATTTAGTACTGAGATGAGGAGGATCTTCTTCACTCAGAGAGATGTTAACCTGTGGACTTCCCTACCGCAGAGAGTTGTTGATGCCAATTCATTGGATATATTCAAGAAGGAGTTAGATATGGCCCTTGCGGCTAAAGGGATCAAGGTGTATGGAGAGAAAGCAGGAACGGGGTACTGAAGGAATGATCAGCCATGATTGTTGTGGAAAAATATTTCCGAGACTGTATAATATATAAAGAGAGGTTTATTAAATCGGAGACAAAGCTTTGGGAGAAGTGTTAAAGACCCCTGTCTTTCAACCATCTTCTCACATTGGTATCTGCAGTAAAGTCCTTTTATCTTACAAATTACGTCACTTGACAACACATGCTTTAGCACTACAAAGCTGTTACTATCGAAGACTAAGCTTTTGATATATAACCCATCCTGCACTGTGACAGGGCAGTATAAACAAGTGCAGGTCTTTTGACACTGGTTTAAACAAACATACCTAGCACTTAACTCTCCAGTGTGCATTATCTCACATTCCAATTAACTCAAGGCCAGCATGCCTTAAAGTCTAACTGTTTAAAGCATGCATCAGTATTATCCCTTACAAAATTCATTTAAAGGGGAAAATAAAACAAATGTTTGGTCCCGTATACAATCAAATATATGTCCAAAAATCCGCTCCAACAATGATCTTATTGAATGGTGGTGCAGGCTCGAAGGGCCGGATGGCCTACTCCTGCGCCTATTTTCTATGGTTCTATGTCACGTTCGTGGAACAGACCTGCGGCGTCCACAAGGTCTCCACAGGGTCGGTGCCGTCCTGGGGACAAATGGGGTGCCCTGTGGAGAGGTGCTTGGTGCTGGTACCTCCAGAGTGGAGGCAGGAATGACCAGAGGACCTCTAGATGGCCTTGGGGTGGAATGGCTTCTGGAGCATGGCGATGCAGGTTCTTCGAAGTCCGCGCTCTCATCCGTTGAGAACAGACCCAGCGGATTGACGGGCGAGAATCGGAGCTCCTCAGCACCAGATGTAGTAGGATCGTCCGCCAACTCCTGCTCCGCGCCCACAATTTCTGGCCTCTGTGGTTTTGCCTGGGGCCGCGCTGCTGGCTGAGCTGCAAAACACAAATGAGGTTAATAGAGGAGAAGCGGGTGCTAGGGTGACAAGGTGAGTCCAGCGCTGCACACAGCATATGCAAGACAAAAGCACCAGTGCTATCAACATCATCACAGACATCACATTTTATGACCATCAACACATTGTGCATTGCAATGATTTTCATTAGGCCAGCATTATTTCTATGACTCTTTTAGAAATCATCTATCATATATGATTGTTCGGATATGAGTAGGCGTGGCATCTATTGACATTTGGTGCTGAGGAGCCCCGATTCTCGCCCGTCAATCCACTGGGTTTGTTCTCAATAGATGAGAGCGCGGACTTCGAAGAACCTGCATTGCTCCACTCCAGAAGCCATTCCACCCCAAGGCCATCTAGAGGTCCTCCGGTCATTCCTGCCTTCACTCTGGAGGTCCCGGTCCCAAGCACCTCTCCAAGCAATGGTGTAAGCTTTACTCATGTGGCATCACTTCAGGGTCTGCAGATGTGTCCGTGGCTGTCCAGGAGTGCTTCCCCATGAGTGTGAGCACTCGCTCCTCCATCTCTGTGATGTCGCTGGGGACTAGTGGCCCCCCACCCGTTCGCCTCTGCACGGACATCATCATTGATAGCTTCTTCTGTAAAAGGTGACAGGAAGACATGGTATGAGATCATTGCTGATATCATTGCTAGGTACTGTCACAGAGACTGATACAACACATAACCGACAGATGAAATCATGATTATTATGATTATTGTCATTCTTTACCTAAAGACGTACACAGTGACCACATTCCCGGTAAAGTGCAAGACCTCACATCTGCTGATAGTCACTCATGACTGTTACAAATCAACTTATATAAATACATCATTGTAAATCAATGTAATACTTATTCTTGCAGATCCCACAAGGTGGTTCCATCGTTTGCGGCATTGATTGCCCTCACGCACCTCGTTGATCGCCGACGAGACCACCTCTGCTATCTCGGCCCATATCCTCTGGTAGGCCTTTGGGGTGGGCTTCTCATGCCCTCCCTGTGTCACATCACTCCAGCGTAACTCAACCTGCTGCAGCAAGGAGGCATTGGCCTCGTCCAAAAACCTCCTGGCTCTTTTGCAGCCTCCAATGTGCTCCTCTCCCACCTCACTGCTCTCTCCAGCATCAGTCTCCACAGCATGCTGTGATGCCTCCTCCTCTTTCTCCATTATAGGGCAAATTCGGCCAAATATGTGGCTGATAACAGCTAATTTTTGTTTGCCTATTTGCTGTGAAGCTCTAAAGTCTCCCTCCTTCCTACCAAAGCAGCCACACCACACCCAGCCACGCCTTCAGTCCCTCTGAACTCCCTCTCTCTCTGGCTCCTCTTCTGCGCATGCCATCATGACCCTTGACCTCCAGAATCATGGGAATCGAGCGTTGCCATGCTGTTGCTAAGGACGGCCACACATTGCGGCAGAAGGTCAAAAAAATGTAATGCTACCGCTCGTGGTAACGTCCATTTTCAAAAGGCGAGAAACTGGCGGTCTGAAAACCCTTTTTTACCGCCCATGCCGGAAATATCGCCCATTTTTGGGCGAAAACCACAAAAGGGGAGGTTCTAGCCCATAGCATTATCAGAACTAAAATTGTTGAGGCTCAAATGAGATGATTGAAGGCATGAAGTGTTGGTATGCTTATGGCAGGCAAAGAAGTAAATCTTGTAAGTCAAATGAAATAAATAAAGTTGCTCCTCGGAAGTCATTTCCTAGTGAATTAGACGCATTCATACTGCAAAAGTTTTTCTGCATTGGGTAAATCTGAGAGAGCCAGAAGGCAATAACAGCAATAATTAAACAGAAGAGTGTAGTGATGATTTGTGGCAAGTTATCACCAGACACATTACTTTTACTTGGACTTCAACGTCAATTAAACGATCAAAAGTCAATTGCACTAATGTTACATTACATAGAAACATAAAAAAATAGGTCAGGAGTAGGCCATTCGGCTCTTTGAGCCTGCACCACCATTCAATATGATCATGGCTGATCATGCACTTCAGTACCCCATTCCTGCTTTCTCTCCATACCCCTTGACCCCTTTAGCCATAAGGGCCACATCTAGCTCCCTTTTGAATATATCTAACGAACTGGCCTCAACAACTTTCTATGGTAGAGAATTCCACAGGTTCACAATTCTCTGAGTGAAGAAATTTCTCCTCATCTTTGTCCTAAATGGCTTACCCCTTATCCTTAGATTGTGACCCCTGGTTCTGGACTTCCCAAACATCAGGAACATTCTTCCTGCATCTAACCTGTCCAATCCTGTCAGAATTTTATATGTTTCAATGAGATCCCCTCTGATTCTTCGAAATTTCAGTGACTATAAGCCTAGTCGATCCAGTCTTTCTTCATATGTCAGTTCTGCCATCCCGGGAATCAGTCTGATGAACCTTCGCTGCACTCCTTCAATAGCAAGAATGTCCTTCCTCAGATTAGGAAACCAAAACGTACACAATATTCAATTGTTCAGGGCCTCATCAAGGCCCTGTACAATTGCAATAAGACCTCCCTGCTCCTAACAAGATAATTCTGATCCTCATCAGTAAATTGAGATATGGTGAAATAGTCATACCACGTCCACAAATTCCAGTATCATGTGGCAGTCCTCTGACTAAAAATAGGGTTCCACCACATCTCATCTTCTGAAGGTGCACATCAATAAGTTTTATTCATTGAGTTATTTACTCAAGCACGCAGTACAAATGAGCTGTTTGGTAGTTCAGTTCAATACATAGCCACAAGTCTGCAAACAGTAAACAAGAGGTTAATCAAATAAATCAGATCAAATAAAGCACATTTGAATTTTTGTAACAGAACTGGAGATGAAGAACTTATCAGACGGAAATAAGTAAATTTCTCACTCAATGAAAATAGAACACACTAAGAATTGCATAAGTGTAAACTTACAGAGCATAATTGACTTTGCCATGTCACAAGATAACCTAAACTGTTACAGTAACACAAAATTTGCTGAATTTATATACTTGGATACCCTTTCGAGAACAAGTATTGACTCTGTAAGTCAGCTGCACAGTATTTACAAGCTATAAACATCAAGGCATGTGAACTACCACACAGGAGGAGGCGTGATGCAAAAATGTAAATATATGTCACTGGGCTAGTTAATTTTGACACTATTTTCAACCTACTTTAGGTGTTCGTCACATTCCATTCATATCTTTACCAGCAATTATTTAGGTCTGAATAAGAGCAGGAAGCCTCTTCCTACAGCCAAACCTATCTGAATACATTAGCAGATCAGCAACTTGTTCCCTTCAAAGAGGTACTGTGGCAATAACCTAGACTTCTCGCCTGCAGTGTGATCTCTATTTTAAATGTGATATTTGAAAACTGGCTTTTTAGATGAGGCAAAAATAAGAAAAAAACCATAGATGACACATTCTATTTTCAACCAACCTCCATCATTGCTCAAACTACATTATGCAATGTATTCTTAGAACTCAGTTGTTATACACCAGATTCAATATAGCAGCCGCATTGCTAAGCTAGGCGGGATTTTTGACTCTTTGTCACAAATAGAAAAGTAAATTATTTTTAAAATGAAGAAAAATTGCAATGTGCCGCAGTACAGAGGGACCTAGGTGTCCTTGTGCATGAAACACAAAAAGTTAGTATGCAGGTACGGCAAGTAATCAGGAAGGCAAATGGAATGTTTGCAAGGGGGATGGAGTATAAAAGCAGAGAAGTCCTGCTAAAGTTTAGCAGGGTACAGTGTACAGGGTATTGGTGAGGCCACACCTAGAGTACTGTGTACAGTTTTGGTCTCCGTATTTAAGGAAGGATATACTTGCATTGGAGGCTGTTCAGAGAAGGTTCACCATGTTGATTCCAGAGATGAGGGGGTTGACTTATGAAGATAGGTTGAGTAGGTTGGGCCTATACTCATTGGAGTTCAGAAGAATGAGAGGTGATCTTATCGAAACATATAAGATAATGAGGGGACTCGACAAGATGGATGCAGTGAGGATATTTCGACTCATAGGGGAATCTATATGGCATAGTCTCAGAATAAGGGGCTGCTCATTTAAAACTGAGTTGAGAAGGAATTTCTTCTCTCAGAAGGTTTTAAATCTGTGGAATTCTCTGCCCCAGAGAGCTGTGAAGGCTGGGTCATTGAATATATTTAAGGCGGAGATAGACAGATTTTTAAGCGATAAGGGAATAAAGGGTTATGGGGAGCGGGCAAGGAAGTGAAGTTGAGTCCATGATCAGATCAGCCATGATCTTATTAAATGGTGGAACAGGATCGAAGGGCCAAATGGCCTTCTGCTGCTCCTATTTCTTATATTCTTATGTTCTTGTGCCTGTATAATCATCATCATCATCATCATAGGCAGTCCCTCAGAATCGAGGAAGACTTGCTTCCTCTCCTGAAGTGAGTTATTTGGTGGCTGAACAGTCCAATACAAGAGCCACAGATTCTGTCACAGGTGGGACAGATAGCCACTGAGGGAAGGGGTGGGTGGGACTGGTTTGCCACACGCTCTTTCCGCTGCCTGCGCTTGATTTCTGCATGCTCTCAGCGTTGAGACTCGAGGTGTCAGCGCCCTCTCGGATGCACTTCCTCCACTTTGGGCGGTCTTGGGCCAGGGACTCCCAGATGTCAGTGGGGATGTCGCACTTTATCAGGGAGGCTTTGAGGGTGTCCTTCTAGCGTTTCTGCTGCCCACCTTTGGCTCGTTTGCCGCGAAGTAGCTCCGAGTAGAGCACTTGCTTTGGGAGTCTCGTGTCTGGCATGCGAATTATGTGGCCTGCCCAGCGGAACTGATCAAGTGTGGTCAGTGCTTCAATGCTGGGGATGTTAGCTTGGACGAGGACGGTGATGTTGGTGCACCTGTCCTCCCAGGAGATTTTGTAGGATCTTGCGGAGACATCGTATAATATGCAACAATTGGCTTCTCCAAGCTTATCTAGTCTTATCTATTTACCTTCCAGTGTTTGACAGTATGTAAACTAATCTGGAAGAGCCTACAGACATATTAAATACTGTAACATAAGCAAATAACTGCAGAAGTACTGATTTGAAATGAACTGTGAAATTCAAACACAAGGTACTGTATGATTTAATGTTCACAAATTATTTTGGTTCTCTTCCAGAAGAAAAACATTTTCTTGCAGTATGTATAACGTGGGATGCCAGCAAAACAACAGTTTCGGACTGTCACACAAAAGCAAATGAAAATTGACTATTACATAAGAACCCCCTGAAAACATTAATTTTCAACCAAAAACTACATAATATCACTCAGCTAAGGACCAGTTTGAGGCAGCGGGTCAAAATATTCCATCAGATCTTGTGCAGCAAATATTTTAATTAATTCAGCCGTTTTTTTTTAATCCATACCTGGACAGTCATAGGAAACACACAACTAAACACAAGGAAGAAATGAAAACGCTAACAGTGTAAAATTAATTCTTCATTTGTTGCCCATTTCAAAAGAGCTGGCCAGATTTTGCTGCAGAGATTGTGTCCTTTATTTTTGTGTGTTGACACAGCAAGGTGGGACATACTGGAGAATAAATTCAAGGTTGTAGGAACAACGCAACAGCATCAAAATGTCTGGACTTAAGAGAGAACAATGAATCAGTTTCTCATCAAGAACAAGTTTCAGCAACAGGTAATTCTTTATTTTTAGAAGCAACAGTGACGGTAGAGCAATGGTGGCAAAAAAAAGACTCGTACCATTATACACATGATCATACATTATTCTACTGCGAGTCATTTAAATTTGCATCAGGTAGTTAGGTTGATTTTGCCTAGATTATAAGTTATTGCATATGTTCTTTCAATACAAAGTTAAGAAAAAGGTCACATTAAATGATCTGTTTCAAGTTTAGGATTAGGAGACCTAAAAATTAGAGCCAGGCTTTTCAGGAGTGAAGTTAGGAAACTTCTACATGCAAAGGGTAGTAAAAGTTTGGAACTCTTTTCCACAAACGGCAGTTGATGCTAGGTCAATTGTTAATTTAAAATTGAGATTCATAGATTTTTGTTAACCAAAGGTATTAAGGGATATGGGCCAAAGACGGGTATATGGAATTTGGTCACAAATCAGCCATGATCTCACTGAATATCAGAATGATAGTTGTCAAGTTATTCAGAAATGGTAGAGTTCAGAGCAAATCTTATGTATTATAAGGTCATCTTCAATTCATTGGGGTATGGTGAGAAAGCAGGAATGGGGTACTGAAGTTGCATGTTCAACCATGAACTCATTGAATGGCGGTGCAGGCTAGAAGGGCCGAATGGCCTACTCCTGCACCTATTTTCTATGTTTCTATGTTTCTATTACAATGGCAGTCTTTAAAAGAGCAATTATGTATCTTCATTTCAAGCTGCATTATGCATAGCTAATTACCCTCTTTAATTGAGCGAACCAGCATGAAATGAAATAAATGTGAACTTGCACCACCCAATTTTTCAAAAGATTCTGAAGCGCATAGGAACATAGGAACAGGAGCAGGCCAAGTAACCCCTTGAGCCTGTTCCAATATTCAGTGAGATCATGGCTGATTTGTGACCAAATTCCATATACCCGTCTTTGGCCCATATCCCTTAATACCTTTGGTTAACAAAAATCTCTGAATCTCAATTTTAAATTAACAATTGACCCAGCATCAACTGCCGTTTGTGGAAGAGAGTTCCAAACTTTTACCACCCTTTAAGTTTAGAAGTTTCCTAACTTCACTCCTGAAAGGCCTGGCTCTAATTTTTAGGTCTCCTAATCCTAGACTCCCCAACCAGCAGAAATAGTTTCTCTCTATCTACCCTATCAGTTCCCTTTAACATCTTGAAACCATCATTCAAATCACCCCTTAACCTTCTAAATGCCAGGGAATACAACTCTGGTTTGTGTAATCTCTCCTCATAATTTAACCCATCCAGGTATCAGTCTGGTAAACCCACACTGCACTCCCTCCACGACCAATATATCCTTCCTATGGTGTCGTGCCCAGAACTAAACTCAATTCTCCAGGTGTGGTCGAACCAGGGCTTCGTAAATTTGTAACATAACTTCTAAAACTAACACTCAAACTAAGCAAGCATCCATTGGTTTTAATAAGTACCAGATAACCATTACATTCCTCATCACAGGTTAAGCTAAGTTGACTGGATGGTTAGACTTCAAATAGATCATTTCAATTTCAACAGCAATGAACTAATACTCTAACGCACTGTCAGCCAGTTTTAAACTGCTAGAACTGTGACCAAGCTGGCAAAATAGAAACAAATGATCTAAGGCAGTCTTCAAACAAGAAGTTTTTGAATGTAAGAGAAGCAATAACACAAAGAGATTCTGGGATAAATTTCCAAAGAGTGGGATGCAATGATTGAAGGATCAGTTTCCATATGGGAGTGGAGGACAAGTGGTAGCCATGAGTTGGAGCAATAGAAATTGCTGGCTGGGAGATCTTTAACCCCCCCATGTTATTGTAGAATTGATAATTATTGGTATTTTAAAAAATTGTATGAAATATTAAATCATTACAAAAAATTTGCATTTGCGCACACTTCCTGTCCATCACATTTCAGACATTGTATACTGTCAACAAGAGGAAAGTATCAAGAAATAAATGTAGCTATTTGGTATTGATTGCAATCATTAAAACTAGGTTTCAAACTCGTGAATCTCCTCTGAATTTTTGGAAGGTTTCCTACATCACTCGCGATGTGAGGGGATCAAAACCAGACACTGGATTTTAGATGAGACCTAACCAAAGTCTTACTCAAGAACAGTACATTGTCTTTTTATTAGTTTTGGAATAGCCTAGCAATTCATCCCAATACTCAATCTCCTTTTGCTATAGCCTCGGATCACTGGTTCTGAATCTTAAGAGGTTCATGTAAATAACACCTTGGTCCTTCTCCCACTCAACAGCCTTAAGGTCACAACCTTGCCTGGTACATACATGCTTACTATTGTGACCTACCCATGTACATAATGCTACATTTATCTATCCGCCATCTTCCAGATGTGAGCCCATTCTCCTCTTGCATCTGTTAGTGATCGAATTTTCTCATCCATCATCCTGACACATACTCAAATCTTTGTATCATCCGTGAACTTGCAAATATTTTCCCTAAAACCTTCATTGAGATCATTAATAAAGATTGTGAAGAGCAACAGTCCCAACACCAATCCCTGCAGGACTTCACTAATAATTCCTTATCCAACCCAAGAGTCCCACAGGATGCTCTCTATTAAGCCATCTATTGTGTGGCACATTGTCAAATGCTTTTTGAAAATCCAGGTATACAATGCCAACCAGACGACTTACATTCATTAACCTGATAATTTCTCCTTAGTGAAATAAAACAGAAAATGCTGGAAATACTCAACAGGTCTGGCAACATCTGTGGAAAGAGAAACAGAGTTAATGGCCCCAAGTTTCGGCCCGCGCTGAAAACGGCGTACCTCCGAGCTGGACGCCTGTTCTTCGCGCCTAAAAGTGCGCTAGAAAAAAACTTCGATATTCTCCGGCTCCTCGGAGCTCGATCTCAGCTTGGCGCGGCGCGCTCTTCACAGCGGGGGGCGGAGCCAAACACTCATGCCGATTCTGTAAGTAGTGGGGGGGGGGGATCCAATTTAAATGAGCCAAAGTGGTGCCGGCAACCCTGCGCGTGCGCGTTGGAGCGTGCGCGCACGCGCAGTGTCAAACAAATATTGGCACTCAGCCATTTTTAAAAGGACTCGGCTGCCGTCGAGCCACTGACGCCGCCCCTTAAGCGTGGCCGAATGGCCTCAGCCCCCTTGAAAAGCTGCGTGCGTCCGGTGTTGATCCTTCGGCTGCCAGCCAACCACTGACGCCGCTCCTATCCCATGGCCGAATGGCCTCAGCCCCCTTGAAAAGCTGCGTGCGTCTGGTGTTGATCCTTTGGCTGCCAGCCAGCCACTGATGCCGCTCCTATCCCATGGCCGAATGGCCTCAGCCCCCTTGAAAAGCTGCGTGCATCTGGTGTTGATCCTTCGGCTGCCAGCCAGCCACTGACGCCGCTCCTATCCCATGGCCGAATGGCCTCAGCCCCCTTGAAAAGCTGCGTGCGTCTGGTGTTGATCCTTTGGCTGCCAGCCAGCCACTGACACCGCTCCTATCCCATGGCCGAATGGCCTCAGCCCCCTTGAAAAGCTGCGTGCATCTGGTGTTGATCCTTTGGCTGCCAGCCAGCCACTGACGCCGCTCCTATCCCATGGCCGAATGGCCTCAGCCCCCTTGAAAAGCTGCGTGCGTCCGGTGTTGATCCTTCGGCTGCCGGCCAGCCACTGACACCACTCTTATCCCATAGCCGAATGGCCTCAACCCCCTTGAAAAGCTGTGTGCCTTCAGTGTTGATCCTTCGGCTGCCGGCCAGCCACTAGCAGAATGAAGGCCTGCCTGCAGCACAGCAGCTCAGCTCGAAGGCTGCTTGCTGCCGCTGTTGGGGCTGCCATCGAGACACTGATGCCACACGCCTGCCTGTCTCCAACATGAAAGGCCTGCCTGAAGCACAGCAGCTCGAAGGCTGCCACTGTTTCACACAGGTAGGAACATGGTTTATTTAATCTTTTCTTTGCTTATAAATTTTTATTCAGGTTGGATTTATTTGTATAATATTTGTATAAGTATAACTAAGGATTGATTGTAGAATTTAATGACTTCCCTTCCCCCCCCCTCCCCCCCCACCATTCCCTACGCCTGATTTGTAACCTACGCCTGATTTTCTAAAGTGTAGACAAGGTTTTTTCGAGCATACAAAAATCTTCACTTACTCCATTCTAAGTTAGTTTGGAGTAAGTTTTCACTGACGAAACTTTGAAAACAGGCGTAAGTGGTTGGACACACCCCTTTTTGAAAAAAAAATTCTGTTCCAAAGTGAAACTGTTCGAACTGACTAGAACTGGAGCAAACTAAATGCCGAGAATTTAAATTTCTAAGATACTCCGTTCTACACCAGTTGCTCCAAAAAATCAGGAGCAACTGAGGCTGAAACTTGGGCCCAATTTTTCTGGTCGTTGACTTCTTGTCAGAACAAACAACCTGAAATGTTAACTCTGTTTCTCTCTCCACAGATGCTGTCTGACTTGCTGAGTATTTCCAGCATTTTCTGTTTTTACTTCAGATTTCCAGCATCCGCAATATTTTACTTTTCCTCTCAGCAACACAGGAGCCGAATATCTGTAACTGCTGTTTGACCCTAAAAAAAAACAAGCTTCTGACCTGCAGTATGAAATGCAATGAAACTCTAACCTAGCTAGTGTTTAGTTAACAACAATTTGACTTTGTGGCCTTGAAGATCCACACATTGGTCTTAGCAGCAGAATAATGGCCTCGAAATTCAAGCACGCTCAAAATAGGAGCACAGGTGGTGCAGAGAATGATCCTCGCTCCTGAATGGATGGACCCATATTTGGGCTTCAATCTTCACCTTCATCAAGCCAGCGAGCTGTGAGTGCTTAATGCGCATCCCCAGGTGCTTTGTCAAAATGACCTTTTTGTTAGCCTGAATTGCAAATCACAAAGCAGGTCTAAAATTGGGCTTCAGGCCTTATTAATATTAATTGGGTGAGCTGCTGACAACTGTATCACCTACACAGGCATTAGGCCCCTTATTTACATATTTTTGGGGTCTACTGCCCATTTTAGATGGCCACCGGAGATACCTGATGAATCGCTTGACCTAATATAGGGTCAGACATCTTTCAGGCATACATTGGGCATGTGATATTAGTTCTTGAAATTGGAGCTTGTTGTGCCCATTTTAGGCCTGTAAAACTGTCACCATGAGGTGCAATTTCTTCCTCAGTGTGCTATTTCAGTTACCAGAACCAATGCCGCAGAAAATCTGCTAGGAATATATTAACTATGAGGGTCCAGATACCAGTTGTCTGTGTTACAGATGTTAAACAGTTTTGAAAAGGACAAAATAAACTAGTGACTAAATACTCGGTGTCTTTGGCCTGCACCATTAATCTTTTCAATCCTCAAAGTTCCCCGACCAAACAATTCATCACTGATTGGCCTGCGGCTCCGTAAACTGAACAATTGGCCTCAGATTCCTTAAAGTGCCACAGCTCTGTCTTCGCAAAATGCATCTCACAGTACATGCTATAACACTTCTGACCTTAGCATATTATCTATCCAACCATAAGTAATGCCACAAGAAATCTGCTAGCAAAGCTGCCTCCAGCACATAACAATCATACTTGCTCATTTTAGACCTATGCTTCAAAAGACAAAGAATGTTAGTCATTTACAGCGGGGATTTTTAATTTACTTTGATAACCTGACTTCTCTTCATGGATCAAGAGCCAAGCATTTACAAGCAGATGTCAATGTATCATTTATTTAAGCAATTAGTATCTAATTGACTTCAAGGTGCACTTACCTGTTTTCATATTACAACATTAGCCTCTGACAGGCCGGCTTAAACACAGCTCCATCTCAAGCATCTGAACATTACAGCCATGATTCAAAGCCTAGATTACACAGACAATGCTGAAGTAGATCACTTCATTAGTAAAGTTAAAAATAAATCCATATATCATGCAATTATACTATCCCAAGTCCTGTCATTTTCTATTTAAATATTCCTGAAATTGTTGCTTTCTAAAGGGATCTGAATAATAAATCATTCATCCCTAGGATTGCAACATTGCAGAACAATGGAATAGAAAGGAGAATTTAAACATGTTCTTATGAAACAATTCCGCTTCATTTAATATTTTTTCCAAAGCGCAAGAATACCACCTGACGGACATTGGATAGGAAGACAAATGTCGCTGCCTTGGCATTAACCTGTTGGAGGGCATCGGCCACTTATTGTAGAACCCGCTCGATTTTTATTCCATTGATTTCAATGTCCATGAAAATAGAGTGGGTTGTACAATGGGCGGGTGATGCCAAGTTACCCCCAATATTTGAACATGCCTTTAATTAAGGTATAAAAATTAGTGCTTCTTATGAAAGGCTACAGGGATACGTTCCAGTTTGAGTTTATAACCTAAAGTGATCCAACTTGAACCATTCAGGCATAACCTTTTTAGACCCACTACAGACCCCTGTTAGTTCGATCGATATATATATGGTGCTTTAAAACAAAATGGTTTGTACATGGAAAATTTCAAAATTAATACACTGCTGTCATTGTTACTGGGTTTATGTGGCTGAAGCTTAAGCAGCAAAGAGAAATCAAAGGCTTTCCCAGCTTGGTGTCATTGTTCTGTAGAGTGGGAAGAGGAAGAATGATTGATAAAGAAAAATTTCACCAATTCTCAATCTATGACAAAGGAGCAACAATGCTACTTGAAGAAAAAAAACAACGGGAATTTTTGGCATTAAAAAACTACAGAGCTTTTGTGAAAAATTTCTTTTCACATTTCACCTAATTCCTCTTGAAAAAAAACTTCATGAGAAGCAACAGAGCCAAAAGGCCTTTGAATTTGAATCCTAATTTTATCACAACTCAATTAAAATGGCAATAAGATGTAAACCTATGTAACATTCTGCCAGAAAACAATATAACATTCAAAATGAAATAGTAATTAGTGTTTGCAATAAACACTTAAAATAAAGTACAATCTGTCAAAGGGTACAACCCAAATCTAGATATTAAGAACATTACTTAACAGGCGCAGGAGAGGCCTATGGAAATAGCCAGTCCCCAAGCTCATGAACATAAATTTCAATTTGAATGAGTTATTTTTTTATTAACTGTAAATAAGTCAGGTACCCACAAGGTTCCAGCCTCAAAGACATCCTTTCTGTAGGAAACAACTTTGTTTTATCATAAGTTGTAATTAACTCCATTTATTTAAGGGCCCCCATTTTAAATTCTTTTAGACACCGATTACCAATTAAAATCTACGTTTCACATTTTTCAATAAATACTGCACTTCACAGTTTTAAGCGCCAGCTTTCTCACTGAGGTGAAACCTGGAGCAATAAAGGAGAGAAATCAAAATATTCAACATTTTAACAGTTAAGTTTCACACCAATACAGGGGAAAGATTGTCACGTCATTTAGAATGAAAAGTACTGGTCCAGGAAGTTTGAAAAATACAACTCTGCTTCATGTTTATTTTTGGTTTTGAAATTTGGTTGGAGAATATAAAGGGTCTCCTTGGTACAGACATAGGGCTCGAACTTGGTGGCCTTACCGCCCACTGCTGCTGGCAGCCACTGAGTTTTTTGAACGGTCTCCTCTCGGTGCCACTTTCCACTGGGCCTCCCGCTGGTGGGAGGGGAGGACCGCTGGGAAGCGCCCGCTGACGGCCGCTAGCGCGCAAGGCGCGTAAGTGACCTCCCGCCTGCCGAGTTGCCATTTTGGTGTGGGTGGGAGTCGGCGGCAGCAGGGGGAAGGACCGTTGTGTGAAGGCAGGTCTAACCTCAATGGTAAGTAAGAAGACCTGCAAAAAAAGGTTAGTGAACTTCTTTTATTTATTTTTTTTCAGCGATTTATGTGGATGGGGTCCCCTGAAAGTGTTTTAGTGGTTTTTTTTTTGTGTGTAAATGTTTATTTTTAGTTGTTCCCCCCTCCCTGGGCCCGACTCAATCCTTGGCGGCATTTTGGCAAGGATCGCAGTTGCCGCCAAGATTGGGTGCTACTAACCGCTGCCGCCCAGATTCACGGTGTAAGTCGGTTTTAGAGGAATCTTCCTGGCAAAGTACCGCCAGGTCTCTCGGCGGTCCTTTGGGCAGCACTTGGGCGGGCTTAGCATTGGCCAAGTTCAGGCAGTGCTTGTAAAGGTTTTATTCAGGAAACACAACTTAAATCAGGCAAAAATAAACGCAGCAAGAGTACAGCACTGAGAATATTACTCAAGGTGATTAATTCTGAAATCTCCGTAGCATTCAAGCTGACTGTTCGAAGACAACTGAGTGACTTTATCAGGAGTTAACTGAGTGCACCTGGTTTCCATTCAGAGTCTTCAATAGTTAATATTGTTTGGGCACAAATTTTCTTGTATCTTATTTTTAAAAGTTTGCAAAATCAGTTGTGGGGTCATGGGCTCTGTAGTTACATCTGGATTCTGAATGATAATTGATTTTAATAGATTAATTACAACTGACTGCCAATAAGTATGTAGGCTCGGTGACAGCTGTGTGATGGCTCATGGTTATCAATGCACTAACATTCAGGAATTCAATGAGCATAATTGAATATTATCTTTTGTGACACCAATGCCTGGAGGCATCTGAGATGTCCAATTGAAACACGGGATGCAGTAACAAAACTGTAGGAAAAATGTGCTTCACGGCATTTGCAAGAAAATAACTTGCATTTATGTGACATTTCAACATGCAGCTCAGAAATGTTTGAAAGCACTACACATAAAATGAATTACTTTAAAGCATAGTCACTGTTGTTACACATTCATTTTGCATTTATGTTATGCAACCATTTTGTACAGCAGATCCACAAACAGCACTGCAATAAATGACCAATCAATCTAATTGAGGAAGAAATTTGGCCAGGACACCAAGGAACTGCTTGATCTCTTTCAAATATCTCAATCAGATCTCTGAAGTCCTCCTGAACCACTGCAATTGGTTGTCCTGGTGTTGGATTCCTGTATCACCATAGGATGGTATCTTTGAGTGTTAGTAACCTCGCCTCTGAGTCAGATGGTTGTCAGTTCAAGTCCAAAAATCAAGGCTTACATTACAATGCAATACTGAGGGACTGCTGCACTGTCAGAGATACCGTCTTTCAGCTGAGACGTTAAACTTGTCTGCTCTCTCAGGTGGACATAAATGATACCATGGCACTATTCTGAAGAAGAGCAGGGGAGTTATCCTTGGTGTCCTGGCCAACATTTATCCCTTAATCAACAGCACTAAAACAGATTATCTGGATATTATCACATTGCTGTTTGTTGTAGCTTGCTGTGTGCAAATTGACTGCCGCGTTTCCTACATTACAACAGCGACTAAACTTCAACAAAGTACTTCATTAGCTGTAAGGCGCTTTGGGACATCCAGTGGTCATGAAAGGCACTCTATAAATGCAAGTATTTCTTCCTTTTTGACAACAGAACACTCCCTCATCACTGCACTGAAGTCTCACCATTGATTACATGTTTAAGCTCCAGAATGAGATTTGAATTCACATTTAATGCTAAATGGTGTGCTTTAATGGTGAACTTGTTTGGAATATCAAGCTATACTTGAAATCAATAAACTGATTAAAATGAATTGATAGGTTAATAGTGTAAAAGTACTTAAATGCTTGGTGGAATAGTAAAGAGAAATAAACCATTTCACTGGACTATACAAAATATATTTGATAAATTAAATCTCCCATCTTACTTATGGCTCGGTTTTGCAATTAAAAAAGTTCCACAAGGAACAAGTTATTTAAATTACCTAATGCACAGAATTGCTTTTCCCTCATTCCCAGCTAAAAAATCATGAAGAAGTTGTGCAGACAAGTGAGTTACAATGAAATTAATACAGAGCTCTGTGGTTTGTCAAGACTTAGTTTATTAAGATGGATTATGTGCAATCACAAGGAAGACAACATGAAAGAAAGAACTTGCAGATATGTAGCGCATTATCACATCCCAAAGCACTTTCTAACCAATTGATTGTTTAGTTGAGGGAGTGTTCTGTTGTCAAAAAGAAAGAAAGACTTGCATTTATATAGCGCCTTTCATGACCACTGGATTGTGCTGTCACTATAGGGTCAAGTTTCGGCCTGAGTTGCTCCTATTTTTTTGGAGCAACTGGTTTAGAATGGAGTAGCTTAGAAATTGCAATTCTTGGCATTTAGTTTGCTCCAGTTCTAGTCAGTTAGAACAGTTTCATTTTGAAACAGATTTTTTTTTCAAATGGGGGAGTGTCCGGCCACTTATGCCTGTTTTGAAAGTTTGGGCAGTGAAAACTTACTCCAAACTAACTTAGAATGGAGTAAGTGTAGATTTTTGTACGCTCAGAAAAACCTTGCCTACACTTTACAAATCAGGCATAGGGAATGGGGGGTGGGAAGGGAAGTAATTAAATTCTACAAGCATTCAACATTCTTACTTATACAAATAAAGAGCCATTCTGAATAAAAAATTATAAACAAAGCAAAGACAAAATATTGAAAATTCCTACCTTTGAGCTGCGGTGCTTCAGGCAGGCCTTCCATGTATTTAACAGGGGCGGCGTCAGTGACTCGACGGCAGCCCAACAACAATGGCAGCAAGCAGCCTGCGAGCTGCAGTGCTTCAGGCAGGCCTTCCTTCCATGTAGGAGATGGGGTGGCGTCAGTGGCTCGACGGCAGCCGAAGACACAGCAAGCAGCCTTTGAACTGCGAGGGAGGCTGAGGTAATTCGGCCACAGGATAGGGGCGGCGGCAGTGGCTGATGGTGGCCGAAGATACAGCAAGCAGCCTTCGAACTGCGATGGAGGCTGAGGTCATTCGGCCAGGGGATAGGGAGAGGCAGCCAGATTGCCAGTTTGAAACTTAAATTTGCAATTGCAGAATGGGTGCTGCATTGTCAACACTACGGATTATGCAATGGTTCGCCAGCAATTCACTGCATAGGAGAGAATTAATTAGAGCTCACCGCACCAGAAGCGTCATATCCCGTAGGCTGATGGGCAGGAGACCTTACCCACGTCGGTGATATCGAGCCAGGCGCTCATACCTGGACATGAGTGAGGCTGATTGCGTCAAAAGGCTGCATTTCTGCAGAGAAGTTGGCGTTGAGATCTGTGATATGCTGAGAGCAGATTTGCAGCCCAGAAGCTGAACGCCAACTGCCTTGTAAGTTGAAGTGAAGGTAACAGCTGCACTTGCCTTCTATGCCTCGGGATCGTTTCAGGCTACATCTGGAGATGTGTGCACCATCTCTCAACGTGCAATACATGTCTGCGTTTACCCAGTCACGGCTGCACTGTATGCGCGGAGGAATGACTTCATCAATTTCCCAATGACTGCACAAGCGATCCATGATAGGGCTGTGGGCTTCTTCAGGATTGCTGGCTTCCCAAAGGTACAGAGCTGCATTGATTGTACCCACATATTCTTGCGAGCCCCTGTGGAGGATTCTGAGCAGTACAGGAATAGAAAAGGTTTCCACTCCATCAATGTGCAGCTCATGTGTGACGACAAGCAGCGCATCATGTCAGTCGATGCGCGATACCCTGGCTGCACCCATGATGCGTTCATCCTACGCGACAGTGTTATATCTGACATGTTTGAGCAGCAGCCAGAAGGGCAGAGCTGGCTACTGGGAGACAAAGGGTACACCTTGACCACCTGGCTCATGACGCCCCTACGCGTGACACGGACAGAAGCTGGCCGTCAATACAACATGGCGCACATTGCGATGCGCAGCATCATTGAGAGGACCATTGGCATATTGAAACAGCGTTTCCGATGCCTGGACCATTCTGGAGGCCACTTGCAGTACTCTCCTCAGATTGTCGGTCACTTCACTGTTGTGTGCTGCACGCTCCATAACTTAGCCATCATGAGGCAGCAGGAGCTGGTAGTGGAACCAGAAGACCCATGTGAGGGTCCAGTGCCTGATGATAGTATTTTGGAAGAGCAGGATGAGATGATGACGATGATCAGGAAAGCATGCAAGTGCCTGATGCCGGAGCACGAGGTTGGAGGAAGGCCGTCCATCGTGCTCCTTTAATGATTGCTCGAGCCCTGCACCAGCAGCTCATCCATGAACGCTTCAATTACTGATGCCTGAGGGCTCTGTGACTACTGTTGTGCATGGACATGTTTATTCTTTGGAGTTGTTCCTATGTTGTGTTGTGTTAATGGAAGATGATCCAGTTTTAATGAAAAAATATTTTATTGAAAAGTTAACTTCACTGTAATAAAATATTTGTTGTATCAAACTTTACTTTTTAATATGACTCTTGACAATCACTTAAAAACTTTAAGATCACTTATAAACTTGTAAAGTTACAAAACAATTTCAATGTGAAAAATCTTACGCTCTTAAGATCACTTAGACTTCAGGATCACTTTTTAGGTGCAAAATTAAATAAGATACAAAATGTGAGAGCATTTACACTATAAGGTCACTTAAAAACCCTAAGATCACTTATAAGTTGTAAAGCTACAAAACTTACAAAACAATTTCAATTTGAAAAACACTACTACAGCTACCTCAAGAACAAGAACAAAAGCAGCAAAGAAAGGCTGCAACCATCTCTCATCCACATCTCAGTGAATGTTAAATTTTTCATGGGGGTGTCATTTGATTGGCAGGGCTGTGTGCCCTTATTGTAGCAGCTATCTCCATGTGAGCCTGTGCTGCCACTTGCATGCCCTCCCTGACGGCCTGTGCCGTCGATTGCGCTCCCTCAGACATTCCCTCTCTAAGTTCCCGTGTCATTACTGCTATTTCTCCCATCAGGACCGTCACCTCTTCACCCACTGCATTGACGCTACCGATGAGTGATCGGGTAAGCTCATTGGTCTCTATACCCAATGCCACAACTTGAGCCGCATCTGTTGCATGCTGAATCTCAGGAGAGCGTGTTTCCAATCTCCTTCTCCTCTGCCTGGGTCTGCCTCGCGGCACCACTACACTGAGAGGCGCGGGCTGGGATGGTGGGACGCTCGATGTTGCAGACGGCAATACTAGAGTGAGAGGCATGGGCTGGGACAGTGGCATGCTCTGTGTTCCAGACGGCAGTACTAGAGAGAGAGGCGCGGGCTGGGACAGTGTCATGCTCTGTGTTCCAGACGGCAGTACGAGAGAGAGGGGCATGGGCTGGGATGGTGGGACGCTCGGTGTTCCAGACGGCAGTACTAGAGAGAGAGGCGTGGGCTGGGACAGTGGGGCGTCAGTGTTCCAGACGGTAGCACTCGCGTGCGAGCCGTGGACTGGGATGGTGGGTGAATGGTTGTAAACTGCTCCATTATATCACCAGCACCACTGGGACCCGCAACGTCGGAATCAAAACCATGGAAGGTGGAACCAGAACCTATGCGAGTGGGAGGCGCAGGCTCGGACGGTTGGGCACTGGCTGTAAACTGCTGCATTACACCAGCAGCACCACTGGGACCCGCAACATTGGAATCAAAACCATGGAAGGTGGAACCAGAACCTATGCAAGGGGTTGAAACTTTGATGCCCCTTAATGGGGGCTCATAAACATTAATTTGGAAGGTCTCGCCTGTAGACATTTCAGTCATCGCTGCCATCATCCAGTCTGGATCGTCCGCATCTGGTTGTACTGGTTCTTGTTCTGTATCTTCAGGATCCTCAGAGTTGGCAGCATCATCATCATCATCATCATCATCATCATCATCATCATCATGTTCTGCAAAATACATCAGAACAGTCAAATGTTTAACAGCAAGGGAGGGGGCAGGATGGGTGGCATGAATACTCTCACACATAGCAGGCCAGGCAGCAGCTTGATTTGAAGGGCCACGATGCATTTTCAGGAGTTACCCTCTTTCTCACGTGCGGGCCCAGCTTGTGTTGTACTGATTGCTTTTCTCCATGTACGACTCATCATAGTAGCTACCCTCTGTTCCAAGGGTGTCAGTGGATGCAGATTAGGTGTGCCTCCTCCTGTTCAAGTTGCTTCCCTTTTGCTGTGGGCCAGTTTCTTCTGCAAAGAGTAAAACATAACTTTTTCCTGAGTGCGTCTTTCTGCAGTGTGGGACATACACATAGTCACATTACAATTACGATTACATTAAAAAATGAAAATATTACTTACACTAACTACTTGACCAAGATCGTGCCATTTCTTTTTACACTGGCTTCCAGATCTCATGGTATGGACCACTGCGATGTAATCTTCTGCAACTTGGTTCCAGCGTTTCTTCATTTCTTTAGGTGGCACTTTTATGCGACCTCTGTTGCTGGTATCCAGCTCCTGCCATCTCTGCTCAATGATGTTGACTAATATCTCCACTTCCTCATGCAAGAAGTTCTTTGTTCTTGGTGGACGTTGTTCCATTGCTGTATTGAATTGACACTCTTATTTTTCAAAACACACAGTCCTTATTTTGCATGCACCTAAGCAGCACCCGTTCTGGAAGTTTAGCAGTGAAAAGCAGCACTCACTGATTTCAGCAGGTGATTTCTTCAACAGTGCTGCTAAAAGTACTCCTTCAGACATCAAAAAAACAACAAAATTCAATCCCAAGCCTTTCCAGAGGTTCACGAGAAGAATCAGCACTTTTCTTCAAGTTCCTTTAAAAATGGCCGAGTGCGAATGTTTATGGGCTACTGTGCATGTGCGCACACTCCAACGCGCACATGCGCAGGGCTGCCAGCATGACGTTCCCTTTGACTTAGCCCTGCCCCCCTGCACTTGCAGAATCGCTCAACGTGTAATAGGTTTAACCACATTCTTCTGACTTAAAGGCAAAGGTGTTACAAATAGAGTCAAGCCAGCAGTGTTAATTTTTCAGGAATTCGCCTTTCAATAATATTGACCCGGATTTTGCGGTCGGAGGTATACCTCCGGAGTACGCCTCCGACCCGATAAAAAAATCTGCAATTACCTTCAGGCTCCCGGGCTTTGGATACTTTGGGTCCTGGTCCTGCAGGTGTATGCTTGCATAAAGGCCCACAGATCCCAGACAGTTTGGAAGTGTCCCTGGGTGGGCCAGGTTCTCCAGTCAGACAGGAGGATTACAAATAACCTTATGGGGACTCCTTTTACAAATGGAATCCCTATAAGCATATGAGAAATCCCCAAATAATTAAATAATTTGTACGACTGGAATAAAAATAAATGTTCCCATTTTCAAATTTAAATAAAAGTCCCTTCGATAAAACAATTACAATAAAAATGTCATTTTTTGAAAAATAATTTAAAATATTTTAATCAGGGCCAAAATTTACATCGACTAATTTAAAATGTTTGTGAACGATTTTTTATTTTAAAATGTTTAATATAAGATTCATATTAACCCTTATGCTAGTGAAAGCAGGCTCTACACCTGCTTTTCCCAGGCATAAGGGTTCCATGGGGAATTGCTGTGCAGTTGCACAACTCTGCACCAGCGGAAGTGATTTTTGTGTCAGTGTGGTAGACTTTTCATGACGAACCTTGACAGGTGCAAGTTCCAGGGTTTCACGCATGCTTTTTGATGGCTTATGCCGTCATCGGGAACGCAAAATATAGCCCACTGTTTCTCCATTAAAAAAATAGCTGAACACCAAATATCAGTTTTTGAATCACTGCAGGGATTTCAAATTCTTCCATCAATCTCATCATCATCATAGGCAGTTCCTTGGAATCGAGGAAGACTTGCTTCCATTCTTAAAATGAGTCCATAGGTGGTGAACAGTCCAATACGAGAACCACAGTCCCTGTCACAGATAGTCACAGGGAGGGTGGGACTAGTTTGCCGCATGCTCTTTCCGCTGCCTGCGCTTGATTTCTGCATGCTCTCGGCGATGAGACTCGAGGTGCTCAGTGCCCTCCCGGATGCACTTCCTCCACTTAGGGCAGTCTTTGGCCAGGAACTCCCGAATGTCGGTGGGGATGTCGCACTTTATCAGGGAGACTTTGAGGGTGTCCTTGTAACATTTCCTCTGCCCACCTTTGGCTCATTTGTCGTGAAGGAGTTCCGAGTAGAGCGCTTGTTTTGAGAGTCTCTTGTGTTGCATGCGGACAATGTGGCCTGCCCAGCGGAGCTGATCAAGTATGGTCAGTGCTTCAATGCTGGGAATGTTGACCTGGTCGAGGATGCTCTAGCTTTTGATGGACAGCTGAGAAGCTATAAACACAACATTCCTATACATGCTCAATCCTCTGCAATTATTTTTGGTAAAACAGACTGGGTTAAGAATGTAGCAATGATCCAGTTTGATTTTTAGTTCCATGAAATGGACAGAGATTTCAGCGTGAAGGAAAAATGCGAAAGGAATGTGATTTATTTATTCTTGATTTCCCTCTGAGAAATGCTGCATGTTTTCTAATCGGGTCCTCCCTGGTTATTCTTGCCCACACTCAAGAGGCAGAAGCATGGGAGAAGATCACCGGATCACCGTCCTTCTGTCTGTGGAATCTGGAAGAAAAACAGGGAAAAAACACAAAATAAAAGAAATCTTAAAATGATAATCTTTTCTCTTGATCTATTCAGAAAAAAACATACACCGTCTAGTTTTTCTTTTTAACTTAACAATGGTTTTTGGTCAAACAGACAGGGGTAAGAATGTAGCAATGATGCAGTTTGATTTTTGGTCCATAAAATGGACAGAGATCTCCTTGTGAATGAAAAATGCTCGTGAAGGAATGTGTTTTATGAATTCTTGCTTTCCCTCCTTTTTAAACTAACTTTCACTTTTTTGTTCATTTCTACTTCCTTTTTTCACACACACTAATGAACAAATTGAAATCAATAACGCAGAAACTAGACCGATCAGTTGGAAAGTACCTGCTACTTTCTACCCTTCAGCCAATTTCTTATCCACTCCCAGGTTTTACCCTGAAACCCCGTCACTTTAAGCTTAACTAGTAGCCTTCTGTGGAGAACTTTGAGGATGACGTTTTCTAAGTAGATGGAGGAAAAGGATTGTGGAAACTCGGGTATATTGTAGTTACGTGCATAACTCGCTTGCGCCCCAAATCTATTTGTCCCCAGATTAGGTGTGTATCTGCCCACATATGTGGAGGAAAGTCCAGACCATTGTGTTTTGAAAGGTGAATGGACATTTAATGAAGATTTTGATTGGACCTGATTGTACTTTTACAGGAACATATGATGTTCAGACAGAAGGAAGGAATCCATTTGGCTCCTGTTAAAAGGAGGTGACTTTGCTATTTAAAATCTTTGCAAATATTTATATTGTTTGTTGAAATAGCCAAGGAAGTCCACAACAATATAATCAGGTACGGAACAAGGGATGGTCACTTGGTCCATCAAGACCGTCCTTTCCAACTGAAGTTATTTGGGTTGAGACTGCAAACGCCATTGGAATGTCAGAAATGATGACTCCTTCATTGTGCCTATCAAAAAGAGGACAGTGGTACTGGTGTTGGTGGCAAGGTATTGAGCATGAATGATCTTAAAAGTAAATATTGAAAGGTTAGCAAAGGCAGAGGATGCTGTTCTTCCCCCAGATTTTATATGGAATATGAATACAGTATAATTACAAATTCCACACATCGCATATAATTTGCTGCAGACACAAAGGGATATTTTCTGATCAGATTCACTTGCTTTGCATGTGTGAGTTATTGTTGCTGGAAATGCCTGCCTCAACCACGTCATGCTGTCAACAAAGAAAGCATGCCAGGGTGTTCAGGCAGCCAGCATAGACTGTTTGGCCATACCCACCGAGATGCTACCAGCCACACGTGCAGGCATTGTGGCACATACTTGGCAATGACCTCGGGGGAACTGTCTTCACAGGGCCTTGGGCATCAGATGTGGAATTGTGTCATTGCAGTTATGATACAGCACAGAGCTGATAGAGGCAGTATCAGCGCTGCTTAGTCAGGCATGAAACCTGTCTCCACCTTGTTCCAGGTATGCAGCAATGCTAATCTGTTGGGACCATGCCCTAGAGAAGTAGGAATGGGCCAGACTCCTTGCATGTAGCACTATCAGCCATAAAAGCTGCTTTACACTGTCACCTGCCTGCAAACTGGTGCATTTTCTTTCACTGCGCTTTTGCCTGTCATTTCTTAACCCTGTCCCCGACAGCCTCAATAAAGGCTGCCAACAGATATAAATTCCTCCTAAGTTTTTCCCAAGGCTGCAACAATTTTTATCTGACACTACCTTCTAATTGTCCGAATCCCTTTGCATTTCAATTTGAATGGCAATTTTCCACTCCTGCCAGTAGTGTACTTATCCAAATCTGTCCCTGAAGTCAGACATTATTATGACTGCAAAACGCTGCATGCAAACCGAACACCGCACCCCACGGAGTAATCATGATTAACCTTCTAAAGGAGGTGAACAATTCCTGGTAAAACCTTCTGGAAGGCAAAGTTATGTGAAATTTGCCCCCAAGGTAATCAAGCAAAAAAAACTGCAAGCTATTAATCTCATATTACAATCAACATTATTGTACCCTGACCAGTCGCATTCGATCTTTCTGTGATTGCATTGAGTATAAGAACTAAGACAAGGAACACTAAATTTCAAAAGGAGATATATCAGAAAGTTCCATGATAATTCACCATTAGCCTTCCTCACACGCTTCAATTTCCCTTCTATTTGCGGTCAAAAGCACCTCCCAAACTCTGTGACCTCTACCACCTAGAAGGACACATCATCTTGTGACTTGGAAGTATATCAACGTTCCTTCATCGTCGCTGGGTCAAAATCCTGGAAATTTCTCCCTAATAACACTGTGGGAGTACCTTCACCACAAGGACTGCAGTGGTTCAAGAAGGCAGCTCACCACCACCTCAAGGGCTCAAGGGCAATCAGGGATGGGCAATAAATGCTGGCCTTGCCAGCGATACCCACATCCCAGGAATGAAGTTTTAAAAAGGGCAATGAGAATGCAATTCTTCCTAGACATTAAGATCGTTCCCTGCAAATGAAAACCATGATACTGTGAAGAAAATCATTATAGCTATGGAAATTCATTAGAACTACTTTGAAGAATGTGAACTGAATTAAGATGATCATTTATTTTGTCACTCTCTTCTTCAATCTTTTCTTGCTCAGATCATTTTTATGCAATTTAAACTGAAATTGGACAAATTAATCAGCTTTTGATTGCTGCAGTTCTTTTGCAGTTTATCTATTCCAATCACGTTTTAATTAACTTAAAGGTTGAAAAGAGAAAAAAAAATGAAACAAATCCTCTCTATATTCTTTGCTATGTGTTTAAAATATTTACAAAAACAATAACTGGCTTTAATTGCTGAGGTTTCTTTTTTGGTCATTTTCTTTTCTTCTGTCTCAGAAGGTGTCGACTCTTTGCTTGGGTACAGTCCCAACTACATTAGAGATGGCAGGTCAGGCAATGTGTTTCTGCTGTTGCACGTGGGAACTGGTTGACCCCATTGAAGTCCACAGTGACCACATCTGCAGCAAGTGTCTGCAGTGCGAGGAACTTCGGCTCCGCGTTAATGAGCTAGAGTCCGAGCTGCAGACACGATGACACATCAGGGAGGGGGAGAGTTACCTGGACGCTGTGTTCCAGGAGGCAGTCACACCCCGCAGATTAACAAATTCAAATTTGGTCCATGGTTGGGGACAGGAGGGTGTGACTACGAGTGAGGAAGGAATGGGGATTCAGGATGGAGTGATGGAGGAGCTTCGGTCCTTGCTCTTGCCCAACAGGTTCGAGGCTCTTACTCCCGGTGTGGATGAGAGCAGGGACTGCAGGGAGGATGAGTAAACTGACCACAGCACCGTGGTACAGGGGGCCATTCAAGTGGGGGGAATTAAAAGAAACATTGTAGTGGTAGGGGACAGTACATTAGGGGGGTAGATAAGGTTCTCTGCAGTCGAGAGCGTGAGTCCTGAAGGCTGTGTTGCCTGCCCCGTGCCAGAGAAAAGGACATCGCCTCAGGGCTGGAGAGAAACTTGGAATGGGAGGGGAAAGATCCAGTTGTCGTGGTCCACGTGGGTCTTACTCATCATACGACATAGATAGGACAAAGAAAGCGGTTCTGCTGAGGGATTATGAGCAGATGGGGGCCAAATTAAAAAGCAGAACCACAAGGGTAATAATCTCTGGATTGCTACCTGAGCCATGTGCAAGTTTGCATAGGGTAAATAAGATCAGAGAGTTAAACACGTGTCTCAAAGACTGCTGTGGGAGAAATGGGTTTTAGTTTGTGGGACACTGGCACCAGTACTGGGGTAAGAGGGAGCTGTTCCATTCGGACGGCCTCCACTTAGACCATGCTGGGACCACGGTTCTGGCGAATCAAATAACTAGGACTCTAGAGAGGGCTTTAAACTAATTAGTGGGGGGGAGGATACAGGTGAGTGAAAATTTAAAATTAAAGAATAAGGAGAAGACATTAGAGCAGGGTAACACTGGGAGAAATGAAAACCAGAGCGTGCCAGGAAGGGACAGAATGTATAAACATAAAGGTGAATAAGTGGGGTCAAAATAGGAAAAAAATTAAAAAAAATTAATTTAAAAGCTCTTTATCTGAATGCAGGTAGCATTCGTAACAAAATAGATGAGTTGACCGCAAAAATAGATACAAATGAGTATGATCTGATAGCCATTACAGAGACGTGATTGCAAGGTGACCTGGGATTGGAACTAAATATTCAGGTGTATTTGACTATTCGAAAGGACAGACAGAAAGGAAAAGGAGGTGGGGTAGCACTGTTAATAAAGGATGAGATCAGTGCGTTAGTGAGAAATGATATTGGCTCAAAAGATCAAGATGTTGAATCAGTTTGGATGGAGATAAGGAATAATAAGGGGAGAAAGTCACGGTGGGCATAGTCTACAGGCCCCCGAACAGTAGCTACACTGTTGGAAGGCGTATAAATCAAGAAATAACGGAGGCATGTAAAAAAGGAACGGCAATAATCATGGCCGATTTTAACCTTCATATTGATTGGACAAAGTAAATTGGCCAGGGTAGCCTTGAGCAAGAGTTCATAGACTATATCCGAGATAGCTTCCTTGAACAGTATGTTGCGGAACCAACCAGGGAGCAGGCTATCTTAGATCTGGTACTGTGTAATGAGACAGGATTAATAAATGATCGCATAGTAAATGATCCTCTTGGAATGAGTGACCATGGCCTAGACTTTCCACTTTTTTGGCATCGATACCGCCCATTTAATGCCCATTTTAATGCTGAGATGAGGTATAATGCCCAGATCTCGCTCATTTATTAACAAAATGGAAACTAACAACCATGTATTGCTCACTTATCACCCAGCGTTACTTACGGCATGTAGTTAACGCCGAGAATTAATAATACCACCCGCCCACTTTCTTTTGCCGTAAAGATCATAATGGGCGAAACTAACGCCCATAATATCGCCGAGCTTTACTTTCGGCACCTCGGCCACATATCGCTGAAAATATCGCTCGCCGAAAAACCCACTGAGAAAATATTGCCCTCAGCTGAACGAAACCCAGCAGTATGGATGCCATGTTGTAAATCGGAGGTCAGTTCATATAAAAGGCTGCTTCAAGTTCTGGGTAAAGTTTTGATGTACTGTGCAGTTCTTTTAAGGTGATTTGAACATCTGAACAAACATCTTATCATACTGTGGACGAGTTGAAGTTATTTTAGGTGTTTTAGTAGGTAAATTTATTGTTTGTGAACAATAGGTATAATACTGATTGTGATTGTAATGGGGCCTGTAATTTCTCAGCCTATCTTGATGACTATGCACAAGCTGCAGACTAGAGATGGCAGAAGGTATATTCAAGAGCATTATGTGCCCAGTCAAAGAGGTGGCATACTGAGGAGGAGGACGAGAACTTACACCCCATGCACTTACAGGGAGAAATAGTCTTATCTGAGGCAATGCGCATCAAGGTTATGTGAAATAAAAAACATTTAATGAGATCATTTGTATAAAATCATAATAATAATTGTAAAAAACACCCCACCCCACCCCAAAACAAATTGATGACATTTATATCATTCATAAAAGTGTTCGCATTTCAAACAAAACTTCATAATCAAAGAACACAAATGCAAAAAAACAAGATACCCCCTCCCCGCTTCCCCCAAACCTCCCAGCAAAATAGCAACCACAACATAAAAATACTGTGGCACTGGTTGCCCTCAAGCACCTGGTTCGTCGCCGACGAGGCAACCTCGGCTATGTCGACCCATATCTTCTGGTAGGCCTTTGGGGTGGGCTTCCCACGCACACCCCGGGTCAATTGACCCCAGCTTGACTCCACCTCCTGCAGGACGGAGGCATTTGCCTCGTCGGAGAATCTCCAAGCTCATTTTCATCCTCTCAATAGTCCCTCTCCCACCTCACTGCTTTTGCCAGCACCTCAGTGTCCAGAGCTTGCTGTGTTGCCTCCTCCATCCCTTCCATTTTAACTATATTTTATTCCCCCAAAACTTCATGGGAACAACGTTATTTGTGCTGATAAGTCATTTTGCTGCTGGTAAATCTCCCTCCTACCTCCCACAACAGCCAAACAACCACACAACACACCCACACACGCTTTCAGTTGCTCTCTGCTTCCTCTCTCTCTCCTCTTCTGTGCATGTATTGATGACCACTGACCTCCTGAAACGCGGGAAATGACCGTTGCCATGGCATTGCTATGGACGCCGACAGTTTGTGGCAGAAAGTCAAAAAATTTAACGCTAACACCCATTTCAGATCGCTCGCGGTAACACCCATTTTATAAAATGGAAAGTTGGGGTTTTGAAAATGGGCGATAATCCGGCGATCTCAAAACCCCTATTTACCGCCAATGCTAGAAATAACACCCATTTTTGGGCGATCTGCACAAAAGTGGAAAGTCTAGCCCCATAACATGGTTGAATTTCAAAATCATTTGGAGGGTGACAAAGTTGGATCTCAAACCAGTGTCCTAAGCTTAAATAAAGGAGACTAACGGTATGAAGGCAGAGTTGGCTAAAGTGGACTGGGAAAATAGATTAAAGTATGGGACAGTTGATGAGCAGTGGCAGTCATTGAAGGAGATATTTCATAACTCGCAACAAAAATATATCCCAATGAGAAGGAAAGGCTGTCAGAGAAGGGATAACCATCTGTGGCTAACTAAGGAAATAAGGAAGGGTATCAAATTGAAAACAAGGGCATACAATGTGGCCAAGGATTGGGAAACTTCTAAAAGCCAGCAAAGAACGACTACAAAAATGATAAAGAGACTGAAGATAGATTATGAAAGCAAACTAGCATGGAATATAAAAACAGATAGTAAGAGTTTCTACAGGTACATAAAATGGAAAAACGTGGCTGATGTAAATGTTGATCCCCTGGAGGATGAGACTGGGGAATTAATAATGGAGAACAGGAAAATGGCAAAAAAGTTCAACAAATATTTTGTATCGGTCTTCATGGTAGAAGATAGTAAAAATATCCCAATAGTGGATAATCAAGAGGCAATAGGGAGGGAGGAACTTAATACAATCACTATCACTAAAGAAGTAGTCTTTGATAAAATAATGGGACTAAAGGCGAACATCCTCGGGTCTGAAAAAAAGTGGCTGCAGAGATAGTGGATGCATTGGTTGTAATCTACCAAAATTCCCTGGATTCTGGTGCGGTCCCAGCGGATTGGAAAACCGCAAATGTCACGCCCCTATTTACAAAAGGAGGCAGACAAAATCAGTAAACTATAGACCAGTTTGCCTAATGTCTGTCATTGGGCAAATGCTGAAGTCCATTATTAAGGAAGCAGTAGCAGGACATTTGGAAAAGCAGAATTCAATCAAGCAGAGTCAACATGGTTTTTTGAAAGGGAAATCATGTTTGAAAAATTTGCTGGTGTTCTTTGAGGATGTAACGAGCAGGGTGGATAAGTGGGAACCAGTGGATATGGTGTATTTGGATTTCCAGAAGGCGTTCGATAAGGTGCCACATAAAGGGTTACTGCACAAGATAAAATTTCACGGGGTTGGGGGTAATATATTAGCATGGATAGAGGATTGGCCAACTAACAGAAAACAGAGTCGGGATAAATGGGTCATTTTCTGGTTGGCAAACAGTAACTAGTGGGGTACCGCAAGGATCGGTGCTGGGGCCTCAACTATTTACTATCTATATTAATGACTTGGAGGAAGGGTCTGAGTGTAAAGTAGCAAAGTTTGCTGATGATACAATGATCGGTGGGGAAGCAGATTGTGAGGAGGACACAAAAAATCTGCAAAGGTATATATACAGGCTAATTGAATGGGCAAACATTTGGCAGATGGAGTATAATGTGTGAAAATGTGAGGTTATCCAATTTGGCAGAAACAATAGAAAAGCCAATTATAATTTAAATGGAGAAAAATTGCAAAGTACTGCTGTACAGAGGGACCTGGGGGTCCTTGTGCATGAAACACAAAAAGTGAGTATGCAGGTACAGCAAGTAATTAGGAAGGCAAATGGAATGTTGACCTTTATTGCAAGGGGAATAGTATATAAAAGCTGAGAAGCCCAGCTACAAATGTACAAGTTATTGGTGAGGCCACACCTGGAGTACTGCATACAGTTTTGGTCTCTGTGTTTAAGGAAGGATATACTTGTATTGGAGTCTGTTCAGAGAAGGTTCACTAGGTTGATTCTGGAGGTGAGGGGGTTGACTTATGAAGATAGGTTGAGTAAGTTGGGCCTATACTCATTGGAGTTCAGAAGAATGAAAGGTGATCTAATTGAAACATATAAGATAATGAGGGGTCTTGACAAGGTGGATGCAGAGAGGCTATTTCCACTCATAGGGGAAACTAAAACTAGGGGACATAGGCCTCGGTTTTCATGAGCTGCAAGGCCCGCCCATTTGCCGCCCAAAGGACCACCAATAGCCGGCGAGAGACTGGGCGGTACTTTACCTGAAAGATTCCTCTAAAAGAGGTGGCAGTAACGCCTGATGGCAAAATAATGGCTTACGCCGTTAATCTGGGTGGCAGCAAGCGGGAGCTCTCAATCTCGGCAGCAAATGAGCTTACCGCCAAAGTGCCGCTGAGGATGGAGTCGGTCCCAGGGAGTTGGGAACTCTGAAAAGTAATAAAACATTACCAAGGAGAAACTCCGGAACACCTTCAGTGAACCCCATCCCGGTAAGTTGCTGTAAACATTTTTTTTTTAAAGATGTTCACTAACCTTTTCTTTCATGTCTGCATACCTACCGTCGGGGTAAGAACAGCCTCCACGCAGCGTCCTTCCCCCTGCTGGCGACGATTCCCTCCAACTCCCGCCCGCACCAATCTGGCATCTCTGTAAGCGGGTAGCCACTTACGCGACTTGGCCACCAGAGGACGTCAGTAGGCAGCTCCCGGCGGTCCTCCCCTACTGCCTGCTCCAACCCAAATAGAATCTGTGAGAGAGAGGAAAACAGCAGCAATATTCGGCGGCAGTGAGCGGTAAGGTCACCAATATTGGGGCCTAAGTCTCAGAATATGGGGCCACTCATTTAAAACTGAGATAAGGAATTTCTTCTCTCAGAGGGTTGTAAATCTATGGAATTCTCTTCCCCAGAGAGCTGTGGATCTTCTGTCATTGAGTATATTTAAGGTGGAGATAGACAGATTTCTGAGTGATAAGTGACTAAAGGGTTATGGGGAGTGGGCAGGGGAGTGGAGCTGAGTCCATGATCAGATCAGCTCGAGGGGCCAGGTTGACAGCCAATACTTCGCTCAAGTGACTGTTCTTTATATGTGAGGCCAGGCACTGAGAATTAACAGGTTAATCAGCCATGAGGCACATCACCCACAAACTAAAGAACCTGGCCTTATTTGACATTGACACGTGCACTTTCCAACAGCATTCCCTGCATAATGATAGGGAGCAGGACTCTGGACAATTTCCCCCTTTGAAACTCAATGATTCTAAGCACAGTTATAAGAGCTCTACTGCCAACTTTCTGGGATGAATGGCTAAGCCATTTGTTGGGTAGACCAACCAGAGGCTTTGTATCAAATTGTTTTACAACAGGGACAAAGGGAACTGAACAAAGTTAGTTGTCTTATAACATGATTCTATGTATGAGAGCACAGAATGGCTTGGAGAAATTGTACTTGGGTAACAACAGGCAAGGTAAAGTATTTCTACAGACTACTGAATACTTCAGCAACTCTTTGAAATTTTGCATGCAAAAGAGATCCAGGCAATGACTCGCTCAAAGGCATCCACAGGCAAGGACTTCTATGTTGCATGAGAACTATGCAAGGTTCGAATCATAAGATAACGCACACATCTGAGAAATATGAAGTAGAGAATATTAAAAATGCATAGGTCTGAACCTCAAAGGGAAAGGTTAATGTTCTGGGTCTGCAACTGTTGAAAGGAATACCCAAATGTTGATCTATCTTTTTATCTGAACAGAGGAACAGGAGTAGGCCATTCAGGCCCTTGGTTGAAAATGCTCTGCCATTCTATTTAATCAAGGGTGATTTGTACTTCAACTCCATCAGTCTTTGCTCCATACAGTCATCTAACAAAAGTCAATGGCTCTCAATCTTAGATAATTCAATTGACACAGAATCCGAAGCCTTTTAGGGGAAGAGAGTCTCATATTTCCACTACCCTTTGTGCGAAAATGTCCGTCCTGATTTCACCCTTGAATGGCCTAACACTAATTTTAAGATTATTCCCCCATCAGAGAAAGACGTTTCACCGTTTTTCTCTCAGATACTAACTGACCTGCTGTGCATTTCCAACATATTGGGCCTGAAATTGCACTCCCCATGGGCGCGTATGAGTTGCGTACACGCCCGTGGGGTCCCCGCAAGTTCTGGCTGTAAGCATGCAAAGCACATGCGCCTAAACCCGAAACTTAGGATCTGTCAAAAATGTTGTTGACAATCACATGCATGCAAAACTGAAGAGCCTCTGCAGGCTGAGAGCTAGGCTATTTACCCAACTCCTGCCCAGCGAATGTCCTTCAAATGCTTATGACTGATAAAAGCAGGCAGAGGCATCCGCCCGTGTGAAGCCTCCAACCGCAATTTCTCGGCCTTTGTGTTTTTGTCTGAGATATACCTTAATTTGGTCGTGATGCACAGTATGACGAGTTTACACTAACAAATAGAAGTCAGACTTAGTCAGCTTGGGTCTTCCCTGACCTGAGACCATCAGTGTAAAAAGGTTTTAGCAAACACAAAGCAAACTTTAAAAACATGTGAAAGGCAAAATAACTGTGTAACAATATCACCAGTCCAGTGTATGGAACAATTAAAACAAAAAAAAATTGAAGCAGAGAGACATGGCAGAGGTATAAAATGGCAAGTGCCAAGTATTGTTTAATAAGTTACCAAATTCATTGGTCTCTTTCTGCAACTCTGTTAAGCAGAAATATCAGCTCTAAAGTGGAGAATTATTGGGCTCAGATTTGCTGTGGTTGGGTTGACAGGTGATCAGCACGTACAACATCCGTTTCGAGAAAGGGAGCAGCAATTTGCTGCAATCCCAATTAGTCTGAACTGACCAACTTTTGGTTTTGTTATCATCTCAATGGAACACAGCACCTTTAAACCAACTAGCCCACACATTGATTCCTCATTATTTTATACGGAATCAATTTAAACCCGTACGTATATTTACTGCGCTGCTTCAATAACATGTCGGGCCTCTGATTTTCTTTTTCACATCTGTGTGCTGCTGACACAAAGGAAATACGTGATTGCATTCCCAATGTGGGGAAATAAATTGTCTGATTTCCACAATTGAACAATATTTCATGGTGTTATCTGGTCAGCTTTATCTCCATGATCTTCTATCTTAGGAGACAGTTTACATCAGCAGTGACTGACTATGTTATAGCTCTGATCCACGCCAAGAAATCTTGCAATATAACTTAGCGGGGGAAAAATTCAACTAACGGCAAGTAGATTGCACACGTAAAATGGGCCTAAGGCCTCCAAGTTTCATGTTGTGGTCTGTCACGCCCGATTTGGAACCCAAGTGCGCCAGAAACCATATTGGCTCAGTAACTTTACTTAATTATTGCCAACTTTGTGCTGTGGACTTCCTTGCGATAACTGGAATAAAAGTTTCAAAACTCATTTCATGCAGAAATACCTTAAAGCCAAAAAATAAAGGTTCACATCAGCTCCTTAGTATGGGCTAAATTTACGTGTCAATATTATATTTTGGATGGCTGGCAGACGAGGACGTTCTGTTCCTTTCTAAAGTATGATTTTCTGTTACAAATTCATGATCCTGATCCTGGAGCTTTGAACTTGACTGTAAAAATAGTTTAGCATCGAGCAATCAAGATTTGGGATTCACTTCAAATACTTCAATATCTTAGAACTTAGAGGTAAGGTACCACAGTGGGTACTGGATGAAAAATGCAGAGGCATGGAATAATACACCTGAGACACGAGTTCAAATCGCAGTTGGGGAATTTAAATTCAGTGAATTAAAAAAATCTGGATTAGTAATGGTAACCATGAAACTATCGAATTGTTGTAAAATTCAACTGATTCACGAATGTCCTTTAGGGAAGAAAATGGCCAATCGCGAGCACTCAGTCATATCAAAAAAACTGCTACGATAGGCTGCAGCGGTTCAAGAAGGCTCACCACTAATTTCTCAAGGGCAATGAAGGATAGGCAATAAATGCTGGCCTTGCCAGTGACGCCCATGAATGAATACATTTTTAAAAATCTTGCCGTATGCTATTTGTGCAACATAATTAAAGTGAAGCAAATGCACACAATATAGCAATTGCTAGACCCTTGATAAAATTAGCTGTAAGCGAAGCTATTGACTGTGTCTCCAGAATATACTAATGAATCAATAAATTGAGTAGATTTCTTGAAAGCATATTTTACTGAATTATTAATGCTACCAAAGGGGTTTCAGATAATCTCTGTAAACTGTGCATCACTGCAGAGTTGGATGCTGGAAGTCAATTAGCACTTTCTGTTTCAGAAACAGTCAGCTGCAATAACAGCATACAAAAAGTCAAGGTTAAGAAAAGGCCAGCTCACCAAATAAACCATGTTCCTTTAGAAAGAAAGACTTGCATTTATATACTGCCTTTCACGATCACCAGATGTCCCAAAGCACCTTACAACCAATGAAGTATTCTTTTAAATTGTTGTCACTGTTGTAATGTAGGAAACGTGGCAGTGAATTTGTGCACAGCAAGCCCCCATAGACAGCAATGAGATAATGACCAGATAATCTGTTTTAGTAATGTTGGTTGAGGGGTAAATATTAGCCAGGACACCGGGGATAACTGTTCTGCTTCATAATAGAGCCATGCGATCTTTTACACCCACCTGAGAGAGCATACATGGTCTCGGTTTAACGTCCCATCCAAAAGACGGCACCTCCGACAGTGCAGCACTCCTTCAGTATTGCACTGGAGTGTCAGCGTAGATTTTTGTGCTCAAGTCCCTGGAGTGCGATGTGAACCCACAATCATCTGACTCAAAAGCAAGGGTGCTACCAACTGAGTCACGGTTGACACTGTGTATATATAACTTTATATTCTGATGTAACCAGTCCAAAAACACCTGCATTTTAAGTAACTTTGATATGTTTGACTTTGGTCCCTTACCTCATGTATTGAACAACTATTGCAGCATTAAGATGTATGTATCCCAGTTGATGAATTCATCAAGGCTCAGCCATCATCTTGAAATAGATAACACCAGAGCCAGAAGACAATGGGGTAGAGCTGGCAGGTGGAAATTGGCATATCATGGAGATTGAACCGATAGACCCAGCAGGCTGTGTGAATATGAAATTAGAAAGAAAGATTAAAAGAAAAACTGTGCTGATAGAAAATTAAATACGAAGAAAAATTAAGGAACACATTGCAGTAAAAGCAAATCAGTGATAGAAAACACCAAACCCAAACAAGAAAACTAAGAGGTAACTGTAATGTATGTACTTAAGGTCTGCCCACCAACAGGGGGCACTACCATCAGAGGTCCTAGGGTCATAGGTACACTCGTGCTGGGCCTGGTATATAACCTGAACTTCACCTTTGTAACTTCACTTCTGGAAGCCATTAAAGACTGACCAGGTTACACCTAGTCACTGGCTCACAGTGCGGAGTGCATTGTACCATTTCATACACCACAACTGGCGATGAGGCAAATAAGAACCCTCGCAAAAGTATGGTGAGCACAGCATGATCGAGTACTGTTGGAATTCTTGAGAAATTCAATGAGGGAGAGGATTGGGGAGATTTCATGGATCGTCTTGACCAGTATTTTGTGGCAAACGACCTAAACAAAGACAAGGCTGCAGAGAAGCGCACCGTCTGTGGCCCCACGACTTATGCACTCATCAAGAATCTGCTCTCACCCATTCTTCATACAGAAAAGGATTACAAAGGACTGTGTGCTCTAGTTCGGGAACACCTTAAACCCATGGAAGGAATCCGCATATCCAGATATCGCTTCTATACGCATGTTTGTCCAGGACGTAGCGGCATTTGTTGCCGACCTGGGACGTCTTGCAGGGCCTTGCAAATTTGGACCTGCATTGGAAGACATGCTGTGTGACATTTTCGTGATCGGGGCCAACAATGAGGCTGCTGGCTGCGGAGACGCCGGACCTGTGGATGATGATCAATTCAGCAAGCTTGCATGTCCTCGCAGAAAAACACGAAGCAGATATTGCGACAAAACTGGAACTCCACAGCAAGTACTGTGTACAAAATTGTATCGACGGCCAGCAGAGCTGCACATGGCAGGACCCACTCGACTGCGTTCTGCAAGACCGGGAGTTGCTCAAAGTTCGCCATCGAGGGCCTACTCGACTGCATATGTGTGAACGGGGGCCTCTCAAAGCCCGCCATAGGGCGCAAATCTGAGCTCAACGTGTTGGCTTTGTGGGGGCAATCACCGACCCCATCAGTGCCGCTTCAGGCAGTCTGTATGCAGAGGGTGTTTGAAGACAGGGCATCTTCAGCAGACGTGTCCACAGCAGAGCAAGCGAGCTGCGACACACCATGTGGATGATGATCAATTAAGCGTGGATCTGGCGATGCAGCCAGAGGCATTTGAGAGCTCCGAGGAGGAAGTGTATAGCATACGTGCGTTCCTAACAAAGAGCCAACCGATAATGATGGAGATAAAATTACTAACAAAGTGCCAACCGATAATGATGGAGGTAAAATTAAACAGCGTGCCGGTATCCATGGAATTAGACACTGGTGCAAGTCAATCGATAATGAGCCAGAGGACTTTCGAAAAGCTGTGGGAGACCAAGGCAGAGAGACCCAAGCTGAGTCTGATAAATGCGAAGTTGCGTACCGACACCAAAAAGCTCATACCAGTGATCGGTAGTGCAGCAGTAAGAGTGTCGTACGAGGGAACGGTTCATGATCTATGTTATGGATTATCCCGGGCAACAGCCCATCGTTATTCGGCAGGAGTTGGCTCGAGAAACTAAAATGGAAATGTTACGATATCAAAGTTTTGTCATCAGTGGATGATAATTTGTGTGCTCAAGTGTTGAGCAAATGTCCCTCACTGAACCGAGAATTGGCAGCTTCAAGGGAGCCAAGGTGCAGATTCACCTAGGCCCAGACACAAGGCCCATCCATCACAAAGTCAGGGTGGTCCCGCACATGATGAGAGAAAAGGTCGAGCTCGAATTGGACAGGCTACAACGCGAGCGGGTCACCTCACCGGTCGAATTTAATGAATGGGCCAGCCCCATTGTTTCGGTGTTAAAGAGCGACGGCACGCTCAGGATTTGTGGATATTACAAGGTCACAATCAACCGAGTTTTGAAACAAGATCAGTATCCGTTACCGAAAGCTGATGACCCATTTGCAACGCTAGCCGGGGGAAAATCCTTCACCAAATTGGATCTAACGTCGGCCTACATGACACAGGAACTGGTTGAATCATCAAAGAAACTTACATGCATCAACACACACAAAGGACATTGGTTCGGCGGCAGCCATATTTCAGAAAAACATAGAGAGCCTATTGAAATCCGTCCCCAGGACCGTGGTATTCCAAGGCGACATCCTATTCACAGGTCGTGACACCGCCAAGCACCTGCACAATCTGGAAGAGGTTCTGCATCGTCTGGACAAAGTGGGACTCAGGCTGAAAGTTCAAAGTGCATTTTCATGGCAACAGAGTTCAAATTCCTTGGACGAAAGATTGCTGCAGACGGAATCAGGCCTACAGACATGAAAACATAAGCGATCAAAAATGCGCCCAGGCCCCAGAATGTGACGGAGTGTGCGTTCGTTCCTGGATCTTCTCAACTACTTCGATAACTTCTTACCAAAAGTGAGCACATATTGGAGCCTTTGCACAAGCTGTTCAGGAAAGTAGATGACTGGGTGTGGGGTGAACTTTAAGACAGAGCCTTTGAGAAGGCTAGAAATCTGTTGTGTTTCCACAAGCTACTGGTACTGTATGACCCATGCAAGCATCTAGTTTTAACCTGTGATGCATTGTCCTATGGGGTCGGCTGCGTACTCCAAAAAACCAATGAGTCAGGCAAACTACAACCAGTTGCATATGAGTCTCGAAGCCTGTCCAAGGCAGAAAGAGCCTATGACATGGTAGAGAAAGAGGCTTTAGCTTGTGTTTAAGGGGTAAAAAAATACCGCAGCAGTACCTGTTTGGGCTTCGCTTCGAGCTGGAAACCGATCATAAGCCGCTTATATTGTTGTTCTTGGAACATAAAGGTATCAATACCAACGCATTGTCCCACATCCAGAGGTGGGCGCTGATATTATCTGCCTATGATTATGTCATTCGCCATAGACCAGGCACTGACAACTGCACTGATGCACTGAGCCGGTTACTGTTGCCGACATCAGAGGTTGAAACGCCAATGCCCGCAGAGCTACCCATGGTCATGGATTCCTTTGAGAGTGAAGGGTCGCCAGTCACTGCTCAACAAGTTAAGACCTGGACAAGCCAGGATCCGACACTATCGGTTGTAAAACATTGTGTTCTTAATGGGGACTGGTCGACCATCCCCAAGGAAATGGGTGATGAAACCAAACTGTACAGCCATCGCAAAGATGAGCTTTCCATTCAGTCTGACTGTTTACTGTGGGGTAATCGTGATGTAATGTCCAAGAAAGGCAGGGCGAGATTTGTACGGAAGTTACGTAGTACACATCCCGGTATTGTCATGATGAAGGCCATTGCCAGGTCCCATGTGTTATGTATGTAAACCTGTAAAGACCATGTCTAACCACGAGAGGGCTTATCCCCTGGAGTCCCATGGGATCCCACAATCCCTTGGGAGAACTTGTATATAAGGAGCTCACACAGGCTGGAGAGGCACTCTGAGATCTGTACTAAAGGACTATGGTCACACCTTACTTTGAGCTTGCAGTATGTAGTCTGACTCCTTATTCAAGACTTAACAACTGGCGATGAGATACAGATGATGAACCCCACCGCAACAACCGTGGGCAACCTGGAGAAATTTTCGGAGGGAGATGATTGGGAAACCTTCGTGGAGCGACTTAACCAATACTTCGTGGCCAACGAGCTGGAAGGAGAAGCAAACGCTGCCAAATGAAGGGCGATCCTCCTCACCGTTTGCGGGGCACCAATGTATGGCCTCATAAAAAATCTGCTCGCTCCAGCGAAACCCACCGATAATCGTACGATGAGTTGTGCACATTGGTCCGGGAGCATCTAAACCCGAAGGAAAACATTCTGATGGCAAGGTATCGGTTCTACAAGAGGTCTGAAGGCCAGGAAGTGGTGAGCTACGTCGCAGAGCTAAGGCGCCATGCAGGATATTGCGAATTTGAAGGTCACTTGGAGCACATGCTCAGGGATTTCTTTGTACTTGGCATTGGCCATGAAGTAATACTTCGCAAACTTTTGACTGTAGAGACCCCAACCTTGAGTAAAGCCATAGCGATAGCCCAGGCGTTTATCGCCACCAGTGACAATACCAAACAAATTTCTCAGCGCACTAACGCTGCTGCAAGTAACGTTGTTTTCGAATCAAAATGTACAGGGCAGCACTTACATGCCTGCAGCTGCACGTCCGTAGATGACTCAGAGTCCACCATCAAGGGTGGTGAATACAAAGCCATTAGCACCTTGTTGGCGCTGCGGGGGTGATCATCGTTTCCATTCATGCTGCTTCAAAGGATACGTTTGCAAGGGCTGTGGAACAATGGGACACCTCCACGCATGTGCAGGCGAGCTGCAAACCCTGCTAGTTCTGCAAACGACCATGTTACAGAGGAGGACAGATCCACGGTGGATCACGATGAACCAGAGTCTCAGACTGAGGATGCAGAGGTATATGGGGTGCACACATTTACCACAAAATGTCCCCCGATAACGCTGAAGGTTGAATTAAATGTACTCCCGGTTTCCATGGAGCTGGACACAGGCGCAAGCCAGTCCATAATGAGCAAAAAGACTTTCAATAAATTGTGGTGCAGCAATGGCCTCAAGGTCAGTCCTGACTCCCATTCGTACTAAACTGAGAATGTACAGAAAGGAACTGATTCCCATAATTGGCAGTGCTACCGTAAAGGTCTCCTAAGATGGAGCGGTGCACGAGTTACCACTCTGTGTGGTACCGGGCGATGGCCCCACGCTACTTGGCAGGAGCTGGCTGGGAAAGATACGCTGGAACTGGGACGACGTACAAGCGCTTTTGTCCGTCGATGACACCTCACGTACCCAGGCCCTAAACAAGTTCCCACACTGTTCGAACCAGGCATCGGGAAGTTCCAAGGAGCAAAAGTGCAGATCCATTTGATTCCGGGGGCGCGATCCATCCATCACAAGGTGACAGTGGTACCTTACTTGATGAGAGAGGATGGAGATTGAGCTGGACAGGCTGCAACAAGAGGGCATCATTTTGCCAATCAAATTCAATGAGTGGGCCAGTCCGATTGTTACAGTCCTCAAGGGTGACGGCACCGTCAGAATCTGTGGTGATTACAAAGTAACTGTCAATTGTTTCTCACTGCAGGATCAATACCTGCTACCAAAAGCAGACGACCTATTTGCGACACTGGCGGGAGGGAAAACGTTCACGAAGCTGGACTTGAACTCGGCTTACATGACGCAGGAGCTGGAGGAATCATCGAAAGGCCTCACTTGCATCAACATGCACAAAGGTATCTTCATTTAAAACAAATGCTCGTTTGGGATTCGATCAGCTGCGACGATATTCCAAAGGAACATGGAAAGCTTGCTGAAGTCGGTCCCGTGCACCGTGGTCTTCCAGGACGACATCTTGGTTACAGGTCGGGACACCGTCGAGCACCTTTAGAACCTGGAGGAGGTTCATAGTCAGCTTAATCGTGCGGGGCTCAGGATAAAATGCTCGAAGTGCGTTTTCCAGGCACCTGAAGTGAAGTTCCTGGGGAGAAGAATCGCGGTGGATGGCATCAGGTCCACCGATTCGAAGACGGAGGCAATCAAGAATGCACCGAGACCACAGAATTTGACGGAGCCGCGGTCGTTTCTTGGACTCCTGAACTATTTTGGTAACTTCTTACCGGGTCTTAGCACATTGTTAGAACCCCTCCACTCTTTACTGCATAAAGGAAATGAATGGGTATGGGGTAAAAGCCAAGAAAATGCCTTTGAGAAAGCTAGGAAGCTGTTATGTTCAAACAAATTGCTTGTATTGTACGATCCATGTAAACGTTTGTTACTAGCATGTGATGCGTCGTCATACGGGGTCGGATGTTTATTGCAACAAACTAATGAATTTGGGAAATTGCAACTGGTTGCTTATGCATCCAGAAGTCTGTCTCAGGTAGAGACGGCCTACAGTTTGATTGAAAAAGAAGCGTTAGCGTGTGTTTACAGGGTATTAAAAATGCACCAATATCTGTTCGGGCTCAAATTTAAATTGGAAACCAACCATAAGCCGCTTATATCCCTCTTTTCTGAAAGCAAAGGGATAAATATGAATGCATCGGCCCACATCCAGAGATGGGCACTCACATTGTCCACATAAAACTACACCATCCACCACAGGCCAGGCACAGAAAACTGTGCCAATGCTCTCAGTAGGCTTCCATTGCCCACCACAGGGGTGGAGATGGCACAGCCCACAGATTTAATTATGGTAATGCAAGCATTCGAGAGTGAGCAATCACCTGTTACCATCCGACAGATTAGAACATGGATGAGCCAGGACCCCTTACTGTCCTTAGTAAAAAGCTGTGTGCTCCACAGGAGTTGGTCTAATGGCATTAGACCAACTCCTATGGAGCACACAGTTTTTTAGAGATGCAGGAAGAAATAAAACTGTACCCGCGGCGCAGAGATCAAATGTCTATACAGGCAGACTGCCTCCAATAGGGGAATTAGGTAGTGGTGCCTAAAAATGGCAGGGACACTTCATTGTGACCTCCCACCCAGGCATCGTAATGATGAAAGTGATAGCCAGATCCCACGTGTGGTGGCCCAGTATTGATGCAGACTTAGAGTCCTGCGTGCACAAATGTAATATGTTCACAGTCAAGCAATGCACCCAGGAAGGTGCCACTAAGTTTATGGTCCTGGCCCTCCAAACCATGGTCCAGGGTACATGTCAACTATGCAGGCCCATTCTTGGGAAAAATGTTCTGAGTGGCTTTAGATGCATACTCCAAATGGATTGAATGTGTGATAATGTCGGCAAGCACGTCCGCTGCCACCATTGAAAGCCTACAGGCCATGTTTACCATGCAGGGCCTGCCTGATGTCCTTGTAAGTGACAATGGGCCGTGTATTACCAGTGCCGAGTTCAAGGAGTTCATGACACACAATGGGGTCAAACATGTTACATCTGCACCGTTTAAACCAGCGTCCAACGGTCAGGCAGAACATGCAGTTCAAACAATCAAGCAGAGCTTGAAAAGGGCAACTGAAGGCTCACTGCAGACTTGCTTATCCCAAGTCCTGCTTAGCTACCGCACAAGACCCCACTCACTCACTGGAGTCCCTCCTGTTGAATTGCCCATGAAAAGGGCACTTAAGATAAGGCTCTCCTTAGTCCACCCTGATCTACACGAACAGGTAGAGAGCAGGCAGCTTCAATAAAATACATACACGCAAATGTGTCACACGAAATTGGACCAGGTCCCAAGTGGTTTCCTGGCACTGTTTTGGCCAAAGAGGGGAGTAGGGTGTTTGTGGTCAAACTCTCAAATGTACTCACCTGCAGGAAACACTTGGACCAAACCAAACTGAGATTTACGGACTATCCAGAACAACCCACACTACACTCGACCTTTTTTAACCCTCCAACGCACACACAAGTGGCAACCGACCCAGCAGTTGACCACAAAGCAGAACCCGTCACCCGCAGCAGCCTAGCAGGACTCACCACCCCCAGTAGCCCAGCAAGGCCAGCTGCGCAGCAACCCAGCGAGGGTCCAACAAATGACTCACCAAAACCAGCATTTGCACCGAGACGATCAACCAGGGAAAGGAAGACCCCAGATTGAATCACATTGTAAATAGTTACAGTATTGACCTGGGGGGGAGTGTTGTTATGTATGCAAAATTGTAAATACCATGTCTATCCAGCAGAGAGCTTATCCCCTGGAGTCCCAAGGGATCCCACAATCCCTTGGGAGCACCTGTATATAAGGAGGTCTCACAGGCTGGAGAGGCACTCTGAGATCTGTAATAAAGGACTATGGTCACACCTTACTTTGAGCTTGCAGTATCTAGTCTGACTCCTTATTCAAGACTTAACACTATGTTTGGTGGCCTGGTATTGACTCGGACTTAGATTCATGCGTGCATCAGTGCAGCAATTGCATGCAGTTAAACAATGCCCCAAAGGAAGCTCCGCTCAGTCTGTGGTCATGGCCATCCAAACCGTGGTCTAGAATCCACATCAGCTTTGTGGGCCCCTTCCTCGGTAAAATGTTTTTTGTGTCGATGGATGCATACTGCAAATGGATAGAATGTGTGATCATGTCATCCAGCACTTCCACTGCCACCACTGAGAACCTGAGAGCCATGTTTGCCACACATGGTCTGCCAGACATCGTTGTCAGCGACAATGGACCGTGTTTCATGAGCCTGGAGTTTCAAGAGTTCATGAAACGCAACGGCATAAAACACGTGAGGTCAGCCCTGTTCAAACCCATGTCCAATGGTCAAGCAGAGCGGGTAGTTCAAACCATCAAGCAGAGCCTGAAATGTGTAACTTATGGTTCCTTGCAGACACGCCTGTCACGCATACTGCTCAGTTACAGGACAAGGCTATACACCGGGGTCCCGCCTGTGGAACTATTGATGAAGAGAGGCCTCAAAACCAGGCTCTCTCAAGTCCATCCTGACTTTAACGATCATGTAGAAACCCGACGTCAACGCCAGCGGTGGTATCACGACCGCGCCGCAGTGTCACGCGACATATCTGTAAATGACACGGTGTATGTACTTAACCATGGTCAAGGGCCCAAATGGCTCCCAGGCAATGTTATGGATAAGGAGGATAACTGGGTGTATATGGTTAAGCTCAAGAATGGGGAGATGTGCAGGAAACACATTGATCAAATCAAGTTAAGACACACTGACGAATCGGAACAGTTGGAAGAAGATGCCGCGAGCTTAGATGACCAACCAACTCACGTCCAGCCATCAGAAGAACCCACTGTGGTCAATGCCCAGCTCCAAGTCGTGAAAGACTCGGAAAGCACTGATTGTAATGAGATGGTTAACCAGGGAGCGAAGGGTTCCGGACCGTCTGAACTTGTAATATGGACTTGTGCCAAGAACTGGGGGAGGGTCGGGGGCGAATGATGTAATGTATGTACATAAGGTCTTCTCACCAACAGGGGGCACTACCGTCAGAGGCCCCAGGGTCATAGGTACACTCGTGCTGGGCCCAGTATATAACATGAACTTCACCTTTGTATCTTCACTTCTGGAAGCCATTAAAGACTGACCAGGTTACACAGTACTGAGTTCATTGTATCATTTCATACACCACAGTAACAATGAACAAAAATTTGCACTTCTGTAGTGCCTTTAACGTAGAAAGTATCCCACGACACTTCAAAGAGGTGTAAGAAACAAAACAGGCACTGACCCAAATGAGATATTAGATGGGGTGACTAAAAATGTAACCAAAGAGAAGGTTGTTAAGGATGGCCTTAAAGGATGAGAGGGAGGTGGAAAGGCAGAGAGGTTTATCACACTGAGTCAGCTTAAGGCATAATCACTAATAATAGGTGAAAGTGCACAGTAAGTCGGAGTCAGAGGAATAGAGAGTTCGGCGGAAGGGTTGCAGAACTGGGGAAGATAACACAAATAGGAAGGTGTAAGAGCCTGGAGGGAATTAAACACGAGGATGAGAGTTTTATATATGAATCATTGGTGATTGATGGTCATTGTAGGCTACAAAGGCAGAGGTGATGGGCAAGTGGGACAAGGTGTGGGATAGGTATGGATAGCAAAGTATTGGATGACCTGAAGTTCAGAGAAGGTGGGGGAATGGGAGGCCAGCCAGGAGATCATTAGTGCAATTGAGTCTTGAGTTGACAAAGGCATGAATGAGGGTTTCAGCAGCAGATGGGCTGAGGTAGGGGCAGTGGACAATGTTACAGAACTGGAAGTCGGTTGTGTTTGTGATGAAGTGGTTGGAAATTCAGCTTGGGATTGAACAGAATGGCAAATTTGTGAAGAATCTGGTTCCACCTGAGACAGTGCTGGGGAAAAGATGTTGGCGAGTGCATGGAGCTTGTGGCTGGAGCCTAACAGGGTGACTTCAGTCTTCCCATTGTTTGATTGTAGAAAATTATAATCAGATTGTTGTGAATAAGCAGGCATTCGACGGTTCAATAGAGGTAATGGAGAGACAGAATTGCATCTCGATAGTATACATTTGGAAGCTGATGCCTATATCTGTGAATAATTTTGCTAAGGAGCAGAATATAGATGATAAAGAGGAGGGGTTCAAAGATTTTTGGAGTGATTCATACAGGAAGCTGGAAGAGATATGCGCACAGATCTAGGAGATGACAATATGATCAGGAAGCTCGAAGAAGAAAAGGGGGTTGGAGATGGGGTGGTAGTTAGAGAAGGCAATGGGATCGAAGATGTCCCTTTTTTTTCAGAGTGGAGATGCAGAGTGGTTTTGCAGTAGAGGAGCCAATATCTGAGGAAAGGGGAGACAAGTGGTAAATTGGGTGGACAGTGGTTTATTGGGAATGGAGTCAAGGGAGCAGGTGGTCGGTGTCATGGATGATAAGTTTGGAGAGAGGGGGGAATAAAAGGAAACACAAGGGTGCAGGGCTAGAGTTGGAGGAGAACTGGGAGGAAGTTTTGTTTGGTGGACAAGGGGAAGGGTGGGATTCAGTCGAGGCAGGTGAACAGATGGTAATTAAGAAATCAATGAGCTCCTTGCACGTGTTGTTAAAGGTGAAGGAGGAGGGGGCAGAAACGGGGGCTTAAGCAGATAAAGAGAAAAGGAGACTGTGGTTATCTTTGCCCTCGAGCATGATCCTTTAGTAGTGGGTGATTTTGGTGAAGGAAACAAAACCCTGTAGATCTTTATGTGGCCGATACTCTATGCAACGGTCAGAAGAAGATTTGAAGAGTCATCACAATTTAAGTTCACTGGTTTGAATGTGAATCAGTCCTGGGCTTTAAATACCATCCGTTTATATTTTCTTAGCAATTCAGATTTATATAGATTATGAAGAATTTTTGGATTCAATTCACCAGTGCTCAATATCCTTTCCAGATCCATATTGATCATCAAACATGCAATAATTAATTCCTGTAATTTTCTAATTTGTTGAAAGTGAAGTCATTTATTGATTGAATTATCTGAAAAAAGCTTGACTTTTTTTGCCTGAAGTTTGGTACAGAACTTTGACCATTGTCCAACAGATATGGGAGGCTGTATCAAGAGCTCTTAATGAACAAACTCTCAGACTGCCTTGAAAACAGAATGATTAGAGGATTAAAGGACAATCAATTTTAATGAAGTCACATTAAATCAGGAGCAGCCAGAGGCACTAGACAAGTGACTTCATAAAGACTGTAACCTTCATCAAGATACCTTTTTATTAAGGCTCAGGTCCTTCATTTTTGTTTAGATTGTTGCAATCATAATAACTCTTGCCAGACAGGTTTTTGGAAATCCAGTCTTTCTAAAGTCAATAAATTTAACGATCAGTAATTATACATCAAGGCCTGTTAGCCAATGCACAACTCAGTACGGGACTGTGGTGAAATTTTATCATAGTTTTAGAAACTAAGAAGGCTCCCAGTTTTTATTGCTCCATTCCTTCTATAAATTAATATTCTTTATGTTTTTTTATCCTTTGTAAAAAAAGCATTGTAGATTCTTTGAATATTCAATCATCCGATGATAAGAGTCCTCTTCGTTGGTCATCAATTGGTTGTGATCTCAGCTCTGGCCCAGAACGTTGTGCTACCCAAGGGAACCTGGGCTCAGAACTGCAAATCAAACTGAGGGATCAATGATGCTTCCAATACCATTGATTACTCAATTTGAATTAAATGTATTTTCCTTTCAGACTTCTAAAATCTATATAGCTTCTTAGCAGGTATAACTGACAAAAGATTTTGTAATTCAGCGACAGAATGCTCAAAACTTTATTGCATATGATATAAATTGATATAAATGAACAGAAATGAGAAAAATGACAGACCTCCTTAAGGTTCAAAATGCAATGGTTCAATTCTACTATTGATGCAATTTCAGTTCAAATTTAACTTCACCACTTCCAACAAGGGGATTGATTTTAACCCGCCCCACCCAGCGGAAACTGGGTGAGCAGGCAGTTAAATTCAACCAGCTGATTTACCCTCTGATTTTATGCTTGGAGCCTTCTGTCTTCCATTTTAAACTTCTCTTCTGAGCCGGCACCAAAGGCTACCGGGTGTTTAATATTCTTTAAATATGCAGATCTCAGTATGATGATGTCATCGGCCCCAATTGCTATTTTAACTATACCTAAGCAGGGAAGTTTCTGTAGCTTTCCTGCCAGGTAAGCCCAAATCAGAAGAGAATCTGAAACTGAAAAGGCCATTCAAGGTAGGTTTAGGCCTCCTCTGCTCCGGGCTCCATTGTAACCCCAGTCACCACACTTATCTGTTTTCCGTTCACTTCCCACTCGTTCCAGGCAGCAGGTCGGCCAGTGGCATGTTCATGAGGTCCGGTGGTTAAAATCAGGCCGGAATCTAACTGAAACCGGTGGTTTCCACCAAAGGTCTGGAAACAAGTGAGTCAAAGAGCATTACAGTTTCACTGATGCAATGTATTACTTCCCTCTTGACACATCAGAAGAAAATTAGTCTTGGACCATTTATTGGAATGTTTCATGAATTTGCCCTAAATATGTGCTTGTGACACATGGTGCTCCCAATTTGAAATGAAGTGTAAAATCTTCTGTAGGTCCTATTAATTTCCAAGACAAAATACTTTGACATTTTATCAATAAAGTATACAAGTTATCCATGGTAAATGATGTTTACAGAACAATAAATTGAGGGGAGGTTGAGGGAAATGTTTTGCAGCCTATGGTTTTGAGGATATGGAATGCCCTGCCAGAAACAATGGTAGATGCATAATCCATAATAACTTTTAAAAGAGAAGTGGAAAAATATTTGAAAAAAAAATGTAAACATTTATGGAAAAAGGAAAGAGGAATACTAAGTGGATAGCTTGTTTAAATAGTTGTTGTAGATGTAATGGGTCAAATAGATTCCTTTTGTTCTGCAACATTCTATGAATTCATAGAATCATAGAGCACAAAAAGAGGCAATTTGGCCCATCATGCCTGTGCCAGCTCTTTGTAAAAGCTATCCAAATAGTCCCATTCCCCTGCTCTTTCCTCGTAGACCTGCAATGTTCTCCCTTTCAAGCATTTATCCAATTCCCTTTTGAAAGTTACCATTGAATCTATTTCCATTATCCTATCAGGCAGTGTATTCCAGATCATAATAATTCATGTAAAAAAAAAAATCACTTCTGGCTTTTTCGCCAATTATTTTATATCTGTGTCACTTCAGCCAGTTTCTTATTTACTCTATCAAAACCCTTCATGATTTTGAATGCCTTTATTAAATCTCCCCTTTAGCGTCTTTGCTCTAAGAAGAACAATCCTGGCTTCTCTAATCTCTATATATCTGAATTGTATCAGCATTATCCAATATTGGAAGTCTCATATTGATGGTGACTTTTGTAAGCAACTTTAGAGGGATGCAAACTTCATTGATTACATATGGTTAAAAATATTTTATGGCAAAATGAATCTCCTTTTTGAATGTTGCACAGGAGGTCTTGGTAGAGGAGATAGAAAGGAGAAGAGATGTCCTGTCTCTTCAGGGGGGCAGGAGGCTCTCCCAACACATGATGAGATGGCAATGGGAACAGATAGCCACAGAAGTCAATGTCAGGAGGACAATCACAAGGACCTGGATACAGTGCTGGAAGAAGTTTAATGACCTCACACGAGTCAAGGTCAGTGAATGCATCTTCAAATGTCTTATCCTACCAACTACACCACTAGCCTCAGCCACTGCTCAATTCACCACACCCTCATTAATAATCTACCAACAATCTCTATCAATCAGGACTCAACCCTCCCCTTCACATGCTTTACCTCACCCTCAAACACTTTGCACTGTTGCAAGCTTCACATCCAAATCTTGCAGCTTGCACACCACGGCAGCTGTTCGCGCGAATGTTTTCCTGCAAGAATCACTCGACTCTCTTGGTCGGATCCAACGCCAAAATGGCTTTTATTACGCCGGCGGGGAGAGAGCCTCTGGTCCAACTCCAGGCACTCCACTCTCCAACGAACAAAGAAATTAATCGATATTTATATGTTTTACAATAGTTCATTACAGTTACTCAGCCCACTTCGGCTGGACACAATCCAATCATAACGATTATAGATTACATATAGGTTTCTTTAACCCAATAGAATTCCCCTGATACCTCAGGGGCTGTATGTTCATTTTTTGTCAGCTCGGGCTGATTAATGACCTCGTTATGTGAGGTAGGCCTCCCCTTATCTCTGTTCCTCGGGGCTTTGCTGTGCGAAGTCCTTGATTAAGGACATTCCATACCAGGTACTATAATGATCCAAGGCATTCCCGGTAGTGGGCCTCACTAGGTCATTGCTCGGTCAGCCTCAGTCAACAGTTCATTGCTTGACTAACTGAGTTCCCATCATGCTTGGGCAGCCATTTTATATGTGGCCACTTTAAACCTATATGAGTTTAGATATATTTAGCAGGTGCCTAATGCCTACAAGAGCAGCTATTCAACTATGACAGCCACAGTACCCAAACACTTTGCACGACATTCACTGATACACTTCCCTCTCACTTACAGGAAAATATGCCACACAACCGGAAGTAGCAGGAGCTGATCAGAGGGGTAGAAGCACACCTGCATATTCTGACCCCCATGGAGGAGACGGTGCTGGCCTATATGGTGAAGAGTATCGCTGAGGCAGTGCGCAGTGGCGGGGCTGAAGCCATTGAAGAATACGGTATCCTCTTACCTAATCCTCCTTCCCACATCCCACTTGTCCCTCATCCCTCAATCTCTTCTGATTTACAAGCTGCAGATGCTGTAAGCATGAACTTTTTACTTTCCCCTCTCCCATCACCACAACATTACCCTTGTCCCTTTTTCATTTCAGTTACCCAAGAACTACCCAGGCAATGGTTGAAGAGCAGGAAGACACTGAAGATGAAGACACACCATCACTTGATTTCACAGTCCCAGCCATCAGCTAAGATACTGACTATGTGGAATTTAGAAGATAGCATAAAGGCGGGATCTGCATGTGGTGAGACACCAGGCATGAGTGGCCTGCAGCCAGGGCAGAGGGAAATGATAGCGCAGGTACCAGCTCGCTGGAGAGCGAGATTGCACACTAGTTCTGCTGCAGAGGACTCGGATGAGGATTTTGATGGGCCAGGCTACAGAAGAAGGCTGATGGGTGTACCGACAAAAGCTTGGTGCACTGGGAAAACTGCCATAAAACCTCAATATCAAGGAGTCCGGCAGAGTTTGGAGCCCATCCTTTCCCGTATGGAAGTGATGTCCACCTCCATCAACACAATTGTGGAACTCACCACGATGCAGTGTCTGATGGCCAATGTCTCAGCTTCCATTGCAGCACAAGCAGCAGCCACCCAATTTCTGAATGCTGCAGTGAAGCTCAAACTGCTGCCATGCAAGTTCAGAGTGCTGCCATCATGGCTTTGGATACCAGTGTTTAAAGGGTCTTCCAGGGTGTCACAGCAGTCCAGAAATCTGTCTCCAACAGAGTAATAGAATTGCTAAGGTGACACACTGGCAGAGTGGCAGTGGCTCCATAGAGCATGAAGTTGCTTTCCTTAACAGCATTCATGCTTGCACCTCTGCCACTTGGCCAGTGCCCTTGCTGTTGGCTGTCAGTCAACCAGCCTAGGCTGCTATTGTCCATGCTGAGATGGTGCAATCTGAAGCTGGACCTTCTAGGCCCAGAGCTGCTCGAGATCACCCTCCATCTGCAGTACCCTCCACTGAAAGTCAGCAGCATTCCACCAACCATGCTGCAGCCACTGTGGCAGCACCTCGTAGGAGCACTAGGACAAACACAGAAGAGACGCTAAAGGAATCCAAAACGGTGATTACTTTATTTTTGTGCGCAATATGGCACAATTCAATTTATAAATTTGGATTGGAATATGTATTTTGTGTTGACATTTATTTTTGCATTGTGGGCAACAGGACAATGCGAAGGTCAGTGACAGAGGGAAGGCAAGAAGTGGGACGGTTGATGAACGGGGAATTGGGGTTGAGGTTACTTCCATCACTCTTGAATTATTTGTTCACGTACCGCCCGGGCAGAAAGGGGCTGTCTACGTTGCAGCCTTCCTTCCTCTTCCTCCCCCTCCTCTTCCACCACCTCCTCCTCGGCCTCCTTCTTCTCTGCCTCCTGCTGCTCATTTTCCTGCTCTTCAGCATCTCGCTTGATCGGTGGTGGCAAAGTCTGGTCCCTCATGATGGAAATGTTGTGCAGCATGCAGCATACAACCACAAATCTTGAGACCCGCTCAGCCAAATACTGCTCGGGTTCCTCCACAGCAGTTCAGGCAGTGGAATCATTGCCTCAGGATGCCAATGGTCTGCTCTATGACATTTCCTCTTGTTGTAAGCTTGCTGTGCACGTGTGCGTGGGTTGAGGACCAGTGTCATGGGCCCTGTCATCAGCGGATAGCCCTTGTCACCCAGCAGCCTCCCTTTGGTTTGCCGTGGTGGTTTACATACAGCTGGCACAAAGGACTGCCACAGAATGAACACATCATGACTGCTGCCAGGATACCAGGCATTAACCTGCATGATGATGCACTGACTATGGTCACATACCAGCTGCCCATTGAGGGAGTGGATTCCCTTTTGGTTCAGGTATGTCGCAGAGTTGACATGAGGCACACGCAAAGCAATCCTTGCAAACCCTCGTGCTCACTCCGCCTGCTTCTCTCTGGCAAGAGGGAATCAGACAAAGCTGCCCCTCTTTGAATAGAGAGCCTCAGTGACCTCCTGTATGCAGTGATGCACTGCAAACTGTGAGGTGTTCCTAATATTTCTAGCAGCAGCGTTGAAGGTGACAGACGCACAAAGTTCATCGCCATGGTCACCTTGACAGCCACGGGAATGTGGTCCTTACCCTGCTCTGAGGCTGGAGTTGTAGCTGCAGCAGTTAGGAAATTTTAGTGATGACGTCCTTAGTGAAGTGCAGATGTTTCAAACATTGGTTGTCACTGAAATTTAGTTAATAGAATTACTCTGTAAATACCCTCTGCAGATATGGCCTCCTTCTGATAGCCCTTCTCCTCCTGCTCCTCCTCCTCCTCCCTAGCACCTTGTCGTGCTATGCATGGCCTCCATTCATTCGCCCAGTCATGTTCAATGCCAAGAGGAAGACTAATCTACCCATATGTAGAAGCAACTGGTTTGTGCAGAAACTTTGAAGTCAGCAGAAAAGTGCTTCACCATGTGCCAGACCACCCCTGTAGACATTTGAAACTTTAATCAACTATAGAAAGCACCCAAAATATGTAAAATTGCAACAACAGCCGGAAGAAATAAACCAGTAACTAACCTGTAAGTAGTTGATGGTCCCTTTAAATAGTGCTGCTGGGGGGCCCTTCATGCTACTTAACCTCGTGTTCAGTTTAGGAGAGGGCATCAGCTGGACCATTGAGCTGCAAAATAGCAGCGCTGGTGTCAAATCACAATTGCACACTGATTTACATCACAATCGGCCTGCTCTGCATGCTGCCGGCATTCAACCCTCAAATCTGCAAGAGTTACAAACTGACTAGTACATTCTTCAATTAAAAACGAACTTCTCATGCCTAGATTTTCCAAGTGAGAACAAATTGGGTGACCCCAATTGGGGAATGGGGCGTAGATTGATTAAACTGAATCTCTGCTCACTTTCGTGTCCGCCCCATGTTCTGCTGGTGTTTCCAGTGACTGCTGGAAGCACCCGCCATTTTGTGGTTGCTTCCATGTAAATTACGTCATTTGTCGTTATTCTCTGAACTCTCTTCTACAAAAGGAACGATGATGATGCCCCACCTCTTTCAGTTGCTACAAGGTTTTGAAATCCTGCAGCAGCAGTCTGATTCCAGATCTCAGCTTCAAATCAAAAGGCGTTTCAGACGCTTGCAGCTTACCTCAAAAAATGTAATGAAGCTGACCCCAGACATTAAGGCAGGAACATTGCATATTACGTCGGGTGAGCAGGAATCATACTGCATGCTCGGGTCAGGCTCACATCTGATCGAAAAATCTAGGCTCTGCGTTTATTAGCTTACTGTGATAAGACTGAAGTCATCCTGTTCACGCATTATGAGTTCCTTAAAATATCAGGAATATTTTCCGAAGAAACCTATTTGATTCTTCCCCCTACTTAATTATTTGCTTCTGCACATTAGAAAGTGACGAAAATAAATAAGCTGGCCAATTAACTGTTGGAATATCAACCGTGCACACACTGGGTTACTATTTGATAAGACTGCACAGAATTCATTTGAATAAATATGTATTTATGAGATGTAATTTTGGCTCATGGCTGTGGCACGCTGTGGTTGAATAAACATGCAGCACATTCTTGAAGAGTTGCTTTGAGGAGAAGCTGTTCATCAAGGTCAAGCTGTTATTGCCATCCATATACACACGGGATGAGCCTGTTCCTTCCCCTCGACAGTGTCTGTCAACACATTCATGTATTTATATTTCATTCTTCCTCATGGAAAACAAGAATCTCAAGGTTTGCCTGTTTAAATTGTTCAAATACATCATTATAAGTATAAAACAATGCCAGCACAATAATTATCAGTGTAAGCCATTCAAGCAATTTCTGAAACTTCAAATCTATCTATGTCATTTATCATATTTGCTTCTAATTTAAGAACGGTTTGTTATACATAGGGAACAAATTTTTAAAATCGTAAGTATTTTATTTGAAGTTGTTTGAGCTTTCTTTGTTGCTCCACCTGTGTTTCTCTTCTTTCTTTTATTGATTTTCCCTCATTTTTACTGAGCATATAAGTTTTTTCATTTTATGACAACTAGTAAACGTTAAAATGCACATAGTTTGAAACAGCATCTAATTATATTGTGATGTCAAAAAGCTATGTAAGAAAACTCTAATTATGTATGTGCGGATTAATGGCTCCAAGACTTGCTCCATACGTCACTGCAGACCACCTCTAAATTTCTGTGGCGCGTACGGCAACCTCACGCCATTCAGTGCATTTCAATGGTGAGCTAGACCACGCATAGAGCTAGAGCATGCAGAAATCAAGCGCAGGCAGCGGAAAGAGCGTGCAGAAAACTAGTCCCACCCACCTCTTCCCTCAACGACTATCTATCCCACCTGTGACAGAGACTGTGGTTCTCGTATTGGACTGTTCAGCCACCTAAGAACTCATGTTAAGAGTTCCAAGGGACTGCCTATGATGAAGATAATTGGCCTGTTCAGTCACCTAAGAACTCACTTTTAGAGTGGAAGCAAGTCTTCCTTGATTTCAAGGGACTGCCTATGATGATGATACCACTCAGTGCCACCTTCGCAGAGCTAATGGTGGAATGGCGCATCTTGGACAGCAACCTTTAGATTTCCACGTTTAATCACGTATCTGCCCTCGCCTGATGTTGCTATAGCATTTGTGGATAAATAGCGGTGAGTGCTATTAGCCTCACTTTTATTTTGACAGCAAATTATGGGCCAATATTTTTGGCCTCTGACACAAATGCCACACCCTCATTACTTACTCTATATCCCCTCCCTGAATACTGTATCAGGCTGAAACACAATGTTTGTAACCTCGACATTTTTTTCGATCCTACATTCTCTCCATCACAAAGACCGCTTACTTCCATCTCTCTAACAATGTCTCTCTTCCAATATTGCACCCATTCACTCACATTTACTCACGGCTAGTTTTTTAAAATTTTAACTGACACATGGAGGACATTTTTTGCAAGTCATTTATTAAAATTAACCTTATTATACAGTAGCTTTGACACAAGTTGTGCACTTTGACATTAACAAAAGAGGTTGAGCAGAGAGGTTTAGATTTAACTGTTATACACAGAGGTTGCAGAATGTGTGAAATGAACTGCTCAGGAGGATATTGTTGGCAAATTCAAGAGGAAGCTATTTCACTTTTTGGTAAAAGAAGAAATCGAGAATTATGAGGTACAGTATTGTATGGTACTTTGTAAATTTGGAACCAACTAAATGGATCATAAAGTTGTTTTTTCAACTCTGTACCTTCCTGTGTAACAGTCTACTATCTTCCGACTGAACCTTTTAATATTTTTCCAAATTATTTTTGAAGATGACTATATAATTTTTATGCAGTCATTTGGATAATGGTTCCACTTCTAAATTAGCCTACAGATCAAAAGCTTGATATTGAACCAGGGCAAAAAAAAATTCACCAATAATGAAAGTCAGATTATTGAAAATACATTAAGCTGTGCCATCAAGCTTGTAATTTAGAATTGAATAGAATTCTGCAACTAGAACAGAGAACCATTTCTTCAAAGAGACAAAGGACCACAGGTAATGTTTTAGCCATTTTGATTAAAAAACACAATTCAAACTTTTCAGTAGAACATGTGGCCTTTTTCCCCGTCTGATAACCCAGAATACACCACTAAATCAGATATTTAAAAACGTTGTCAAAAAATATGTTTTTGACCACAGCAGTAAGTTCAGCTATTAGCCCATGTATGGGGTAAGATATTGCAAGCTATCACAGTGTCAGCTGTGGCTCAGTGGGTAGCACACTTGCCTCTTAGTCAGAAGGTTTGGGTTCAGGTCCCACTCCAGGAACTTGAGCATAACAAAATCTTGGCTGACACTCCAGTGCAGTGCTGAGGGAGTGCTGCACTGTTGGACGTGCTGTCTTTCGGATGAGACATTAAACTGAGGTCCCGTCAGCTCTCTCAAGTGGACGCAAAAGATCCGATGGCACTATTTGGAAGAAGAGCAGGGGAGGTATCCCTGGTGTCCTGGCCAATATTTATCCCTCAATCAACATAACTGCCTTTGGGCAAATGCCTTGGAAATACAAGAAAAATCCGAACCTACCTGATGGTCCTGGAGGTTTGTAGAGTCGCACTCCTGGGCCTGCAGGCGTACACATGCGTAAAGGCCCACATATCCCAGGGGCGCACGTGGTTCGCAAGTGTCCCTGGGATCACAAGGACTGGCCAACCAATGAGAAAGGGGGATCCCCATTATGCTATGGGGATTCCATTTACGTACAGAATCTCTGTAAGCTTAATAGAAATGAGCTAAAAAACACAAATTTCACACAACTTAAATAAAAATCAATCATTACATGTTCAAAATTAATTAATTTAAGAAAAATTAAAGAATCATAGAATGGTTACAGAACAGAAGGAGGCCATTTGGCCCATCGAGCCCGTGCCGGCTCTCTGCAAGAGCTCCTCAGCTAGCCCCACTCCTCCACCCTTTCCCGCAGCCCTGCAAATTATTTTCCTTCAGGTACTTATCCAACTCCCTTTCAAAAGTCATGATTGAGTCTGCCTCCAACATCCGTTCAGACAGTGCATTCCAGATCCTAACCACTCACTGCGTAAAAATGTTTATCCTCATGTCACCTTATGTTCTTTTGCCAATCACCTTAAATCTGTATCATCTGGTTCTTGACCAATGGGAACAGATTTTTCTTTATCTACTCTGTCTATACCCATCATGATTTTGAACAACTCTATCAAATCTCCTCTCAACTTTCTCTGCTCTAAAGAGTATAACCCCAGCTTCTCTAGACTTTCCACAAAACTGAAGTCCCTCATCGCTGGAATCATTCTTGTAAATCATTTCTGCACCGTCTCTAAGGCCTTCACATCCTTCCTAAGGTGCAGTCCCCAGAATTGGACACAATATTCCAGTTGAGGCCGAACTAGTGTTTTCTAAAGGTTCACCATAACTTCCTTGCATTTGTGCTCTATGCCTCTATTTATGAAGCCCAGGATCCCGTCTGCTTTTTTAACCACTTTCTGAGCCTGCCCTGCCACCTTCAACGATTTGTGCACATATACACCCCGGTCTCTCTGTTCAATTATCCACTTTAGGATTGTACCCTTTAGTTTATATTGCATCTCCTCATTCTTTCTACCAAAATGTATCACTTCGCACTTTTCTGCATTAAATTTCATCTGCCACGTGTCCACCCATTTCACCAGCCTGTCTATGTCTGCTTGAAGTCTGCCATTATCCTTTCACTGTTCACTATACTTCCAAATTTTCTGTCATCTGGAAATTTTGAAATTGTGTCCTGTACATCCACATCTGTTCACCAGACTGATTCCCGGGATGACAAGACTGACATGTGAAGAAAGATTGGATCGACTAGGCTTATATTCACTGAAATTTAGAAGAATGAGAGGGGATCTCATAGAAACATATAAAATTCTGACGGGATTGGACAGGTTAGATGCAGGAAGAATGCTGTTGGGGAAGTCCAGAACCAGGGGTCACAGTCTAAGGATAAGGGGTAAGCTATTTAGGACCGAGATGAGGAAAAATATCTTCACTCAGAGAGTTTTGAGCATGTGGAATTCTCTACCACAGAAAGTTGTTGACGCCAGTTCATTAGATATATTCAAAAGGGAGTTATATGTGGCCCTTACGGCTAAAGGGATGAAGGGGTATGGAGAGAAAGCAGGAATGGGGTACTGAAGTGCATGATCAGCCATGATCATATTGAATGGTGGTGGAGGCTCGAATGGCCGAATCGCCTACTTCTGCACCTATTTTCTATGTTTCTATGTTTCTATGTATCTATGTCATTAATATATATCAAGAAAAGCAGTGGTCCATGTACCGACCACTGGTGAACACCAGTGTATACCTTCCTCCAGTCCAAAAAACAACCGTTCACCACTATTCTCTATTTCCTGTCACTCAGCCAATTGTGTATCCATGCTGCCATTGTCCTTTTCATTCAATGGGCTTCAACTTTTCTAGAAATCCTATTATGTGGGACACTCTATCAAACGCCTTTTGCAAGTCCATATACACTACATCAACTACATTGCCCTCATCAACTCTCTCTGTTACCTCATCAAAAAACTCGATCATGTTCGTCAAATACGATTTGCCTTTAACAAATCCATGCTGGCTTTCCTTAATGAATCCACATTTTTCCAAGTGACTGTTAACTTTATCCCTGATTATTGTTTCTAAAAGCTTCCCCGCCACCAAGGTTAAATTGACTGGCCTGAAGTTGCTGGGTTTATCCTTACACCCTTTTTTGAATAAGGGTGTGACATCTACAATTCTCCAGTACCACCCCCGTATCTAAGGAAGATTATGGACAGTATCTCCATAATTTCCTCCTTAACTTCCCTCAGCATCCTAGGATGCATCCCATCCGGTCCTGGTGACTTATCAACTTTACAGACAGCCTTTCTAGTAATTCCTCTTTATCAATTTTTAACTCATCCAGTATCTCCACTGTCCCCTCTTTCACTATGACTTTGGTAGCATCTTCTTCCTAGGTGAAGACAGATGCAAAGTATTCATTTAGAACTTGAGCCATGCCCTCTTCCTCCATGCGTAGATATACTTTTTCCTCCCTAATCGTCCCCACTGCTCCGCTTACTTTCTGTTCACTATTTATATGCCTATAGAAGACTGTTAGTTGCCAATCTATTCTCATAGTCTCTCTTTGCTGCTCTTACCTTCTTTTTCACTTTCCCTCTGAAATTTCTATATTCAGCCTGATTCTCACTTGTATTCTCAACCTAACATCCGTAATACACTCCCTTTTTCTGCTTCATCTTACTCTATGGGCTAGATTTTACATTTTTGTGCAGATCACCCAAAAATGGGCATTATTTCCGGCGTGGGCGGTAAAAATGGGTTTTCAGATCGCCGGCTTCTCTCCCATTCTCAAAGCCCCTAGTCTCCATTTTTAGAATTGGGTGTTACCGTGACCGATATGAAATGGGCGTTAACATTCAATCTCTCTGACCTTCTGCCGTAAAGTATCGCCATCCTTAGCAACAGCATGGTAGGGCTCGATTCCCGCGATTCAGGAGATCAAGGGTCATCATGACATGCACATAAGAGGAGACAGAGAAAGAGGGAGTGGAGAGGGAGTGAAGGCAAGTGTGGGTGTGGTATGGCTGCTTTGGGAGGAAGGAGAGAGAGTTTTGAGCTTTATAGCAAATTGGGAAAAAAAAAATTAGCTGTTACCAGCCAGATATTTTCCCGAATTTCTTACCTATAATGGAGGGAGAGGAGGAGGCGACACAGCACGCTGTGGAGACTAATGCTGGCAAGAGCAGTGAGCTGGGAGAGGAGCACATTGGAGGGTGCAAAAGAGTGAGGAGGTTCTCAGATGAGGCAAATGCCTCCATCCTGCAGAAGGTCAAGTTACACTGGCGTGATTTGACACAGGGAGGGTGTGGGAAGCCCATCCCAAAGGCCTAACAGAAGATATGGGCCAAGATAGCAGAGGTGGTCTCATCGGCGACCAACGAGGTGTGAGAGGGGAACCAATGCCGCAAGCGATGCAACGACCTTGTCGGATCTGAAGAGTAAGTATTACATTTATTTACATGTACTTATATATTTATATAATTTGATTTGTAAGAGTCATGAGTGACTATAATGAGATGTGAGGTGGTAAACTTTTACCGGGAATGTTGTAATCAAAGCCTGCGGTCATAGTGTACGTCTTTAGGTAAAGAATGTTAATTATCATAATAATCCTGATGACATCTGTCGGTTATGTATTGTATCAGTCTCTGTGACAGTACCTAGCAATGATATCATGCAATGATCTCATGCCATGTTGTCCTGTTACCTTTTACAGAAGAAGCTATCGACGATGAGGTCCGTGCAGAGGCGAACGGGTGGAGGGCCACCAATCCCCAGTGACATCACTGAGATGGAGGAGCAGGTGCTCACACTCGTGTGGAGGCCCCGCTGGATGGCCACGTAAGCAGCTGCAGACCCTGAAGTGATGCCACGTGAGTAAAGTATACACCATTGCATGATCTAAAGTCAATTGATGCCACACCCACTCATACCCGAACAATAATATATGATAAATGTTTTCTCCAATTGTCCTATAAATAATGCTGGCCTAATGAAAATCATTGCAATGTACAATGTGTTTATGGTGATGAAATGTGACGTTTGTGATGATTTTGATAGCGGTGGTGCTTTTGTAGTGCAAATGATGTGTGTAGCGCTGGACTCACCTTGTGACCCTAGCACCCCCTTCTGCTCGAATAACATCATTTGTGTTTTGCAGCTCAGCCAGCAGTGTGTCCCAAGGCAAGATCACAGAGGCCAGAAGGTGGGGGCGCGGGGCAGGAGTCGGTGGATGATCTTACATCTGGTGCTGAGGAGGTCCGATTCTCGCCCGTCAATCCGCTGGGCCTGTTCCCTACGGATGAGAGCACCGACTTTGAGGAATCTGTATCGCCAGGCTCCAGAAGGAATTCCACCCAAAGGCCATCTAGTGCTCCTCCGGCCATTCCCGCCTCCACTCTGGAGCTACCGGGCCCAAGCACTTCGCCACAGGGCATCTCATTTGTCCCCAGGACGACGCCGACCCCGCGGAGGTTTCGTGGACATGGCAGGTCTGGTCCACAAGTGCCAGATGAGAGCAGAGAGATGGTAAAGTTGTCCAGGAGAACTGTAGACATAGGTGACCAGATCCTCAATGCATTGGGGGCATATCCCGACAGCTGGCCACCATCTCCGGCACCAGGACTGAGTACATTCTGCGGATGGCTGAGGCCCTGGAGGCGATAGCTAGGAACACTGCTGGCACAGGCCTCCCAGTGGTCCTGGAGTCTGACACTCCATCCCTAGGTTCCGCACCACCACTGCCAATGACAGATGAGAGGCAGGACCAAGATCCTGCTTCTGGATCCGAGAATATTCCACCCTGGCAGCCCTCGCTCTCGTACACGTGCAACCACCGGCTCTGCTTTCATCCCCCCCCAATGAGGCACCGCCTGAGGAGCTCCTCAGCCAGGCGGTGTGGAGCAAGGAGGGGAAGGGGTAGAGGTGGGGATAAGAAGGAGAGGGGGGGAAGGAAAGTGAGGTGCATGTCCGCAGGTGATGTCCTTGTTATATCTCTATCTCGATGTATGCAATTTGTTTTAATGTATGGGGGGAGGGAGCCATCCTGTTGGTTTGCATTTGTCTTCTCTGTTGCTGGACAAGTTGACCATTTGATTGATGTCAATGGTCGAAAAAGTGGGGTGGGGTGGGGTGTTTATGCCCACGATACTTATGATTTCAGACCAATGGTCGTATTAAATGTTTTTTATTCAACATAACCTTGTTGCGCATTTTCTCAGATAGCTGGACTGTAATACACTACTGATTCCTTACCATGAATGAGTTAAATTAAACTTAACTTGAATCAATTTAAACTTTAACTGGCACCAAGGTGATGCCTTTGATGTCTGTGCTGCACACACACAGCAGTGTTAGCTTTGTCAATTACAGCAACGTTCTTTCAGGCAAATCGCTCATTTATGAATTCTTGATGTAAGAATCTTGCAGCTATGTAGCCACCACGGGCCCTTTACTGTGGTCTGGAGCGGGGTGTGGGCATGGTTGCATAGTCAGCCTGATTGTCTGGCCCGAGGTCAGCATCCAGCCCCTCGTCCTCCTCTTCCTCTCTCTCCTGAGGTGAACCATCAGTCCCTTCTGGCAATTCTTGTCCCCTCCTGAGAGTCAGGTTGTGCAGTAAGGAGCACACAACCACGAATTGAGCTACTAGCTTAGGATTGTATTGTAGCTGCCTTCCTGAGTGCTCCAGGCATCTAATGCGCTGCTTAAGCATGGTTATTGTTTTCTGGACCACACTGCGTGTGTCTCTATGGCTCTGGTTGCATCGCTTCTCGGCCTCGGTGTGGGTGTCACGCAGGGGAGGTCATCAGCCAGGTGGCGAGGCCATATCGGTGGTCATAAAGCATCCAACATTGTTCTTGTGGCTGACTCTTAAACATGTCAGAGACAGCGCTCTCACGCAGGATGTGAGCCTCATCGAAGCTGCCCGGACATTTGGCATTCACTGCCATTATGATCTTGTTGTGGTCGACAACTAGTCGGACCTTCAGGGAGTGAAATCCTTTTCTGTTGCGAAAAAGCTCTGGGTCCTGAGAAGGTGCCCGCATGGCGAAGTGAGTACAACTGTATTGCTCCCTGCATCTTAGGGAATTTAGCAAGCGGTAGAATGCTCCAGCCCTGACAGTCTGAGCCTTCTTGGTCATGGGGAGCTGATAAAGTCTATCCTACGCGCATACAGGGCCTCTGTGACCTGTCTAATGCAGTGATGTGTAGCATGGTGAGGCAGAGGGGAAATGTCGACCACGGAGGGCTGAAAGGAACCGGATGTGTAGAACGACAGTGCCGCGGTGACCTTGACCTCGGCGGACAGTGATGTCCTGAAGGTGATGGCAGGCTGCAGATCTGCCCTGATGAGCTGGCATATTTCAGTGATCACCACTCTGTAAAAGTGCAGTCTCCAAAGGCAGGTGTTATTGGACACGTCAAGGTACGACCTCTTCTCCCTGTAAGTGCGGGGTGTATATGGTCTGGACCTCCTCTTCATTCTGGCATGCCTTAGATTGGGCACATAATGGTGTACGTTAGATGTTGTGCCATTTGAACTCTGCAGCACCTGCGTATTAATCCATGTAGGCAGAGTAATGGCTGGCCCATTGCAATGAAAGTATAATAGCGATTGATCAGAAGCAATCATTTCAACAATAAAAGACACCTACAGTAAAACCCAATAGTCCACAGTCTGAAAAGATGTCTGTTGAGATGGTCACTTCACCTGAGAAGAACTCCAGAGTCAATCCAAATTCCCCCGAAGTTGAAGCAATCTTTTCAATGAAGCGACCTGCGATTTGAAAAATGGTGCCCACACCGCTGTGATTAGTTCCAATTTTTCAGAGCGGTGTTTTGGGCGAGCGATATTGTGGGCGAGATGTGTGTGAGATGGTGAAAGTGACGCTGTGCTATACACTAGGCATTAGTTTCGGCAAATTTGATCTCTACGACAAAAAAAGTGGGCGGTCGGTATTATTGAATCTTGCCGTTAATTACATGCCGAAAGTAATGCTGGGCGATATTATGGGCTTTGGTTTCATCCATTCTGATGATCTGCCCAAAAAAAGTGTGCGGGCGGTATTATTTTTTCCCGGCGTTACATACATGATGAAAGTAATGCTCAGTGATAAGTATCCGAAAAATGGGCGTCACTTTCCATTGCCAATATCTGGGCGTTACACCTCATTTCAGTGGGAAAATGGATGTTGAGTGGGTGTTATGCATGCAAAAATAAGGGAAAATCTAGCCCTCTATCTCTTTCGTCATCCAGGGAGCTATGACTTTAGTTACACTAACTGTCCACCTCGTGGGAATGTTCCTCGACTGTACCCAAACCATCTCCTCTTTAAAGGCAGCCCATTGTTCAATTACAATTTTGCCTGCCAATCTTTGATTGCAATTTACCTGGGCCAGATCCGTTCTCAAACTAATGCAATTTGCCTTCCTCCAATTAAGTATTTTTACTCTAGATTGCTCCCTGTCCTTTTCCATAAGCTAATCTAAACCTTATGATACTATGATCATTGTTACCTAAATGTTCCCCGACTAACATTTCCTTCACTTGACCCACATCATTCCCCAGAACCAGATCCAGCAATGCCTCCTTCCTCGTTGGGCGGAAAAGTACTGATCAGAAAGTTCTCCTGAACACACTTCAGAAATTCTTCTCTCTCTCTGCCCTTTACACTATTATTATCCCAGTCTATATTAAGATCATTGAAGTCCCCCCCAAAATACAATGAAATTAACCATTTAAAACAAAATATTAATTTTTTGAAAAATAAATGTAAATGGTTTAAAGGGCCTAAAAATAAACTATAACTAATTTTAAAGTGTTTTTATGTTTAAATAATTAAAGAAAAATGATTTTAATATTTATTTAAACTCTTACACTGGTAAAAGAAGGCCCTATGCCTGCTTTTACCAGGCATAAGAATTTCACAGACATTTGCTGCGCAGTAGCTGGGCAAGTAGCCCAACGCTCCGCCAGCAAATGTTTATTTCGCGGAGGTGTGGGCGATCTATCAAGCTGAAACTTGACAGATCATAAGTTCTGGGTTTTCGCGCAGTGCATGCGGAAACCCGGAACTTGCGGGGCACTTACAGCCGCGTATGTGGTGGGTATGCGGTGATAGGCCCCAGAAAATCCGGGACATTAGCTTATCTGTTCTCTTTCGGATGGGACGTTAAATCGAGGCTCCGTCTGCTCTCCCAGGTGGATGTAAAAGATCCCATTTACACGATTTCAAAGAAGAGCAGGGGAAATATCCCCGTGTCCTGGCCAATATTTATCGCTCAATCACCATCACAAAAACAGATTATCTGGTCATTATCACCAAAATGCTGTTTGTGGGAGTTTGCTGTGCACAAGTTGTCTGCTGTGTTTCCCACATTACAACAGTGACAACATTCCAAAAGTACTTTAGTGTCTGTAAAATGCTTTGAGATGTCCGGTGATTGTGAAAGATGCTATATAAATGCAAGTTTTTCTTTCTTTCTTTTCTTTCTCTCCACAAATAATGACTGACATGCTATGCAGTTCCAGCACTTTGTTTGCAGCATAGTTAAGATGAAAATGTGGCTTGAGGAATGGTGCAAGAGGGAGGGATTCAAATTCCTGGGACATTAGAACTGGTTCTGGGGGAGGTGGTACCAGTGAAAACTGGACCATCTGCATCTGGGCAGGACCAGAACCAATGTCCTAGGGTGAGTGTTTGTGAGTGCTGTTGGGAAGGGTTTAAACTAATATGGCAGGGGGATGGGAATCTACGCAGGGAAACAGAGGGAAGTAAAATGGGGACAGAAGCAAAAGGTAGGAAGGAGAAAAGGAAAAGTGGAGGGCAAAGAAATCAAAGGCAAAAATCAAAAAGGGCCACATTACAACATAATTCTAAAAGGACAAAGAGTGTTAAAAAAAAAGCCTGAAGGCTCTGTGTCTCAATGCAAGGACCATTTGTAATAAGGTGGGTGAATTAACTGCACAGATAGCTGGATATGATGTAATTGGGATTACGGAGACATGGCTCCAGGGTGACCAAGGCTGGGACCTCAACATCCAGGGATATTCAATATTCAGGAAGGATAGACAAAAAGGAAAAGGAGGTGGGGTATCATTGCTGGTTAAAGAGGAGATTAATGCAATAGTAAGGAAGGACATTAGCTTGGATGATGTGAATTCTGTATGGGTAGAGCTGCGGAGCACCAAAGGGTAGAAAACGCTAGTGGGCATTGTGTACAGGCCAAGAAACAGTAGTGTGAGGTTTGGGATAGCATCAAACAGGAAATTAGGGATGCGTGCAATAAAGGTACAGCAATTATCATGGGTAACTTTAATCTGCATCTAGATTGGGCTAATCAAACTGCTAGCAATACGGTGGAGGAGGATTTCCTGGAGTGTATAAGGGATGGTTTTCTAGACCAATACGTCAAGGAACCAACTAGAGTGCTGGCCATCCTAGACTGGGTGTTGTGTAACGAGAGAGGATTAATTAGCAATCTTGTTGTGTGAGGCCCCTTGGGGATGAGTGACCATAATATGGTAGAATTCTTCAGTAAGATGGAGAGTGACACAGTTAATTTAGAGACTAGAGTCCTGAACTTAAAGAAAGGTAAATTCGATGGTATAAGATGTGAATTGACTAGGATAGACTGGCGAATGATACTTAAAGGGCTGATGGTGCATAGGCAATGGCAGACATTTAAAGATCACATGGATGAACTTCAACAATTGTATATCCCTGTCTGGGCTAAAATTAAAACGGGTAAGGTGGCTCAACCGTGGCAAACAAGGGTAATTAGGGATACTGTTAAATCCAAGGAAGAGGCAAATAAATTGGTCAAAAAATGCAGCAAACATGAGGACTGGGAGAAATTTAGAATTCAGCAGAGGAGGACAAAAGATTTAATTAGGAGGGGGAAAATAGAGTATGAGAGTAAGCTTGCAGGGAACATAAAAACTGACTGCAAAAGCTTCTATAGATATGTGAAGAGACAAAGATTAGTGAAGACAAATGTGGGTCCTTGCAGTCAGAATCAGGTGAATTTATAATGGGGAACAAAGAAATGGCAGACCAATTGAACAAATACTTTGGTTCTGTCTTCACTAAGGAAGACACAAATAACCTTCACAAAATATTAGGGGAGCGAGGGTCTAGCGAGAAGGAGGAACTGAAGGAAATCCTTATTAGTCAGGAAATTGTGTTAGGGAAATTGATGGGACTGAAGGCCGATAAATCCCCAGGGCCTGATAGTCTGCATCCCAGAGTACTTAAGGAAGTGGCCCTAGAAATAGAGGATGCATTAGTGGTCATTTTCTAATATTCTATAAACTCTGGATCAGTTCCTATGGATTGGAGGGTATCTAATGTCACCCCACTTTTTAAAAAAGGAGGGAGAGAGAAAACAGTGAATTATAGACCAGTTAACCTGACATCGGTAGTGGGAAAAATGTTGGAATCCATTACTAAAGATGAAATAGCAGCGCATTTGGAAAGCAGTGACAGGATCGGTCCAACTCAGCATGGATTTATGAAAGTGAAATCATGCTTGACAAATCTTCCAGAATATTTTGAGGATGTAACTAGTGAAGTGGACAAGGGAGAACCAGTGGATGTGGTGTATTTGGATTTTCAAAAGGCTTTTGACAAGGTCTCACACAAGAGATTGTTGTGCAAAATTAAAGCACAAGATATTGAGGGTAATGTATTGATGTGGATAGAGAATTGATTGGCAGACAGGAAGCAAAGAGTAGGAATAAATGAGTCCTTTTCAGAATGGCAGGCAGTGACGATGGGGCATCCCAAGGTTCAGCGCTGGGACCCCAGCTATTTACAATATACATTAATGATTTAGTTGAAGAAATTGAATGTAATATCTCTAAGTTTGCAAATGACACGAAACTGAGTGGTGGTGTGAGTTGTGAGGAGGATGCGAAGAGGCTGTAGGGTGTCTTGGACAGGTTAGGTGAGTGGGCAAATGCATGGCAGATGCAGTATAATGTAGATAAATGTGAGGTTATCCACTTTGGTGGCAAAAACAGGAAGGCAGAATATATCTCAATGGTGACAGATTAGGAAAAGGGGAGGTACAACGAGACCTGGGTGTCATAGTACATCAGTCATTGAAAGTTGGCATGCAGGTACAGCAGGCGGTAAAGAACGCAAATGGCATATTAGCCTTCATAGTGAGAGGATTTGAGTATAGGAGCAGGGAGGTCCTACTGTAGTTGTACAGGGCCTTGGTGAGGCCACACCTTGAATATTATGTACAATTTTGGTCTCCTAATCTGAGGAAGGACATTCTTTCTGTTGAGGGAGTGCAGCGAAGGTTCACCAGACTGATTCCCAGGATGGCAGGACTGGCATATGAGGAGAGATTGGATCAACTAGGCTTATAGTCACTGGAATTTAGAAGAATGAGAGGGAATCTCATAGAAACATATAACATTCTGATGGGATTGGACAGGTTAGATGCAGGAAGAATGTTTCCGATGTTGGGGAAGTCGAGAACCAGGGGTCACAGTCTAAGGGTAAGGGGTAACCCACTTAGGACCGAGATGAGGAGAAACTTCTTCACTCAGAGAATTATGAACCTGTGGAATTCTCTACCACAGAAAGTTGTTGAGGCCAGTTCATTATATATATTCAAAAGGGAGTTTTCTGTGGCCCTTACGGCTAAAGGGATCAAGGGGTATGGAGAGAAAGCAGGAGTTGGGTACTAAAGTTGCAAAAATGATCAGCTTTGATCATATTGAGTGGTGGTGCAGGCTTGAGGGGCCGAATGGCCTACTCCTGCACCTATTTTCTATGTTTCTATGTTTCAGGTTGCCAGCACCAACCTTTTTTTTGCTTTTTTAAAAATTTCCGTTTTGAGTATACTTGCCAAAAACAGGAATTTAGCATAGGTTGGGCACTTCTGAGTTCAGGCCAGCTTGTTCCTGTTAAACAGGCACCCATTTTGACAAAAATCTCTTTGGGTGTAAACATATCAGATAGTAACATATTTTGTGTTGAAGTGCATGAGCTTATTGCTTATGCTTAATGTTATACAGATACGACCTCCAAAATCCGAAGTTCCAGAATACAGAATGTTCCGGAATCTGGACACCAGGCCGATCCGTGGCAGGGTCGTCCGGGAACCGGAAATATTCCGATATCCGGACTCCCCCCGTCTCGGCGAACCGACTTCGCCATGACTTCACCTGCCCCGACTTTGCATGGCCCGGCCATGCCCTGGCCCGACCTTGTCCCGGCCCCCCTCCCTCCCCTTTACCTCGGCTGCCCGACCCCACCTACCTCGGGCCAGACAAGGAACTCCTCCACGGCGGTGGGGCCCCGCCTGATCAGGTCCTCCCCGGTGGGGCCCCGCCCAATCAGGTCCTCCCCGGTGGGGCCCCGCCCGATCAGGTCCTCCCCGGTGGGGCCCCGCCCGATCAGGTCCTCCCCGGTGGGGCCCCGCCCAATCAGGTCCTCCCCGGTGGAGCCCCGCCCGATCAGGTCCTCCCCGGTGGGGCCCCGCCTGATCAGGTCCACGGCGGTGGGGCCCCGCCCGATCAGGTCCTCCCTGGTGGGGCCCCGCCTGATCAGGTCCTCCCCGGTGGGGCCCCGCCCGATCAGGTTCTCCCTGGTGGGGCCCCGCCCGATCAGGTCCTCCCCGGTGGGGCCCCGCCTGATCAGGTCCACTCCGGTGGGGCCCCGCCTGATCAGGTTCTCCCTGGTGGGGCCCCGCCCGATCAGGTTCTCCCTGGTGGGGCCCCGCCTGATCAGGTCCACTCCGGTGGGGCCCCGCCTGATCAGGTCCTCCCCGGTGGGGCCCCGCCCGATCAGGTTCTCCCTGGTGGGGCCCCGCCCGATCAGGTCCTCCCCGGTGGGGCCCCGCCTGATCAGGTCCTCCCCGGTGGGGGCCCGCCCAATCAGGTCCTCCCCGGTGGGGCCCCGCCTGATCAGGTCCTCCCCGGTGGGGCCCCGCACGAACATCTCGGCAGCGGGACCCCACCCAGCGCCCCGAACAGCTCATCGACGAGTAGTGCCCTCCTCCCTTTCTGCTGTTCCAAAATCCAGAAATACCCGAACCTGGGCTCGGGTTTTTCCGGATTCGTGATGTCAGAAAGACGTTCCAAAATCCGGCAAAACACAAAATCCGGAACAGCCTCGGTTTTTACCTCCACATTCCGGATTCAGGCGCTGCACCTGTAATCATTAAATTGACGCAAACCTGTTTTTACCTCCACAACAAGAAACAAGGGAACCAAATTATTTTTTTGTGAGGGTGATTACCATTGCCACTGACTTAGAATTCATGTGCTTGCACGGGTGTAACTTTTTTTCCATTTGCTGTTCCCTACTGTTATGCTCGATATCAAATCTGAGGGAAAATCACTGAAGGGCTTTGGCAACGGTTCAAAATGGCCTCCTAGATTGTATTCAATTACACAGAATCTTCCGTCTTTTCCATGAGTGTGCAATGAGAATGCCAGTCTCCTCATGCTTGACCATCCAATTGTTCTCTGTTAATTTAACAACAGAAAGAGATGATGAGATTTTCCGGTTAAAATTTTTTTTTGTATATTTCTGATAAGAGTGGTGTGTGTTCAATGTTAATGATGTTGCTAATATTTAATCATCAAGATGGATAAGATTTATGTGGTGCTTCTGCTTCATTCACATACACAACCAACTAACAAATCATTCTGTAAGGCTAGACTTTGGCTTGAGTTACACTGGAACTACAGATCCAAACGAAACAGAATTCTCACTTGTAGCTTCTGCGCAGTTCTTTCATGAGACGATAGTTCACAAAGCCCTTGGACATGCAATTCGGCCCATTAGTGCCGGCTGATAAGGCAGGTTTGGGTAAATAAATGGCGGTCGCCTCGCTTCCGCCACTTGTGGCACGGAACACAATGGCCGTGTTCCTGTTGCCTGCGCTTGCTCCGGAAATGGAAATGAATTAGATTGTGGTGTCAATCAGTGTGCAACGCTGAATTGATGCACAACCTGCTATTTTGGACATTGCTGCACCCTTTAATGCCCTCTCCAAAGCACGCACAGTGGAACTTTTGTTCAGCTGTGCGACGGCACCCTACCAGCACTTCTTAAAAGGACACACACAACTTTCAGCTCAGTATAGCTATTTGCTTCTGCACTGGTTTCTTTACATTTTATTGGAGTGGTGGCTTGGTTTGTAAGACATTTAGAAAAGTTGTTAAAGTGTTCAGGGACTGCTGCTGGACGTTTGTAAGGCTTTGACTCTTGAAGGAAGGCCTCGGAGAACACCACTTGCTCCCAGTCCTTGGGGCTGTAGTTGCAGCCTCCCTTGGGCTGCAGCATGACATGGAGATGGAGCAGAGTCAGTAAAGGGGACAAGCTGCTCAAAGAGGAGAAGGAGGATGAAGAGGAGGAGGAGGAGGGAGAAGAATAGGAGGAAGCGGAAGGAAAACAGCCCCTTTCTGACTGGGATATCCGGGATGGAAACATCTGCCTGCGTTACCAGTGAATACAATCCCAATTCCCCTTTCAACAATTGCCCCACATCTTACCTTCCCTCTATAACTGACCATCATAGCATTCTCTTGGCCACAATACTGAAATAAAAGACACCACAAATCAAGCTTTATAATCCAACTTCATACATATATACATCCAATATTACATCAAAAAATCAACTAATGACCCTTGTGCATTCCCTTAGTGAGTGTCTTGCATGTTCAACAATGCCCCTGCCAAGAATGGCCAGCACCATCTCCTCTAAGGGGGTGAGGTGAAGTTAAGAACATGAGGTGAATCTCATGTTTGGTAGAGATTTGGTAGGTGAGTTGGTATGTGAGTGATGGGGTTTGTTGTGCAATGAGCAATGTGTGAGTCGAGTGAAGTAGTTGGAAGGAGACGGCTTTTAAAGTTGCATTCACTGACCTTGACCCCTCATTTGAGGTCATGAAAATTCTTTGGGTACTGCAGCCAGGTCCTGGGGCAACACTGCTGGCTGTGACTACCTCAACACCTGGTCCCACATCCTTCTTTCTGGAGAGCCTCCTGGTCCCCTGTGGGTAGAAGACCTCTCTTCCAGTGTTGACTCCTGTATTAGATTTGCTTCATGGGTTCTTTGTTTAAGAATTCATCGCAACATATTGCTATTAAGAACTAATTGGTTTATTAACAAAGGTTGAACAATCACACTGCACATTACCAGTTCATCCACTAAGCTCACAACTGCATGCCTCATCGTGGATGACCTACACTCAACTCACTGGGGCTTTATTGGGTCTTGTAAACATCATGCGACTGGCTAAGCCACTCACAATGCAACAGCTCTACAAATATTTTGGTTTAAACTATAAATCAAGTGTCCCCTTATTAAAGGTGCACTAAAACTGACAGGTCAATCAAATTAAACTTTTAACATTGAAGAATCAAATTAAAATTTGGTTACTGGGGGTGCAACAGCTCTACAACTATTTTGTTGTAAACTAATAATCAAGTGCCCCCTGATTAAAGGGAGGAGGCACACTCCAAAAACTTTTCAAGTGCCCCCTTGTTCTTTTTCAGTTTTTTTGGGGGAGCACTAAGAACACAAATTATACAAGTGCCCCCTGGCTAAAAGGAGGGTGGGGGGTGGGGGGAGGCACGAAAACCAACAAACTTAAACAAATTAAACTTTAGACACTAAAGGTTCAAATTCAAATTTGGTTGCTGGGTTGATGATGCACTCCAGTCCCTCCGGTGCCCACCTCTCACGGAAGGCCACGAGCGTACCGGTGGACACCGCGTGCTCCATCTCCAGGGACACTCTGGCTTGGATGTAACCGCAGAAGAGAGGCAGGCAGTTAGGCTGAACGACCCCTTCGACCGCCCGCTGCATGGTTCGAATGATGGCCCCCTTGGCTATGCCCAGGAGCAGTCCTACGAGGAGGCCTGCTGACCTGCCCACTCCCCTCCGCACAGGGTGCCCAAAGATCAGGAGTGTGGGACTGCAGTGCAACCAGAATTTGAGGAGCAGCCCCTTCAAATATTGGAAGAGGGGCTGCAACCTCGCACATCAATAAAAATGTAGAACATGGACTCTTCCAGACCGCAGAAATTGCAGGCGGCCTGGGAGCCCGTGAACCGAATTAAAAACATATTGAACAGGACTGCTCCACGCAACACCCTCCAGGCCAAGTCCCCAATAAATAGAGCGAGGACTCCCACATAGGCAACAGCTCTGCAAAAAACTGTGAGCATACTCACAGATGCATAGATTATAACCCCCTGCACAAAGCTCGAGTGCTGCATCCAAGACTTTGAGTGCCCTTTCCCTGGCCTGTTAGGGCTGGAGCACTTATACCATTTTTGATCAGAAGTCGACAGCTCACCTTTTAGAGGTGCAGACTGCCTTTAAGAGGTGCAGTCTAGCTGTAAGTAAAGCGAGCCTCAAACATTTTGAATTTCAGCGCCCTGCTGAGTGCACAGTTTGTCAGCAGCGTGTTCAGCGCTAGGCATTATAATTAGCAGGCAGCACAAAGTTGACCTACTGCCTGCGCTCCTTTAAAGGGCATGGGCATATCGCGCATCGTTGTACCCGTGCCCGTTTTTCAGCGCTGTGGAATCTCACCTCCCCCATGTTCTGGAATAGAGAATAATTGAAGTTTGTCACCCTATAACCAAGGAGCGTAGAATTGGCTCCATTTCTCTTCTTGAAAAAAATAAAGCAGTAGGTTTCATTTTATCAATTTAATATATTTATTATGAGATATTCAAACTGCAATCAACATTTATAATTAATGAGGATTGAGGGACAGAAATAATGACACAGTATTAACTTCCAGATTCCTTTATTACACTGGGGCTGAGTAACATATCTTAATTCATTTGAATTATCATGTTCTCCAGCACATCATTGCATAATGTATGTGTTGCATTATGCACTGCAAAGCATACTTAAATTGTCCAGTAAGTTATTTTCATTTCCCAATATCTCATTTTCATTGTCTACTTTTCAAAGGAAAATTTGTTAATATAGCTTGCTTCATTTGAACATTTTTATTGATGCAGAAAGAATGCAGTATACCATAAATTAATAATATCTTGCTTTAAGCTCCTTATAAAATAATAATCTGTTTCCTGTTTCTCTCTTTTTCTGTTGTCCTTGAGCTCAAGAAATCTGCAGAAAATTATCTGGGCATTTTTAATACGAAACGCAATAAAAAGGATTGTAAAGCAGTTCTACAGAAAATTTAAAATGCAAGATTGGAGTGTTTTAAATTGGTCTGATATCATAATCTTCTTTACAATTCTATTTATCTCCTTTAGAGGTTCATATCTTACAAGGTTACCAAAATTGCATTTTGAGAAAATTATATTAGGAAAGGTCATTCTAACTGTGGAGTGACACTGCTACGTTTGCATCTAAAGCCACTGTGCATCAACGTCAGAAGAACAGGAAAACTCAGCAATCAGGTCAGGATTTGACCATCAAGTGCCCCAAAGCCAAGTGGCTTCAGGCCCAGTCCAGGCGACTGCAGCCCAGTGCAGAGCAGAATTTGGAAGCAGCCAGGAGGCCCAACAAACCTTCTGCAAACTCTTCAAACTTTGCATGGATTCTTTACGGTGTTATGAGAAAGCAGATGTGTCTTCCTGTGCCTGGGTTGCATGGCTCTATGCATTCTTCCAATCAGGTTTGTGCAGCGATTTGTCGCTGAACTCAGTGCTGTGATAGTTTGAAGTCTATTTTAGCAACACTCAGAAGAACACTCTAGCATGTCTCATGCTTTATTTCAAACTGTTAGCTCTCCTCTCAAAGCACATGATGCTTTTTTTGATCTCTTTAAAACCTATCATTGATCAATGGGTAGCACTAATCAACTTTATCCATATCGTTACACGTACCTGTTGGACATGCAGTGGGTAATATAACTGGTCTGCTGACTGCATACCACACTCTAAATGTATTGTTGTAACATGATACTTACAACATAACTGCTGTCGAAGATTAAAAAGTAACAGTGTGTTAACTTTGAGACACAGTTTAACATGAGCTTATTTTCTAATCACGAAGGTGGTTATTTTCCTGTGTGTGTTAATGTTGAGAAAGAAAAAAATACACGCAAATGGGAGCAAGAAGATAGAAAGAGGCGACAGGCCTGCTATCTCATTTACCCTGATGTTATAGCTCCAGTCTTAAAAAGGTGTTAATGGAAATTAATGTGTAGAAGAAAAAATAGAAATTTCTTGTTAAAGCCAACCATGAGAAACTTGTGCAGACTTAGGCACCATCAGCTCAATTTTGCCCAAGCCCGTTTTCTGGTGCATTGCCAGAGTTACGCCCATTTTTCTAGGTCAGAAATGCACCAGAAATATTTTGCCAAAATTTCCCCAATCTATCATTCAAATTTGGCGCCACGCAGCATGTCCAGTCGCATCGGGGGGTAGAGCCTGCTGTCTGCACCGAAAAAACAATGCCGCACCTTCTGCGCATGCACGACAAAAAAAGTTACATTTTTGACGTCGTTGCAATGGACGAGCATGCGCAGTACAACTCTGAGTTGGCAATTGGCCATTTTTAAAGATCCAGTTGTGTGTGTTACAAGTGCTGCACGAGAGCATTGGAAAAATCGCAGCTGCAGCAGTACAAGATGCAATGTGGTGCAAGGACCAAAAATCTCGCAGTAAGAAGTGGAGGCACTAGTCACTGTGATTGAGAACAGATGGCAGGAGCTGGACACCAGCGTAGGTCACATAAAAGTTCCACCCAAAGAAATGAAGAAACGCTGGAACCAAGTCGCTGAAGATTACTGCGCAGTTGTGACTGCCACGAGAGGCCAGTGTAAAAAGAAATGGCAGGACATTGGTCAAGTAGTTAGTGTAAGTAATATTTTCATTTATTCAATGCAATTGCAATTGTAATTGTGACCAGCTGTATATGTTCCACCCACCAGAAAGATACCCTCTCTAAAAAGGTATGTTTTCATCTTTGCAGAGGAAAGTGGCACATAACAAATGAGAAAGAACCTGAAGAGGAGGAGGCCCGGCAAATCTGCACCCAATGACACCCTTGGAAGAGAGGGTCGCTGCTTTGATGGGTCCTGCCTGGAGAAAAGCAATCACCACTGCACAAACTGGGCCCACACTCGAGGGAGAGGGTAAGTCCTGCAAATTCCACAGTCTGACTTTGCTAAATGTTAAGCACTGTGTGCGTAGCCATGCTTTGGTGCCTGCGAATATCTCTGTCAGCTACGCTTCGGTTGATGCAATGTGCTATCATTCATTGTGGTCCTTCAAATCAGCCTGCTGCCTGGCCTGCGCTGTGTCAGCCTACTCATGCCACCCACCCTGCCCCCTCCGCTGCTGCTAAACATTTGTCTGTGTTCTGTTATATTTTGCAGAACTTGAGGTCGACCCTGACGATGTAGAAGAAAATTCAGACGAGGACCAGCCTGAACAGGATAACATCCTCGAATCCAACCCGCCAGACCAAGAACATGAGCGTGAGGGGGAGGGGGAGGGGATGGAGCTGGATGAAGCCCCCACTGTTTTACTGACTTTGGAGGAGGTACCGCTCATTCCATGTCTGGTGGTTTGAGTGGTGGTGGGACATTCCATGGTTTCCGAATGTCCGAGGCTGCAGGTGCCAGTGGTGTGGTGCAGCAAGGGTCGGGCTAGGGTGGTGCAGTCACCAAGAACAAGTGCAGTGGACGGTCTTAGAATAAGGTGGAGGAGAGTTCGGGGCAGCCTTTCTTTGCTGCTGTTGTTGTTGTTATTATTATTGTTACTGTTGTAACTGTTGTTCTCAAATTAAAAGTTTTTTGTAATTTATGTAAATTTACACGTTTATTCGTAAGTGATCTTAAAGTTTGTAAGTGATCGTACTGAAAACTTTAAAGTTTGATAGAAGAATAATTTTATTGAAGTTAAGTTAAGTACAAACTGGTAAACTTTTGAATAAAATATATTTTACATTAAAACTGAATCATTTCCATTATTTGTTCGATTATTAAAACTTCTCTTCTCTGCCCCCTCCACTATTTGCAGTCTTGTGACTTCTCCCCTTCTCTCTCCGCCTTCCCCCCCACTCCCCCAAACTCATTGCAGTCTTCAGAAGCCTTCCGATTGGAATCTCGCTCCCCAGGCTCAGTGCATAAGCCTTCCGATTGGTCAGCACCTCCCTTTCCCCCCGGGCTTGTTTTCCAGCCGAGCCCTCAACCCCTGTGTTCGGGCGAGGGGCAGATTCTGCCGGCCAAAGCTATGGCCCTCCAGCCCTGCTTGAAGACATTCGGTGGTGGCGTGTGAGTAAGAAAAAAAATGAAAACTTCTGAAATCAAAAAAATTTCCACTTGCTACGGTGACAGGTAAAAAAAGTTGAACTTTATTATTGATTTTGACAATGTTCTTGACTCGCTCCAAAATCTTCGATTAAAAACAATGGCATCTTTCAGTGCCGATTTGTCAATGGGCGCTGCTTTCTGTTAACTCACTGGAAGGTTTTTCGGGAGTGGCCAGATATGCCGACCTTGGAGGAAAAACTTTTGTCCAGACTGTGAAAATTATGAAAAACCGGCGTCGACATGAGGGAATGCCCTCTATTAGGTCCAAAAAAAACTTACCTAGAAAAATTGTAACAAACTCAGTTACGTTGGCGCAGATCGCAGGGGGAAACATTGAAAAAATTAAACACGCCAGAAAAAACGGCTCGCACCAAAAAAACGGCGCAAATGACCCAGGAAAATTGAGCCCCAAATTTCAACGAAACCATAACTGATTGGGAACCTAAGGACCACGGTCCCCAGTTTACCTTGGTCCAAACGCGCGAGTACTGGAATTATCTCTCTAACTCTTTCCGCCTCTCTTTCCTCTTTTAAGACGCTCTTTAAAACATACCTCTTTGGTCAAGATTCTAATCACCTGTCCTACTTGGATATGCACTTGATGTGTCGTAACCTGCAGGGCTATGGACCAAGAGCTGGAACGTGGGATTAGGCTGGGTAGCTCTTTTTTGGCCAGCACAGACATGATGGGCCAAATCGTCTCCTTCTGTGCTGTAAATTTCTATGATTCTAATATCTTCCTCTTGGACTTGGTGTCAAAATTTGTCTGATAATGCTCCTGTGAAACACCTTGAAATGCCTTTGCTATTGTAAAGGCGTTATATAAATGTAAATATATGTTGTTGTCACTGAGTACATTCCACATCCACAACTTACCTTGGGCAGTCATTCCAGTAAAGCAGATACCTCTGCTTCCCATCAACTCATTAACTGAATCAATAATGTTTCTGATGGTCTTTACTTATTAGCATGATGTGAGTAATATATCAATAAATCAGTACAAGATTGTATATTGGCATTTGCTAATGATTATGAGCTATATAGCTATGAATTCTTGAATAAGCATATTCTTATGATTAATAATCAATTGAAACTTGAAAGGACTTCATCATTTCATATTTCCTGATAAAGGAAGTTCGCAGTAACAGAAATAACTAAGAGTGTTGATTTTAAAATCAATAAATTAATAATTAATGGCAAAACAAATAAATCATCAACTCTTGACCTAAATGAATAAGTCACCTCTTGCAGGAGCATATGATAGAATAAATCAAGAGCTCTCACTAAGTAGCACTACCACTCTAGTAAGTTTGTTAATAACTGCTGCCAATTGGATGCTAAATTTTTTTCAAAATGGGATAAAAAAAATGGCAAAATCGGGAATGTCATTCCCAATTCAGAAAACTATAAGTCAAAATCATCACATTTGTAAGGGGTGCCCTTGTTCAAGTCTATGCCTTGGAAATGCCTAACATGCCAGTTCGATATACGTAATGTTGCAGCATGGGCCCAGGGTTTGCTGGAGCAGGGCACCATGTGGCATGTCCTGTTAGTTAGGCTTTATCTTCAACCTTTAGCTCAAAAATGTTTTGTGTCGCCAATTGCTGGAAGTGAGAGCCGGAAGGAGGAGACAAGCTGTGAGTTGCGAATCGCCACAAATTGCTAGACGATTACCGTTGCTCCGCCATTGGCTTCACGAGAACGGCAGCTCACTGTCAAGCTCACCGGGAGTTTCAAGAAAATGCTACATTTGCGCAATAATTACCAATTAAACTAGCGCAGAAAGCTAGGGTTGGTACTTAACAGTGTAAGGAACCTTTTAATGAAGAGATTTATATTCCTGCAATGCCACTCAAACTTTCCGGCTCAGCAAAGAAACAAATTAAACCGTAGAATCTCATTCCTGGAGGTAGCAAATGATTCTTAGTGATATTTAACATTTTAAATGTTTCAATTTTTTTCTTACTTCTTTTTGTCTCTTTTTTCTCTCTCTTTATCTAATCTTTTTTCCCTCTCTCTATTTCTCTTTCTGTACCTGATTTAACTCTAATTCCTATTTTGTATACCCCAGTGCCTCTACTTCTTTGTCAATCCTTAAATCTCATTAGTTAAGGAGATACACTAATGGTCTTGTCGGAGCAGGCTTGAGGGGCCGTATGGCCTACTCCTGCTCCTATTTCTTACGTTCACCAAAATCCCAGATGCCCCATTGATGATCATGCCTGGGATGCCAAATTGAGTTACTATGTCCCTCAATAACTATATATCCAGAAACTCTTAAGACTAACATGATCATAGATGAGACTGTATCTTATTACATGACCAAGACATCAGCCCTTACATTAACAAAGGCAATGTACAATAAAGGTTATAAATCCATCCCAATTTTACTTAAACTAAATCCAGAGCAGACTGCAAACCTTGTTCCATGATGAGAAAAGTGAACAATATTCTGCCAAATAAGGTTACCAATATGTAAGTAAATCATTAATGGAGCAGTGCAAGTCTTAGTATTCCTGTCTCCATCATAGTAATATGTATCCAATGCATAGATTAGAGTGGATGAGATACGAGGATCATTATGTTCTTTGTAGCTTCTGGAATAAAGTAGGCCATCGTGTATAATTGATTAAAGTATCCAAATGGATTAACCCAGCTCTCAGGGAATGTTGAAGTTGTGTGTTTTGTGAAGCTCATAAATAAAAAAGTTACCAGAAACTGTAAAGATGCGGTGGAGTCCATTGTGAATAGCAGGGACCACACGGTGACTGAAATGATGGTGGCAGGATTGGGATGATCTGTATAATTACAGCTCACAAGTCGAAATCTAGCTTACTACTCACTTGAAAGTGTTTAAGTCAATGTTGGTAAATTATGAGCTCATTACAGGTGTTGTAGAGAAGAGACACTTTAGGTTGCAATATCTACTACCACAATCGAATGTAAAGCTGCTTATGTATGTAACAATGGTTACATGTGATATGACTGGTGATGAAAGTAAAATAGTGGAAAGTCACAGAGAAGTTTAAGATTTATTGCCAATACCATATATGAGAGTTATGCGGGCAGAAATTCTACCCAGTCATCATCATCACCCTTGAAATCGAGGAAAACTTGCTTCCACTCTGAAAGTGAGTTCTTAGGTGACTGAATAGTCCAATACTGGAATTACAATCTCGGTCACGGGTGGGACAGACAGTCATTTAAGGAAAGGGTAGGCGGGGAGTCTGGTTTGCCGCATGCTCCTTTCGCTGCCTGCGCTGGCTTTCTGCATGCTTTCGGCGACGAGACTCGAGGTGCTCAGCGCCCTCCCGGATCCTCTTCCTCCACTTAGGGCGGTCTCTGGCCAGGGACTCCCAGGTGTTGGTGGGGATGTTGCATTTTATCAAGGAGGCTTTGAGGGTGTCCTTGAAACCTTTCCCCTGCCCACCTACTTGCCATGTAGGAGTTCCGAGTCGAGCACTTGCTTTGGGAGTCTTGTGTCAGGCATGCGGACAGTAGAGACTGTCCCACTGACAGTAAATGGTGGCTAGAAAATAGTGTGTCCTGAAACTATTGGGCTCTCTGCTCAGAAAGCGCACCATCGAACACCAGAGTCCTGGTTTCCCAGTAGCATTGTTTGTTCTGACACAAAATGTGCAAGAGCTTCGTTAGGTAATGAAAATCTTTACAAGTGGAGGCATTGTGATGCAGCTCTTGATTTCTCGTGGAATCCCTCGACCAGCAGTAAAACTGCCATTTAAAATGGGTGGTAAAGGGCATTCCTGTTTTTGCCAGTCGGGAAGCATTCTCTTCAATCAAGACTGAACCTTTCACTTTCCTGACTTTCCAACTAAAGCTGTGAGGATCAGTTTCCAACACTTTCATCTCACTGGATTTGAAAGAAAAAGGCAAAGAAGGCCAAGCTTGTTTGAAGCCAAGACAAACTGCAATGATGTCTCAGGTCAGGTCCCAATACTGGAATTACACTGCCAGTTCAACTGAAACCACTTTGCACCAGTGCTACACTTGCAATGTTTATGCACTTCAAGACGTCAGACAAGATGGATTGCAGTTCTTCATGCTTTACCACATATAACAGCATCAGTTCCCAATGCCTGCTTTGTTCACTAAAGTCAAGTGAAACCAATCATAAATTATTAAATCCTAATCACAGGTCCATAGCCTCGACACCTTTGAATCACCAAATAATTATGTACCTCCATCTACTTCCATCACTTGTAGTCCTTCAGACTCTGACACTGCCAAATTACAAGAGGGACTACTCATCAAAAGTATTTCATTGGCTGTAAAGTGCTTTGCGATGTTCTAAGGTCATGAAAGGCACTTTACAAATGCAAGGCTTTTCTCTTTCAAATGCTCAAAAATGTGTTGGGTATTCTGTGGACAGTGCTTGTGGTGATGCCTTTTTCACTTTGCTGGTGCTGTTGGGTGCTGCAATGGTTATTGTACTTCTAATACTTCCTTTTCCATTGCAAATGATACCACTGGAATCTCCAAAGGTCTAGGCTGAGCCGTGAAGATAGAAAATCAAATGTGTATGATATCGCTTAATAAATATGTGGAAATTTTGTGGATAGCGGGCGCAAATCGCGTCAAAACTTTTTTTTAAATCGCCGGATTCACGATGGGCGTTAGCGCTAATGCCGGCGTTGCGTGATAGAAATTGTGCGCCGGAGCCGAAAGTACTGACCAAAAAAACAATCGGCTGTTCTGCGCATGCGCAATTTTTTTCCCCCTATGTTTCTGGTCTGCTGTCCGATCGCAAATGCTAAAGCAGGGCACGGCAGCGCGCATGTGCAATACACCCGGGGCTGAATCAGCCATTTTACTTTTTGATTTTCATGACGGAGGAGGAGGACACCAGGCAGCGTGCGAGGAGATTCAGCCCAGAGGCAAATGAGGCTCTAGTGGGGGCAGTGGAGCATAGATGGTCTGAGTTGTACAGGAGGGTGAATCTAGACCCCTTCCATCAGTATTTAAGAAGATATGGAGGCAAATTGCAGAGGAGGTTTCTGCCTCCGACACTGTGGAAAGGACAGCAACACGGTGCCGGAAAAAATTCAACGATCATTCGAGGGTCGTTAGAGTGTGTACAATTTTTATTGATGCACTCCTTCATTACTTCAGTTATAAATCTGACACACGATTTGATCTCATGCTGGTACTGTCTCTGAGCACTCTGTGGGTTGCCTCCTAAAATGCATGACACATAAGTCGGCTTAGTGTGACACCCTATTTACCATGAATAATCTTTACACATTATTAAGATTGCTTGCTGAGATCTCAAAAGATGTTTCCACACTTCGATGCCCTCTTGATGAACCATGTGCAACTTCCAAGGCAATTAAACAGAGGACTGTATTACATTCACACTGTATTGTATAAGTACTTTGGTGGCGATCTGTGTGTGCCAGTAGAGCAGATAGACCCTCTGGTAACCATTCCCATTTTCATCTTTGCAGGGAAAGAAGTCCCATAACCATCAGGAACAGTGACGGACAAGTGGCGGTCCGCCTTGGACCCTGCCACTCACCGACCTGGAGGAACGAGTGGCAGGACTCATTGGTGTCTCAGGTCGGCCAACTGTTCTTGGGGGTGTTGACCCCCTCTTGGATACTGAAGGTAAGTCCTACACACTCCCTGGGCTAGGTTGGGGCAATGTGATGCAGTGTCTGTGTACTAGGGTTGGGGCAATGTGATGCAATGTCTGTGGATGAGGGTTGGGGCAATGTGATGCAGTGTCTCTGGACTACATATAATGGAGTAGCAGTGGTCCTTCAAATGAGCCTGTGCTATGTGACCTTCCTCATGTCACCCTGCCCCTTCCACTGCTGCTAACCACTCGGTCTGTTGCTTTCTACTTCCAGCTGAAAAGTCGCAGGCGCCGAATCCCTCACAGCAAACCTGCATCTCAGGCCATCATGTGGGGGCAGGAAGAGGAGGAGGAGGATGAATTTGAGGACGAGACGCTAAACTGGTCGCAAACTCCTTGAAAATCCAGCCCCATATATTTTATCTTTCTGTCAATGATTCCTAAATTGTTGCATGAAAAGCAATTCCATAGGAAAGATTTCTCTCCTCACAGTTATTGATTCCTTAAAAAAGAAAAAACAAACTTGCATTAATATAGCTCCTTTTTGCAACCTCAGTTTGTGTCAAAGGGCTTCACAGCCAATTAAGTACTTTGAAATGTAGCCACTGTTGTAATGTAGGAAAATATGGCAGCCAATTGCACATAGCAAAGTCTACAAGATCATTTGTTTTATTGATGTTAATTGATGATTATGACACAAGGAGAACTCCCCCACTCTCCTTCAAATAGTGCCATGGGATCTTTTATATCGACCTGAGAGGAGAGACAGGGCACCCTGAACAGTGCAGCACTTCCTCAGTATTGCACTGCAGGTTCAGCTTAGATTATATGCTCACATGAATCCATGATATTCTCACTGAGAGGTGACAGTGCTACCACTGTGCCAAGGCTGACATCATGTACATTAGTAAGTTATAGAAATACATATCAACTATATAGGAATACAATTAATACCTTCTAAAGTGTACTGAGAAAAATAACAGGAATTTTATTTTGTATGCTGCAGGCTTGAAGGGCCATATGGCCTACTTCAGCTCCAAATTCTTCTTATACATGGACAAAGCAGTTAGGGGAAAAAGAACAGAAATTATATGAAAATATTCTTTGTAAATAAAACTTAGGCTTAGCTCCTCTGTTTTTTTTACATCAAAAAATAATCATAGAATCATAGAAATTTACAGCACGGAAGTAGGCCATTTCGGGCCATCGTGTCCACGCCGACCGACAAAGAGCTATCCAGCCTAATCCAACTTTCCAGCTCTTGGTCCGTAGACCTGTAGGTTACATTTACAGCATTTCAAGTGCACATACAAGTATTTTTTAAATGTGATGATGGTTTCTGTAATGTATGTAGCACTCAAATCACTGACTCCACACGGTCTCGTGTTGTAGTAACTGCTATGACCTTAGTCCTTTATTGTGCAACTCCAGAGTGCCTCTTGGGTGTGGTGGGCAGCCTTTTATACTCTGTCTTGCAGGTACTTTCAGGTCTCCCACCACAGCGCCCTCTTTGGTGCACCATTGTACTTATACATTTAATGTATCTGGACAATACATAACATCTCAATCCCCCCACACCCCAGTTCCTAAAGCCATTGCCGGTAACCTCGGCCTTGTTCGTCCTGGTTGGTTTGTGAGTGTGAGTCCATGACCATCCACTTCCCTCTTCTCCCCCATGTAGAGATTATGCTTGCGATCCGGTACAAGCATGTGGTATTTGCAGTCCTTACATGGGTGATGAAATACACGAGTGTAACCTCCAACAGAAAGCAGCTATACATAGACAGTACATTTGTATGATACGTATGATATATGGTACAGATGTTATGTCAAAAGGTTGCAGGTGCACTGAACAGTTATTTAATCCCAGCTCCACTGGATGAGGTACGGTGGCAGTATACTGCCCCTTTTTGCCCGAGGTGGTGGCTGTGTTGAGACAGGGTATCGCAACAAGTGCATTGCCTCTGTTCTCAGTAGTCGCCTTAGTGGCTCAACTGCAGCCGCTAAACCATTGCATGAATCACATAAATTCGGAAATCACATTGGCCCCTTAGGCATTTTAGTCACGGACCCATTAACCTTTTTACTTGTACCTCGTGGTATTAACTCTTTTTGTAAATCATTCATATCCATCATTTTAAACACAGTAACCATTCAGCATCAAAATATCAACTCTTATCCTAAATCACTACATCATACAAATCACATTACACATTTAGACTCGCTCTTGCCTTACAACAATCTTTTTGTGGAGACCGCCAATGGTGTAAGGCCCTTTTAAGGCTCCCGGATGCATTTCCCTTTTAAGGCGTTATCTTGAGGTTTCACGAGGCTTCCCTTGGGCGTCGCCATTTTAGTTTTTTTTTGTACTGCTTGCCTTTGTTCTTTGCAGCCACGAGGCTCGCCACCATCTTGAGCTTGCTGGCCTGACGTTTTGCTGCAGTTAAGAAGGGATAGAGAGGATAAAGAAGAGAGAAAAAAAAAGAAAAATGGCCAAGAACGAGTCGCGGACCTGACTGATACTGCAGCCGCCGGAACGGCTCCTCCTGCCGCCGCTGTTCGAACCAAGGCTCCCAGCAAGAAGAGGAATGTGACGAAAGGCTCCCTGAAGCAGATCAAGGGCACGGGCGCCTCGGACTCCTTCAAAATCGCTACAACGGATCCCCAGGGGAAAGAAGGTGAAGAAGCCAGCAGCCAAGAAAGCAGCAGCCAAGAAATCTCCAGTGACGAAAGCAGCAGCCAAGAACGATTCGATCAGTCATAGTCTCTGTGACCTCCATAACTACCGTAGCTGCTGCTGTATCCGCTGCTCTGGCTCTTATGCTCACCCAAGTAGCTGTTGTGTTCTCCTGAGTTATGCCGCCGACTCCGTAGCCTCCTCTGCCGCTGTAGCCTCCTCTGCCGCCATGGCCTCCTCTTCCGCTGTTGTCCCAGTAACTGCCGCTTCTCCTGTGGCCGCCGTAGCCGCCACCACCGCCGGCCGACTTTTTTTCTGTACGGCCTCCCCTGATGTGTCGGCCGTCGATGGGTTTGCCGTTCAACGCCTGCTCTTCCAGGGTCTGCTCGTCTGTGTGTGGCTTCTTTCTCCTCTAGCTCGGTTGGCGCTGCTCTTTGGGAAGCCGGCGACAGCGGTCTGTGGAGGAATTAAGTCTTCCCAGCTCCCACGGACCTTCCCCATCCATCTCCTGCCTAGTAGCGTTGGCCCATCGCCTGCAATGACCCACAAAGGTAAACTGTGCGTCTCGCCCCCGTGAGATACTTGCACATCCGCTCTGCCAAGAACAGGTATCAGTTCCTTGGTGTAGGTACGCAGCTTTGCTGTGACCGGGACCAGCTTGGGTCGTGCAGCTGGGTTGACCCACAGTTTGTCAAAAGTTCTCTGACTCATCAACGATGGACCCGATCCAGTGTCCACTTCCATACTCACTGGGACTAATCTTGACCTCCATAATCACTGGAGCCGAATCGTCGGTACACATATATAGTCCAAGCACCTCATCTTCTTCTGCCTGCTCCTCGCTGGATAGTAGATCATCTACCATCTCCTCAGCCACACAGTGAGTCAGGTTTCTTTTGCACATATGCTGAAGGCGGCCTTTCGTGTGCCAGGTATTGCATGTATACTCCGCAAACCTGCACCGGTGAGCCCTATAGCTTCCTCCGCAGCGCTAGCATGGTGCTACTCGATTAGCCCCCCTCGGCGGACTCTGTGTTCTGTCCATGATGGGCACTATCCTGTGGACAGTGCCTGCCGGGTTCGAGACTGTGTGGATCATCTGCTTGGTGCTGTAAGTCGAGGTCATGAATGCCCTGCTGATTGTGATCGCTTTCTTCAGGGTGTCTGTAGGTTCAGTGGATAGCAGCCTGTGAAGGAGACCCTCATGGCCAATCCCCATAACAAAAATGTCCCGCAACGCCTCGTCAAGGTGTGTGCTGAAATCACACGGCGCCGCGAGTCTCCTGAGGTCTGCAGCATATTTGGTGACATCCTAGGTCTCAGGTCTGCAGTGGTGGTAGAATTTGTGCCAGGCCGTGAGGATGCTCTCCTTCGGTTTCAGTTGGTCACGAATGAGTGCGATCAGCTCCTCATATGACTTGTCCCTGGTGCTCTCGGGTGCCAGCAAATCCCTGACGAGACAATAAACCTCATCGCCACAACTGGAAAGCAATATCGCCTTACACTTCTCTCTCAGTGCGTCCGTGTTCCCCGTCAGGTCATTTGCTGTGAAGTAATATTCGAGCCTTTCCGTGAAGGCTTCCCAAACATTTCCCACCGTAAAATCCTTTAACGAGCCCAGAGTAGCCATGGTTGCGTGAAGTTCATCCATGTCCTTGTCGCCAATGTAATGTATGTAGCACTCAAATCACTGACTCCACACGGTCTGGTGTTGTAGTAACTGCTGTGACCTTAGTCCTTTATTGTGCAACTCCAGAGTGCCTCTCAGGTGTGGTGGGCAGCCTTTTATACTCTGTCTTGCAGGTGCTTTCAGGTCTCCCATCACAGCACCCTCTGTGGCATGCCATTGTACTTTTACATTTAATGTACCTGGACAATACATAACAGTTTCTGCCTTTACTATCCTTTCAGACAGTGAGTTCCAGATCCCCACCACCCTCTGGGTGAAGAAATTTCTCCTCAAATCCCCTCTAAACCTCATAACAATTACTTTAAATCTATGCCCCTTTGTTGTTGACCCCTCTGCTAAGGGAAATAGTTCCTTCCCATCCATTCTATCTCGGCAACTCATAATTTTATATACCTCAATGTCTCCCCTCAGCCTCCTTTGTTCCAAAGAAAACAAACCGAGTCTATCCAATCTTTCCGCATAACTAAAATTCTCCAGTCCAGGCAACATCCTCGTAAATCTCCTCTATGAGCAGTGCCCTTCAGTGAGATGGTGAGAGATCCGAGGCATGGAGAATGGAGGTGAGAGGTTTGAGGTAATGCTTCCCTCCACGTCCGGACTGGGTCAAGCATCATCGCGCCAACGCTCTTCTCGATTTTCCTTGCTGCAATGCTCCATCTCACTCGCAACAAGTTCCCCACTAGAGTCGAACTAAACTATAGAACCAATGGGAATCTGTTCAAACTTCGTCGTCTCCACGCTAGAACCAAGCTCGTCCCATCCTCTGTCATCAAACTACAGTACACTTGCATCTGCGCACATTCAGAGGCTGAATTCCAAGCCATTGTCAACACCTTCACCAAGTTCTCAAAATCCACGGCGCGGCCTTGGACAACATAGACCATTTTCCATGCCTCGGGAGTCTACTATCAGCAAGGACAGACATCAATGATGATGTCCAACACCGTCTCCAGTGTGCCAGTGCAGCCTTTGGATGCCTGAGGAAGAGAATGTTTGAAGACCAGGACCTCAAATCTGGCACTAAGCTTATGGTCTACAGGGCAGTAGTGATACCCGCCCTCCTATATTACTCAGAGATGTGGATCATATACAGCAGACATTTCAAAGTGCTGGAGAGGTACCATCCGCGCTGCCTCCGCAAGATCCTGCAAATCCACTGGGAGGATAGACGCACCAACGTCAGTGTTCTCGCTCAGGCCAACATCTCCACCATCGAAGCACTGACCACACTCCACCAGCTCCATTGGGCGGGCCACATCATCCACATGCCCGACGTGAGACTCCCAAAGTAAGTGCTCTACTCGGAACTCCTTCACGGCAAGCGTGCCCCAGGTGGGCAGAGGAAACATGTCAAGGACACCCTCAGAGCTCCTTGAAAAAGTGCATCATCCCCACTGGCATCTTGGAATCCCTGGCCCAAGACTGCCCTAAGTGGAGGAAGAGCATCTGGGGGGGGGAGGGGGGGTGGTACGGGGGCGGGGCGTTGAGCATCTTGAGTCTCGTCGCCAAGAGCATGCAGAAATCAAGCGCAGACAGCGGAAGGAGTGTACAGCAAATCAGACTCCCCACCCACCCTTTCCTTCAACCACTGTCTCTCCCACCTGTGACAGAGACTGTAATTCCAGTATTGGATTGTACAGCCACCTGAGAACTCACTTTTAGAGTGGAAGCAAGTCTTCCTTGATTTCGAGGGACTGCCTATGCTGATGATGATGAGTGAAATCAAGTCCTTCCTGTAATGCAGTGACCAGAACTGCACATAGTACTCTATCTGTGGCCTAACTAATGTTTTATACAATTCAAGCATAACCTCCCTGCTCTTGTATGGTATGCCTCAGCTAATAGAGGCAAGCATTCTATATGCCTTCTTAACCACCTTATCGACCTGGCCTGTTACCTTCAAGGATCTGTGGACATGCACTCCAAGGTCCCGTTGATCCTCTACACTTGTCAGTGTTCTACCATTTAATGGGCCCAAGTTTCGGCCTCAGTTGCTCCTGATTTTTTGGAGCAACTGGTGTAGAACGGAGTATCTTAGAAATTCAAATTCTCGGCATTTAGTTTGCTCCAGTTCGAGTCAGTTAGAACAGTTTCACTTTGGAACAGAATTTTCTTTTCAAAAGGGGGCATGTCCGGCCACTTACGCCTGTTTTCAAAGTTTCGTCAGTGAAAACTTACTCCAAACTAACTTAGAACGGAGTAAATGAAGATTTTTGTACCCTCGTAAAAACCTTGTCTACACTTTAGAAAAACAGGCGTAGGTTACAAATCAGGCATAGGGAACGGGGGGTGGGGGGGGGGGTTTAAAGGGAAGTTTACAAACATTAAACACTTCAGTTTTATAAATAAAGAGCCATCATCAATAATAAATCATAAAAACATCAATAAATCAACCAATAAACCAATCAAAAAAAATGAATAAGAAATAATTTTTTAAAAAATCAATAAATAAAACATTTTCTACTTACCGACTGCAGCACCGGGAGCCCCCCCCCCCAGTGTGTCTCTGTCAGTGTCTCTCACTCTCTGTCTGTCAGTGTCTGTGTTTCTGACAGTGAGGGGAGGGGGAGGAGGGGAGTAGAGGGAGAAAGGGGGTGGGGGCAGGGGGAGGGGAGGGAGGGAGGCAGAGGGGGGAGGGAGGGAAGGGGGAGGGATGGGGAGGAGGGGGAGGGATGGGGGAGAAGGGGGGAAGGGGGAGGGAAGGGGAGAAGGGGAGGGGGAGAGAAGAGGGGGGGAGAGAAGGGGGGGAGGAGATGGGGAAGGGGGAGACGAGGAAGGGGGAGATGAGAAGGGGAAGGGGGGGAGGAGGAGAAGGGGAAGGGGAGAGGAGAAGGGGAAAGGGGGGAGAGGAGAAGGGGAAATGGGGGAGAGGAGAAGGTGAAAGGGGGGGTGGAGAGGAGAAGGGGAAAGAGAAGGGGGGAGAAGAGAAAAGAGAAGAGGGGGAGAAGGGGAAGGGGGGAAAGGAAAGGAGAAAGGGGGAAGGAGAAGAGGGGGAAAGGAGAAGGAGAAGGGGGGAAGGGCGGAAAGGAGATGGGGGAAAAGGAGAAGGGGGGGAAAGGAGAAGGGGGCGAAGGAGAAGGGGGGGAAGGAGAAGGGGGAAGGAGATTGAATGGGCCGGGCCCGGCCGGGCCCAAGACTTCGGGCAGGGCCCGTCCCCAGCACCAGATTTACCGGTAGGTGGCGTTGGGTCGGGTCAGGTCCGGGGTCCGGGATCGGGAGCGCGGGTAGGGTCGGGGGGGCGGAGGGAGGTCGGGTTGGTTCGGGGAGGGAGGGTGCGCGGGTCGGTTCGGTTCGGGTCGGTGGGGGGGTGGGAAGCGCGGGTCGGGTCCAGTCCGAAGGGGTCGGGTTCGGTCCGGTCTGGGGGCGGGGGCGGGGGTGGGAGCGGGAGTCGGATCGGGTCGGGAGGAAGCAGGAGCTGGGCGTGGGAGGCAGCCTTATGCACGCAGCCCCAGTGAGGCCATTCGACCAGGGCTAGGGGCTGCGTGCTTCGGCCCCTCCCACACAGTTTTGGCCGCCTGGAGCTACTGCACATGCGCGCCCACTGTAGCACGCATGTGCAGAGGTCCCGGCACTGTTTTCAGCGCAGGGACCTAGCTCCGCCCCCCCCACAGCTCGTGCTGCACCACGCCCGACTCCAGAGGACCAGCAGGGAGCCGGAGAATCTGTAAGTTTTTTTTAGGCGCATTTTGTGGCACGATAAACGGGCGTCCAGGTCGGGGCTGTGCCGTTCTAGGCGCGGCCGAAACTTGGGCCCAATGTGTATTACCTTGTCTTGCTAGCCATCCCGAAATGCATTACCTCACTGGATTGAATTCCATGTGCCACTGTTCTGCCCACTTTACCAGTTCATTGATTTCTTCCTGCAGTCTACAGCTTTCTTCTTCATTATCAACCACCCAGCTGATTTTAGTATCATCTGCAAACTTCTTAATCACACACCCCACATTCAAGTCTAAATCATTGATATGTAACCACAAAAAGCAAGGGACCTAGTACTGAGCCCTGCAGAACCCCACTGGAAACAGCCTTCCAGACACAAAAACAACCATCAACCATTACCCTTTGCTTCCTGCATCTGAGCCAATTTTGGATCTAATTTTCCACATTGCTTTGGATCCCATGGGCTTTCACTTTCATGACCAATCTGCCATGTGGGACCTTATCAAAAGCCTTGCTAAAATCCATGTACACTACATCAAATGCACTACCCTCAGCCATCCTCCTTGTTGCCTCCACACAAAATTCAATCAAGGTAATCAGACATGACCCTCCCTTAATAAATCTGTGCTGACTGTCCTGATTAATCCTTGTCTTTCTAAATGAAGATTTATCCTGTTCCTCAGAAGTTGATTGGTCTTCTTTGTAGCATTAAAATAGATCGATACAGATTATTTTATTTCTAGAAATGTTATTCAACTGTTGAATGGTCTCCTCCCATGCCTTGCAATGTGTTTTGGAATGTGGGATATTGATAGCTGCCCCAGGTCTTGTTGGTCTCCTCCAAAGTCTCTCACCCACAATCAAATCAGCCTCCTTTTCCGTGAATTGAGACTTTCTCGGTGTTGTCATTCCAGGGGCTTCATCCCCTGATACTTCATTAGAAATGCGCTCTTGGTTGGTGGCTCAACTTTAAAAAAAAATTTGATTCTCAGAATGTGGGCATTTTTGGCAAGGCTGGCATTTATTGCCCAAAGGAGATGGCAGTGGGCTTTTATGGGAACCGCTGCCGATGTTATTCTTTGCAGCGATTTGATCGAAGTGTGTGGCCTGCTAGGCCCGTTCAGAGGTCAGGTAAGAGTCAATCATGTTGGTGTGGGACTGGAGTCACATATAGGCCAGCCCGAGTAAGGACGACAATTTTTTTCCATAAAGGACCTTAATGAACCGATTGGGCTCTTACAACAATTCAACAACTTCATGCCAAGGAAGAGGCATATAATTTGGCTAGAAAAAGCAACAAACCTGAGGACTGGGAGAAATTTAGAATTCAACAGAGGAAGACTAAGGGTTTAATTAAGAGGGGGAAAATAGAGTATGAGAGGAAGCTTGCAGGGAACATAAAAACTGACTGCAAAAGCTTCTATAAATATGTGAAGAGAAAAAGATTATTGAAAACAAACGTCGGTCCCTTGCAGTCGGATTCAGGTGAATTTATAATGGGGAACAAAGAAATGACAGACCAATTGAACAAATACTTCGGGTTCTGTCTTCACGAAGGAAGACATAAATAACCTTCCGATTGTACTAGGGGACCAAGGGTCTAGTGAGAAGGAGGAACTGAAGGATATCCTTAATAGGCGGGAAATTGTGTTAGGGAAATTGATGGATTGAAGGCCGATAAATCCCCAGGGCCTGATAGTCTGCATCCCAGAGTACTTAAGGAAGTGGCGCTAGAAATAGTGGATGCATTAGTGATCATTTTCCAACAGTCTATCGACCCTGGATCAGTTCCTATGGACTGTGGGGTAGCTAATGTAACACCACTTTTTAAAAAAGGGGGGAGAGAGAAAATGGGTAATTATAGACCGATTAGCCTGACATCAGTAGTGGGGAAAATGTTGGAATCAATCATTAAGGATGAAATAACAGCGCATTTGGAAAGCAGTGACAGGATCGGACCAAGTCAACATGGATTTATGAAAGGGAAATCATTCTTGACAAATCTGCTGGAATTTTTTGAGGATGTAACTAGTAGAGTGGACAAGGGCGAACCAGTGGATGTGGTGTATTTGGACTTTCAAAAGACTTTTGACAAGGTCCCGCACAAGAGATTGGTGTGCAAAATCAAAGCGCATGGTATTGGGGGTAATGTACTGACGTGGATAGAGAACTGGTTGGCAGACAGGAAGCAGAGAGTCGAGATAAATGGGTCCTTTTCAGAATGGCAGGTAGTGACTAGTGGAGTGCCGCAGGGCTCAGTGCTGGGACACCAGCTCTTTACAATATACATTAACGATTTGGATGAAGGAATTGAGTGCAATATCTCCAAGTTTGCAGATGGCACTAAACTAGGTGGCGGTGTGAACTGTGAGGAGGACGCTAAGAGGCTGCAGGGTGACTTGGACAGGTTAGGTGAGTGGGCAAATGCATGGTAGATGCAGTATAATGTGGATAAATGTGAGGTTATCCATTTTGGGGGCAAAAACACGAAGGCAGAATATTATCTGGATGGCGGCAGATTAGGAAAAGGGGAGGTGCAACGAGACCTGGGTGTCATGGTTCATCAGTCACTGAAAGTGGGCATGCAGGTACAGCAGGCATTGAAGAAGGCAAATGGTATGTTGGCCTTCATAGCCAGGGGATTCGAGTACAGGAGCAGGGAGGTCTTACTGCAGTTGTACAGGGCCTTAGTGAGGCCTCACCTGGAATGTTGTGTACAGTTTTGGTCTCCTAATCTGAAGAAGGACGTTCTTGATATTGAGGAAGTACAGCAAAGGTTCACCAGACTGATTCCAGGGATGGCAGGACTGTCATATGAGGAGAGACTGGATGAACTGGGCCTTTATTCACTGGAGTTTAGAAGGATGAGAGGGGATGTCATAGAAACGTATAAGATTCTGATGGAACTGGACAAGTTAGATGCGGGAAGAATGTTCCCGATGTTGGGCAAGTCCAGAACCAGGGGTCACAGTCTAAGCGTAAGGGGTAGACCATTTAGGCCTGAGACGAGGTATGGAGAGAAAGCAGGAAAGGGGTACTGAGGGAATGATCAGCCATGATCTTATTGATTGGTGGTGCAGGCTCGAAGGGCCGAATGGCCTACTCCTGTACCTATTTTCTATGTTTCTCTGTTTCTATGTTTCTATGGTTACTTTTACTGATAACCGTTTTTGATTTCCAAATGTTTGAAATGAATTCCAATTTCAACCTCCTTTGGTGGGATTTTGAACTTGAGTTCTCTGCATTATAAAGCCAAGCCTTTGGATTAACAAGTGCAGCAATATAATCACGACACTATCATACCCATCTATTTGCTGAGGTGAGAATGCAACAAATGGCATTGTCACAATTGTTATGATGTGTTGCTCAGACAAGTTGGTGACCAAAAAACAAATACACTCACACAAAAAGCACAAATGATTGCCCTCCTCAAAGATTATGACCTTTGGGATTTTACTTCCCAGCACATCTCATTATAAATAGTGGGTCTGCTCAAAGTTTGAATACTATTTCCATATCTGGGAAGGATCTTCCAGCATCTGTCACACTACCGGGCAAGATACGAAAAAAATCTTGTTTGATATGTGATCCTTCTTTTGCCTCCAGGCTCCAGTTTCTCTCTCTATTGCAAACGTTTTGGTCTTGCTCTATTTCATCAATGCTATTATTGATTTTACTGCCGTGAACTTTCTTTTTTGGTCTCTTCCTGTTGAAATCAAAACTTGTCACACTGCCTCTGGCTTGAACTCATTCTTTCCCAGCATCTTAAAACAGTGGAGTTTCTTTCTTTCCTTGGTCTTTTATCTGTCTAATCTACATTCTTTTAAACCCCGAGCTTGTTGCTACTTACTTATTACTTCCTGGTCTATCCCTCTATTCTGCTCTTCTCGACCTTGGTGGTGTCCTGCACTTTGGGCCTTGACTTTTTAATCTAGATTTCTCAATAAAAATATAAATTAAACTTATTATAGCTTGCATATGGAGCTGAGATTTATGATTTCTGTCATCTAACTCCACTGATCGCAGTCTGCTGGAAGCATAAATACCCGATTTAGTGAGTGCAAATACCCTGACATTTGCATCATAAATAAATGTCAGTAAATATAAGTTTTATCTCTTTAAGAACAAGCAGATTAAATGTTATTGATTTACCACTCTAAAAAAATGAAGTTCATTTCAACACTGTTCAAGGCCCATCGGACTATAATAAATTATTGTGAGGCAGAATCAGCTTGGTATTATAAATTACACTTTCATTTCAAACGGATGCATGGAATCTGAGCTGCACCTTTTAGTAGATATTTCAAGGAGGATTTACAATGAATTTTAAACGTGTAAAATACTCATTTATCAATCTGTTGTCATTCTTCCGAAGGATATGTTTTTGTAGGTAGCATAACCTCAAGCTGATAGGAATTGTGAGCTAAAATCAGACTCCTTCTATGTATTGGGGACATTAAGTGCATTGAACACCAGTCCAAGTCGATTTAATCTCGGTGAGCTAGATTTTACACTTTTGTGCATATCGCCCAAAAATGGGCGTTATTTCTGGCGTGGGTGGTAAAAATGGGTTTTCAGATCATCGGCTTCTCGCCAGTTCTCAAAGCACCTGGGGCTAGAAGCTCCACTATTTTTGCAGGCTTAACGCCCACTTAACGCCCATTTTACCATTGAAATGACTATAACGCCCGTAAATCGCCCATTTTTGGCACAAAATGGAAACTGATGGCCATTTTTAGGAAATTTATCGCCGAGCATTACTTTCCCATGTGCTTAATGCCGGGAAAAAAGATTACCGCCGCTCACTTTTTTTGGGCAGAATCATCAGAATGGGTGAAATCAACGCCCATAATATCGCCCAGCGTTACTTTCCGCACAGAATTAATGCCGAAAAACTGCCCGCCCACTTTTTTTTGTCGTTAAGAGCACATTTGATGAAACTAACGACCAGGAGATCGCCCAGCGTCACTTTCACCACCTCGCACACATATCACCCACAATATCGCTCGCCCAAAAAAACGCCCAGAAAAAGTGGAACTGTTCTGAATGAACGCCAGCGGTGTGGCTGGCATTTTTTAAATCGCAGGTGGTTTCATTGAAAAGGCTGCCTCAACTTCAGGGGAGTTTGCATTGACTCTGGAGTTCTTCTCAGGTGAAGTGAACATCTCAACAGACATATTTTCAGACTCTAGACTATTGGGGCTTTACTCCAGGTGTATTTTAGTGAGGAAATCATTGCTTCTGATCAATCGCTATTATACTTTCAATGCAATGAGGCCACCAAACAATAAGTGTGCTTAAGCAGCGTTTCAGATGTCTTGACCACTCAGGAGGGGAGCTACAATACAAACCTGAGCAAGTAGGTAAATTCGTGGTCGTGTGCTCGATGCTGCACAACCTGGCAATCATGAGGGGCCAAGAATTGCCAGAAGGCACTGATGCTCCACCTCAGGAGAGAGAGGAAGAGGACGACGAGGGGCTGGATGCTGACCGGGGCCAGGCAATCAGGCTGGCTATGCAACCATGCCCACGACACCCTCCAGACTGCAGGCAAGGGCACGTGGTGGCTATATAGCTGCAAGACTCTTACGTGAGGAGCTGATATCTGAAAGATTTGCCTGAAAGAGCGTTGATGTGAGTGACAACGCTGACACACTGCTGTGTTTGTGCAGCTCAGACATCAATGGTGCCCATCATCTTGGTGGCAGTTAAGGTTTATGTTGATTGATGGTAAGTTGTATTTAACCCTATCATGTTAAGGAATCACCAGTGTGTAATGGTGCAGCTATCTGAGACAATGCACAACAAGATTATGTACAATAAAATTTTTTTTACCAACCTTGGTCTGAAATCATAACTATCACAGGCAATAACACCCAACCCCCATCCACACCCCACTTTTTCCACCATTGACATCAATCAAATGTTCAACATGTCCAGCAACACAGAATACAAAGGCAAAGCAGGAGGTGGTCCCCAACTCCCATACATTACAACAAATTGCATACATCCAGATGGAGATATAATACAGCCATCACCTGCAGACATGCACCTCACTTTCCTTCTCCCCGCCCCTTTTTCTCCCCACTGCTACCTCTTCCCCTTCCTCTCCTGAATCCAAGCCGCCTGGTCGAGGAGCTCCTTCATTGTCGGTGGGGTGGGGGGGGGGGGGTTATGGGGGCTGACGGCTGAAATGCTTGGACGGATACGGGAGAGGAATTTCCCGAGGTGGGAGCGTACTCCGAACCAGATGCAAGATGTTGCTGCTGGATCTCATGTGTGTTTGGCAATGGTGGTGCGGCACCTTGGGGTGCAGTCCAATGCTCCATGACCACTGGGAGCCCTCTGCCACCAGTGTTCCTGGCTACCAGCTCCAGGGCCTCTTCCATCCCTTCCATGTTATATCTTATTTGTTGAACAAAAACTCAGTGCCAACTATGTTTGTAAAGTCCTGTCCCCTCAGTACAGAGTCACACGAGGCATGTAGTGAAGTCAAGGTCACTCTGGACCTGCACCTTTATTTCACAGCTCTGGAATGCTGCACTTGCCTGAGACCTGTCCTTATATACCTGTCTCTTGCACGCACACCCCTGGTGGTTACAGGTCATATCTTATTACGGTCATGTATAGCATGTTAGGATACAGTTATATATAATAATGTAAGATACATGACAATGTTCTTGGTGCTTTGTAGGCTTTTTGCTACTGGTGAATCTCTCTCGTGTCTCCCATAACAGTCAGACAAGCACACACCATAGCCACACATGCTTTCAGTGCCCTGAGTTCCCTCTCTCTCTGTCTCCTCTTCTGCACATGATGACCCTTGACCTCTTGAATCGCTGGAATCGAGCATTGCCATGCCGTTGCTAAGGATGGCCTCACTTTACGGCAGAAGGTCAAAAAAATGTAATGCTACTGCCTGTTATGTATGTAAACCTGTAATTACCATGTCTAACCACCAGAGGGCTTATCCCCTGGAGTCCCAAGGGATCCCACAATATAAGGCGGCCTCGCAGGCTGGAGAGGCACTCTGAGATCTGCTATTCTTGTTCCCTCCTGATAGCCAAGTTGTGCAGCATGGAGCACACCACCATGAATTGAGCTACCTGCTCAGGGTGGTATTGGAGCTTGTCTCCTGAGTGGTCCAGGCAACTAAAGCACTGCTTAAGCACTCCAATGGTTTTCTCCATGATATTGTGAGTGGCTCTGTGGCTCTCGTTGTATCGCCTCTCGGCTTCGGTGTGGGTGTCACGCAGGGGGGCTAGCAGCCATATCCTTTGTCACCAAGCATCCAGCATTGACCTTGTGGCTGATTGTTAAACAAGTCAGATACAGTGCTCTCACGCAGGATGTGATCATCATGGATGCTGCCCGGAAATTTAGCATTCACTGCCATTATAATTTGCTAGTGGCCGACAACAAGTTGGACATTCAGGGAGTGGAATCGCTTGCAGTTCCTGAAAACCTTTGCATCCTGAAAAGGTGCCCACATCATGATGTGCGTACAGTCTGTTGCTCCCTGCACCTTGGGGACGCTTGCAATTCTGGAGAATCCTGGAGCCCTCTCACTCTGTGCCTCCCTGGTCATAGGGAAGATGATCAAGTCCCTCCTGCGTACATACAAGGCTTCAGTGACCTGTCTAATGCAGCAATGTGTGGCATGCTGAGACAGACCGCAAATGTCGCCAGCTGAGGCCTGAAAAGAACCCGACATGTAGAACGACAGTGCCGTGGTGACTTTGATCTCGACGGACAATACAGTACAGATGGTTCTGGCAGGCTGCAGATCTCCCCTTATCAGCTGGCATACCTCAGTGATAACCTCTTTGTGGAAGTGCAGTCTCCGAAGGCAGATGGTGTCGGGCAAGTCGAGGTAAGACCGCTTGTCCCTGTACTTGCAGGGGTTGTAATGTTTGGTCCTCCTCATCACTCTGGCACGTCTTACATTGGGCACATAATGCTGTGGAGTGTACCTTCGGCCATCTCAAGTCTGCTGCATGTAATTGGTCATCAAGAGAGGGTGAGAAAGGACAGGCCCCATTGCAATAACACTCTGTTTTCTACCGATTGGTCACAAAGAATGAATGTCCCGATGAAGACACCTATTAAATTCCAATCGTTCACAGTATGGTAAAGATGTTTGTGCAGATGTTCACATCAACTCCAAAGACCTCCAGAGTACATCCGAACTCCCCTGAGGTTGAAGCAAAGCAGTGTTTTAAATGATGCGACATGTGATGTGGAACATGACGTCCATAATGCTGTGATTACTTCCGGTTAGTTCTACTTTTTCTGGGCGGATTTTTGGGCGAGCGATATTGTGGGCGATATGTGTGCAAAATGGTGAAAGTGACGCCAGGCGATCTCATGGCCGCTATGATCTTAACGACAAAAAAAAGTTGGCGGGCGGTATTATTGAATCTCGGCGTTAATTTTGTGCGGAAAGTAACACTGGGCGATATTATGGGCGTTGATTTCGTCCATGCTGTTGATTCCGCTCAAAAAAAGTGGGCCGGTGTTACGCACATGGGGAAAGTAACGCTCGGCAATAAGTTTCCGAAGAATGCCCATCAGTTTCCATTTTGTGGCTAAATGGGCGATATACGGGTGTTATACGTCATTTCAGCAGTAAAATGGACGTTAAGTGGTCGTTAAGCTTGCAAAAAAAGTGGAAAATCTAGCCCCTTAAAATAATGGTGCACAATTTGAACCTTTTTTGAGCATAGGACGTTCTTTGTAACCAGCAAGTTTCATTTTATTAACAATTGTTAAAAGGATTTATCAATTGGAAAGGCTGCATGTGATCGTGTCTAGTTGAAGTGGTCTTTTGGGAAGTCATCAGCGAGAGCCAAGGAGTAGAGGCCACACGTTTCCCAGAGCTAAACAAAATTGGGTGGCTGGTCTTTCCCATATGGCATCTAGGTCTTAAACAGATGCTGAATCACTGGTGAATTCCATGGAGCCATTTAATAATGGATCATGAGTTTGTTTTTTGAAAGGGCAGTTCTCATGGATACTGCAATAGGAACACTGAAAGCCTACTTTCTTTGACAAGGAGGGAGATTTTTTAAATTAAATCCTTTCAACCTAATAAAGATAATACCATGTATGTTCCAGGACTTAACTTTATATGTATAATAAAATGCAAGTCACACCATAGAATCATAGAATTTTACAGCACGGAAGGTGGCCATTTCGGCTCATTGTGTTCGCGCCGGCTGACAAAGAGCTATCCAGTCTAATCCCACTTTCCAGCTCTTGGTCCGTAGCCTCATATGCTGAGTTTCTGAAGTAATTCACCAGTTTTGTGTGATCCAATCAGACAGACAAAGACAAGAGACAATTGGTTTGTTAGAGTCTATAACAGAGTGGATTGTACAGCGTCTGTGTATAGGCTGCATATAATAGTGTGTAATTGAAGTGGTCTTGAAGGAATTAGTGGTCGAGTCACATTCCCTGCTTAAAGGTTACATTTGTATCTGGGTTTGGGTTATAACAAACTGGAGTAAAAAGGAACAATCTTGTATTAGCTTTTCTCATTTCTCAGATGGTGAACATTATATAAATCTGTGGGGAGAAGTATCTAAAAGATCTTTTCTCTTGCAGTTTTTCGGGCAGTCTTCAGCGAGCATTCATGAATAGAGGCTGCAAGTTCCTCAGATGTAAAGAAAATTGAGTGCCTGATCATTTCCAGTTAATGGATACTGAATCACTGCTGAATTCCGGTTTGATGAACTGATGGACTTCTTTCATGCCACATTTTCCTATGTCTCACTGCATCATTATTTCTCTCTCCTCATTCATTAAAGGCGTTAATGGGCTCCAGGTTAACCAGCAAATGGCGACAAATGCATTAACATTGATCAATCAAACTGATATTTACATTAGAGAAACTTGACACTATAGCGCTGCACTGACATGGGTTATTCCTTCTCATTTTCCAAAACATATGTTCACAATTTCAGTCAGACTGTCAGGGAGACATCAATTAGAAGCAGTAGGTGCACTGGATAAAGTGAGGGAAAAATTTGATGCTGAATTCACATTGATTTTACACTATTTTGAGGTTGACATTGGCAGAGGCCTATGAGCATGGTTATCTGCTTGTCATCTTGGTCCAGTACTGAGGTGACGCACAGGAGAACCAAAGAGAGGGCAATTATTGAAGCCAATAATCCTATCCTGGCACAACATTAATGGGACCGCCAAGACATGGGGCTAGAACCCCCACTTTTGTGGTTATCACCCAGATATTTCTGGCATGAGTGGTAAAAAAGGGTTTTCAGATCGCCAGCTTCTCGCCCATTCTCAAAACACCTAGTTTACACTTTTGAAAATGGGCGTTACTGCGCGTGATGTCAAATGGGCGGTAGCGTTAAATTTTTCTGACCTTCTGCCATAAAGTGTGGCCATCATAGCAATAGCATGGCAAGGCTCAATTCCCGCAATTCTGGAGGTCAAAGGTCACCATGACATGCGCAGAAGAGGAGGCAGAGAGAGAGGAAGCTCAGAGGGACTGAAGGCATGTCTAGGTGTGGTGTGATTGATTTGGGAGGAAGGAAGGAGACTTTAGAGCTTCACAGCAAGTCGGCAAACAAAAATTAGCTGCTACCAGCCACATATTTGACAGAATTTGCCCTATCATGGAGAGCGAGGAGGAGGCATCACAGCACGCTGTGGAGACTGATGCTGGAGAGAGCAGTGAGGTGGGAGAGGAGCACATTGGAGGCTGCAAAAGAGCCAAGAGCTTCTCAAATGAGGCAAATGCCTCCCTCTTGTAGGAGGTCGAGTCACGCTGGGGTGATTTGACACAGGGAGGGCGTGGGAAGCCCACCCCAAAGGTTTACCAGAGGATATGGACCGAGATAGCAGAGGTGGTCTTGTCGGCCACCAAAGAGGTGCGTGAGGGCAACCAATGCTGCAAACGATGGAACGACCTTGTGGGATCCGCAAGAGTAAGTATTACATTGATTTACATGTACTTATGTATTTATATAATTTGATTTGTAACAGTCATGAGTGACTATCAGCAGATGTGAGGTCTTGCACTCATACCGGGAATGTTTTACTCAAAGCCTGTAGTCACAGTGTATGTCTTTAGGTAAAGAATGATAATTATCATAATAATCATGATTCCATCTGTCGGTTATGTCTTGTATCAGTCTCTATGGCAGTACCTAGCAATGATATCACGCAATGATCTCATGCCATGTCGTCGTGTCACCTTTTTCAGAAGAAGCTATCGACGATGAGGTCCGTGCAGAGATGAAATCGTGGGGGGGCCAGCAGTCCGCAGCGACATCACTGAGATGGAGGAGCGAGTGCTCGCACTCATGGGGAAACACCCCCGGACAGCCACGGACTCATCTGCAGACCCTGAAGTGATGCCACGTGAGTAAAGCTTACACCATTGCGTGATCTAAAGTCAATAGATGCCACACCAACCCATATCCGAACAATCATATATGACAGGTGATTTCTAAAAGTGTCATACAAATAATGCTGGCCCCATTAAAATCATTGCAATACACAATGTGTTGATGGTCATGAAACGTGATGTTTGTGAAGATTTTGATAGCAGTGGTGCTTTTGTCGTGCATATGCTGTGTGTAGTGCTGGACTCACCTTGTAACCCTAACACTCTCTTCTCCTCTAATAACCTCATTTGTGTCTTGCAGCTCAGCCAGCAGCATGGCCGCAGGCCAGACCACAGAGGCCAAAAGGTGGAGTCGCTGGTTAGGAGTCGGCAGACGATTCTACTACATCTGATGCTGAGGAGCTCCAATTGTCGCCCGTCAATCCGCTGCATTTGTTCTCGACGGATAAGAGTGCGGACTTTGAATAAACCTGCATCACCACGCTCCAGAAGTCATTCCACCCAAAGGCCATCTAGTAGTCCTCCGGTCATTCCCGTCTACACTCTGAAGGTGCCGGCCCAAGCACCTCTCCACAGGGCACCCCAGGCCGGCGCCGACCCCGCGGAGGCCTCGTGGACGTGGCAGGTCTGTTCCACGAGCGCAACATGACAGCAGAGAGATGGTACAGTTGTCCAGGAGGACTGTAAATATTGATGACCAGCTCATCGAGGCATTGTGGGGCATATCCCGATATCTGGCCACCATGACCGTGAACATTCCAAGCATGGCGGAGACCTGGATGCGATAGCCAATAACACTGTTGCCACAGGCTTCCCAGTGGCCCCCCAAGTGCAGCACTCCAGCCCTTGGTTCCGCACCACCACTGTGAATGACAGATGAGAGCAAGGACCATCACGCAATGATTTCATGCGATGTCGTCGTGTCACCTTTTACAGAAGCTGCTGCTTCTGCATCAGAGAATGTTGCCTCCTCAGCACCCCCCGCTCCTGACCTGTGCAACCACCACATCTGCCTTCATCCCCCCCCAAATGAGGCACCGCCTGAGGAGCTCCTCGGCCAGGCGCCATGAAGCGAGGCGGAGAAGGGGTAGAGGTGGGGAGAAGGAGAGGGAGGAAGGAAAGTGAGGTGCATGTGCGCCGGTGATGGCTGTGTTATATCTCCATCTGGTTGTATGCAATTTGTTGCAATGTATGGGGGCTGGGGACCACCTCCTGCTTTGCCTTTGTATTCTGTGTTGCTGGACATGTTGAACATGTGATTTACGTCAATGGTGGAAAAAGTGGGGTGTGGACGGGCGTAGGTGTTATTGGCTGTGATACTTATGATTTCAGACCAAAATCTCCACACAAGGAGAAGGCACTAGCGATTCTGGGCCTGGAAGCAATAGAGGCTTGCCCCAAGACTTCCATTGACTTCAATGGAAAGTCACGGTCTAACGTGCGGTTGCTTCAATATTGCCTGTTTTACGCCATCACCCAAAGTTAGAATTACCCACAATGATGCCAGATATGGCAAAAAGTATGTGGGCCCAGGGAGCCACTATAGCATCAGCGTACAGCCATCTACTGACCAGCACAAGTTAGTATTTGGAATGTGTTGTGTGTCTGTAAAGCATGTACTCTCATGTTCCGCCACCAGGGAGTTCATCCCCTGAAGTCCCAAGGGATCCCAGCATCCCTTGGGAGAACTGTATATAAGCTGGCCCCTAAGGCCTGTTCCTCACTCTGGAGTGTCACTGTTACTTTAACCTCCCTGTGTGCAGCCTCATCTGTGTTAGGAACACAATAGAATGGAACAGTATAAATAATTAAAAGGCATTTTTAACAAATATGTGCTGATCTTATATTAAAAAGGTCTATCGCTGGAGACAGCCACAAAGCTATGGCCCTCCTCCCACTGAGGAAGATCTTAGAAGGATCACACACTTGGGAACTAAAAGATAAACACTGTCACAATGGGAAGCACTGAGGAAGCCACAGTGAACTCATGGTTAAGGTGTATAAAATTTAGGAGAACTGGTACTCTGATGAGTCCCGACAGTTAATTTGGAATGGATCTGAACGATGTAGGTGAGGAGAAATGCTGCAGTATTCAATGGTCTTGTAATGATCAATGGCAATGGCAAGGTAAGGTATTGAGCATTTGGGCAGGTGACTGTGGTGCACTGGATGGTACAGACATTTAAATTAAGGTGTAATTTATCCTAGTCTGTCAAAAGACTCCTTCTGAATAGCTGGTCTGCAGACGTCTCTTCTATTTCCTGGCTGTGGTCCTCTCCTCTTCTGCCACTGGTTGAGTCAGATTATCTGCTCATGATCCAGGACAATGGCATTATTGTAAAGGGCAATGTCCATTGCATTATAGGCCCCAGTGCATACAAAACAAAGTCTAAAAAATACTATTAAATACACATCCGATGACTGCACTGTCATTCTTTCAAATGCAGTTTCTATTTCGCATTCAAGGTCTTCCTTTGTCGGGCAAAATATTATTCCATCTTTGACACAATCTCCACCGTACCCAGAATGAACTGCACCAAACTTACTGTGGGCTGCAGCACAGATCGGCCAGAACTGCTCAGAGAAGAGCCTGGTAATTACTTCAACTGTCACTGCAGTTAATCAATGTTTATAACCTGCCGATACATTCGTTATTTGACAAATTAATGTCCGAATCGACATGAGATGGAAATTTTTACAATTAGTTCAAAGAGAACTATGAAACTAAACTTTCCATTTGATGTAAAGCAATTCTCCCTGAGGACTCCATCAGCAGATTTGCTTTCTGACAGGAATGATGTGTGATAAAGTGGAACTTTTATCAAACCTGATTGAACCCAGACAATAAGTGTTCAGTCAGAACACTCATTTCACTGAAGATGTTTAATGTGGTATACTGCCCATCACATTTTTAAACATTTGCAGTTACTGATGATAGATTTTCTGTTACTGTATCAAATCAAGCTGAACAGATGAAACCATGAAATGAAGACTATCACCTTACAGAAAAGAAGCTGATTTGACCTCTGTCCTTGACAGCATTGATGCCTCAATTTCCCCCTTGTTCACAACATATCAAATGGATAACTAGGATGTACACCTCCGGAAATGTGCACCCCTCTTCTCATCAAGCATAATAGGGAGAGACACATTTTAGAGGCTGTATACACATACTGCTCCTTGACTTCATCTGGTTGATTTTTGCAGGAGCAGAAGCATTTCCTGTTGCATGACGAAGACAGAAAATAAATTGTCCCAAATTCTGTACCATCCCACGTGCACCAGTTTATCGAGCGGGGACCCATTATGCTGTTTGCAAGTCACTTACGTTTCCAGTGATATTTCAAATGGGGGCAAGAATCTTCAGTCTGAAAAATGTCATTACAATATCAAATGTGGGCAGGATGGCATTATTTTGTTCCACGTGCTATGGGCAATTCATGCCCCTGGATATATAGCTGCCAGCAGCTTTGCTGAAGGTGACGTTTATTGAAAGCACAAAGAAATCAAGGGAATCAAGGGATAGGGTGGGAAAGTCGAGTTGATGTAGAAGATCAGCCATGATCTTATTGAACAGTGGAGCAGGCTCAAGGGCCTACTCCTGCTCCTATTTCTTATGTTCTTATATCTTATTAAAGAAGATTTAGTGAATTTTCTCCTGCCACTCTTTCTTTCCCCTTTCTTACCTCTTATGTTTTAAAGAGCCTTTGCGGTCAGTGCTTTGCTTCTTTACCCCGCTAGTGCCCATAGCTCATGGCATCTTTGTGGATGCAACCAATCAAGCTATGCTGGCTGCTGGTCACATTGACATGCCTTCTTATGTGTAGTGCCACTGGTAGTGTGACATATTGTGATTGGGTGCTTCTCAACAAACAGCATTGGGAACCCTCATTTCCGTAAGAAGAAGAGAAGGACCAACAGAGGGATGTCAGGCAGGTCTGGCCGCACCCCAAGGCATTATGTGCCCACCTGCCAGTACTCTCACCCCGTCATTTAAGGGGAGGCTAGACAAGCATATGAGGGAGCAGGGAATAGAGGTGCGCATACCTCACGTTGGCAGAAGCTTGGGGATGCGGAGGTTCTAAGAAAGGCCGTGAAAGCAAGCCCACCGATATGGATATGATATGTGAAATCCTGACTAACTGTAAGGCTGATGGTTGTTGAGAAGCAACCAATCACAGTATGCCACACTTCAAGTGGCACTGCATGAAAGAAGACATGCCAATGTAATCAACAGCCTGATTGGTTGTACCCACCAAGATGTCACGATCTATATCAGCAGACCCTGGCAGACCTACTTGTCAACAGCTCCGGCAAACTGTCGTCATATCTTCTGGGTCAGCACAGGAATGGAACACGTTAATGTCCACTTTCATTGAAGTGCTAGCAAGATGGCTTGTATGACAAGGCTGGTAACATTATGTCCGGTGTGAGGGGACTTACCTTGGTCGCCCTGCGTAGACCAGCAAATTTCCTCCTCACCTGTTCCTGGTTGGAGCCACAGGTGAGACAACATTCAGTGACTCTGTGACCTCTATCCAAGCTGTTCTGGAAGTCCCCTGGACTGGAGGGTGGCCCTCATCTTAGTAAACGATGCACCCTTCTGTGCAGCATCTCCTGCACAACGTCCTCTGTACCTTGATTCTGACAGGTTTTCTTTTTAAGTTGCAGCTGCCTCCCATTTAAAGGCAACGAGTAGCCCCTTAAGAACCATTGACACTGTATAACCACTTCCTGATTTCTGGGAGCTCCTAGCACGTCAGTATTTGTGTCACACTTGGACTGTGCACTTTCAATATCTTGTAAACTATCAAAGCAATGTTACTGTCTCGATATAGCCCTTAGTTTCTTCCATCCATCCTAAGTAAAGAGTGACTCATAAGGGATTATAATGTCCAAGAGGCATTGTCTTCAACAACAAATTCTGTATTGGCTAAAATTAAAATATAGACCAGCTTAAGGCATGTCCAAGCTGATGATTCATATGATTCCTATTTCTAACCAGGTTTCAAAAAAACAGCTAAAAGCCAGCAAGGTATGTAAATTTGAATGAATTCAGTGCCATTCGCAACTCCTTAGATAATGAAGCAGTCCATGCCCACATAAAGCCAGACCTGAACAACATTCAGGCTTGGGCTGATAAGTGGTAAGTAACATTCGTGCCCCATAAATGACTATGACCAACAAGTGAGAGTCTAACCACCATCCCTTGACTTTCAACGGCATTACCATCACCGATCCCCCACCATCAACATCCAAGGGAGCACCATTGACCAGAAACACAACTGGACCAACTACATAAATACTGCAGTGACAAGAGTAGGTCAGAGGCTAGGTATTCTGAGGCAAGTGTCTCACCTCCTGACTCCTCAAAGCCTTTCCACCATCGACAAGCCACAAGGCAGGAGTGTGATGGAATACGCTCCACTTGCCTGGATGAGTGTAGCTCCAACAACACTCAAGAAACTCAACACCATCCAGGACAAAGCAGCCCGCTTGATTGGCACCCCATCCACCACCTTAAACATTCACAACCTCCATCACCGGCGCACCATGGCTGCAATGTGTACCATCTACAAGATGCACTACCGGAACTCGCCAAGGCTTCTTTGGCAGCACCTCCCAAACCTGTGACCTCTACCATCTAGAAGGACAAGGGCAGCAGGCGTATGGGAACACCATCACCTGCAAGCTACCCTCCAAGTTACACACCGCCCTTATTTGGAAGTATATCACCGTTCCTTCATTGTTGCTGAGTGAAAAACCTGGAACTTCCTCCCTAACAGCACTGTGGGAGTACCTTCACCACACAGACTGCAGCGGTTCAAGAAGGTGACTCACCACCATCTTCTCAAGGGCAATTAGGGATGGGCAATAAATGCTGGATTTGCCAGCAATCCCACATCCCATGAACGAACAAAGAAAAAAAAAACTTCTCTGGTGCAGTACTTTCCTGCTTTGTCACAATCTAAGATTGTGTTTGAGCCTTATAGATTGTTTTTTTTTTGTTCTTTAGCAGTTTCAGAATTGTTGTCTGGGACTAAACAGCAGGAAAGAACTGCCCAATCATATTATTTACCAAAGGGACATTTGGCTAAAAACACATTCAATGATACGTTGTGACCTCAGGGTATCCTCAGTTGGGTCGGTCCTCAATAAAGCTGGAAGACATAACATCCAACATCCAACCAATCAGAAAGCCCTATTTTCAAATATTGTAATTCGGTTATAAAACATTTGACGCGTGCATGGGTGTAGGTGTGTACTTGCGTTAGCTGTGATCCAAGATTGCATGAGAAGTTGATGTGGGTGCATGTCAAAGAATAGAAGCAATTGGGGAACCCACAGTTACCTCCAATTCATCAGTGACCACCCATTATTTTTACATCATTCAAAAAGTGCTTTTTCTCCCTTGAGGAAAATGGCCACTGTTCCAGTGAATGGTGGCCTCAGAAGATGTTGGTGTTGAAGGAAATTGGCTGATTCTAAATAATAGGGTAACAACACACAGACCATCTAACAGAACCACAGGAACATGGCCTGCAACAGAACATTACGTTTAAGATTAGGTGTTTTTCATAAACTATAGATGGCGCAGTATATACCAAATGCTGCAATAATCTTCATTCTACTTTGCAAGCAACATCTTAACACCCAAAAGTTGAACATAGAGGAAATATTTAAATAATTCAACACTTATTAAGACACACAGTGGCCTCTGAGATATTATAACATCCATTCTTGAATTGCACTTGTGAGAAAATAACCCTAATGATCTGTCTTTTCTGTGTTATTCACATTAGTTTCGATGTAAATCACGTGCTTATGCTCAACATCCTTTCTCTGTAAAGCTTCGGATGAAAAGAACGTATTTCTCAATTTTCTCTCAAGTATTGATTCTCCCGTTAAAGTTCCTGCTGCATGAAGCCCCCTACCAATATTCATCATCTGTGCACTCTTGTGTGATGTCAGTTGATAGTCAGCTACAATACTAAATGGATTTGCCCTAAGAAAAACAGAGTGATTTATTACATTTACCTCTTTCAACAAAAATTAGTTTCTGTTCAAGTGCTGCTATGAATGATATATTGTCATTTACTGAAGCAGTATTTGTAAACATATTTGAATTTTTTTTCTTCACTGATATTTATTCATAAGTATTACAAGCAATAATTTAGGGTTATTGCTCTTGAAACTTTTTTTGATATTTGCAATAGTCATATTTCATATTGTTTTATGAGACTTCCCCTGAACAAAACTCTTGTCTCCCATTAATAACACACATTACAGTGGTCTTATTACACTTGCCTGAGAACTGAAGCTGATATGTCAAGCTTCTTATATTCCAATTGATTGATCACAACATCCATTGAACATATGAACAATAACGGACAGGTAAAGACCATGTGATCCATTGAGGCCTGACCATTATGCCAACTGCTTACTCTGTCCTCTCTGACCTATCGCCATTAAATCCAATCTTTGAGCTGGATGCCTTGTGAAATATCTAAGGTGCACAACACTGTCCTTTTATATGAGGCAGTCCTTGCCTTTCCTGGTTCTGCCGGTGTTGATGGTATTACATCCATCACTGTCAGAACTAGCCATATTTTCCAAGTATAAGAACATAAGAACATAAGAAACAGGAGCAGGAGTAGGCCATTGGGCCCCGCGATTCTGCTCCACCATTCAATAAGATCATGGCTGATTTGATCTTGGCCTCAACTCCACTTCCTTGCCCGCTCCTCATAACCCTTGACGCCCGTATCATTCAAAAATCTGTCTATCTCCACCTTAAATATATTCAATGTCCCAGCCTCCACAGCTCTCTGGGGAAGAGAATTCCAGAGATTCACAACTATCTGAGAGAAGAATTTCCTCCTCATCTCTGTTTTAAATGGGCGACCACTTATTCTGAAACTATGCCCCCTAGTTCCAGATTCCCCGATGAGGGGAAACATCTTCTCTGCATCTATCCTGTCAAGCCCTCTCAGAATCTTATGGGCTAGAAATTCAGCAGGTTTGCGCCAATTTTACCACCATGGCGGAGGGAAAAAGTACTTTTTTTGGCACGAGACATGGTGCACAAAATTTAGCGCCCAGGCGGAAAATTCGGCAGAGGTTTTGCGCTGGCACTAAAAATTATTGGCCACAAATTATTTTTTATCCATTTTTATGACTCAATCGGCATGCAACGCTCTGCTATCACCCCGGGTGGAAAATTTTCAATATCAGCATTTTTACCGCCCGCCCAAAAACACGCCCGACAAAATCTAATCTTACCAGGTCAGATCCATACCACACCCGGCGCTAACGACGTCATCTTGAAAAATGGAGCAGAAGTTCAGTGCAGAAAAGGATTTGGAGGAAAGGTTACGTTTTACACATTGAGGTTTTTGTGAGTTTATAGTTCGTTTTTAATGCTATTTAAGAACATTTAAAAGAATGGCGGCTATAATATACCTGCCATTATTGCTGCCTGCTTTTTCTATGTAGCATCGAGCTGGAAGAAGGCTTATTCAAGAGCATTTCGAGCATAACCAAAGAGCTCGCAGATGTATGGGGAGGAGGTCTTACCCCTCATGAGTTTACAGCGAATAGCGCTCATACCTGCAGCTGTCTGAGACACGGTGCGTTCGAAGGTTGCGCTTCCGAAAAGAGGTGGTCAGAGTTATGCCAGTTGATAAAGGCAGACCAACAGCCTATTAGCAGTATCAGGACTGCACTGCCCATAGAGGTGAAGGTTATTGTGGCACTTGCCTTCTATGCCTCCGGCTCCTTTTAGGCATCAGCAGAGGACATATGCTCCATCTCACAGTTCGATACACATAGCTGCATTCGCCAGGTGACTACTGCACTGTACACATGCAGGATGGACTTTATAAAGTTCCCAATGAACAAGGAAGCACATAATGAGAGGGCTGTGGGTTTTGCACAAATTGTTGGCTTCCCCTCAGTACAGGCTGCTATTGACTGTACGCACATCACCCTGCGAGCACCTTAAGAGGATCCAGAGGTTTACAGAAACCGAAAGGGATTCCACTCCCTGAAAGTACAAATCGTCTGCGACCATACTCAGCGCATCATGGCATTAAATGCCCAGTTTCCAGGAAGCATCTATGATGCTTTCATCTTGCATGAGAGCACTGTCTCACAGCTGTTTGAGCGACAGCCACAAGCCAGAGCTGGATGCTTAAGGACAAAGTTTACAGCCTCGCCAGCTGGCTCATGACCCCCCTCCGGAACCCTCAGACACAAGCCGAGCATCACTATAATGACAGCTATATAGCCACACACAACATCGTCGAAAAGACAATTGGAGTGCTCAAGCAGCGCTTCCGATGCCTGGATGACTCTGGAGGCCCCCTGCAATACTCCCCTCAGCGGGTCGCTGAATTCATTGTGGTGTGTTGCATGCTACAAAACTTAGCCATCATGAGGGACAGGATTTGCCTTTGGGGACTGCAGGACCACCTCAGGAGAGAGGAGAGGAGGAGGAGGAGGACAATGAAGAGGATGAGGAGGAGGATGAGGAGCCTGGCGATGAACCCATGCCACTACCACCACAGGGGAGGCCTCATGGAGCTTTTGCCACTGCAAAAGTCTTACGTCAGCAGCTCATAATTCAATGCTTTGCTTGAACAATGAACGGCACGTTTGACCATTGCCTGTCCACTCTATCCCACCATGTTGACTATTCCCCCTCTTATTCTGCAAATGAGACACTGCAGAAGAATGGTTATGGTGAATAAGATAATTTATAAAACATTTGTAAATTTATGAAACTTTGTCAACTTTAATTTTGAAACTTAAATAATTTTTTAACATGAACACAATTTGTAAAACTTTTAAAACTTTTATAAAATAACCAAAACAGCAGAACAACAGCAAAACAACAACAAACCCTGCACCGAATGTCTTTTAACTGCGGCCACCTTTCCCCCAGCCTCGTCCTAACCCACCCCCCACCTCGCTTCTTGCTCCTACCCACGTTGGGACCAAGACTTGTGCAGCAAGGTGCGCAGAGTGCTGCTGTTGTTGGGGGAGAGACAATGGAGACGCCATTGGACCCGCTGGAGAAGCTCAGGGTCTTGCTCGGACTCACCACTCACTGGTGCTGTCGGTCTGGGTGGTGTGACACTGGGGATTGCAGTGCCAAACGTCGAGACCATCAATTGCCACTGGGCCTTGGCAGCCTCGGTGTTCTCCCACGTTGCAGCTACAATCTGCGACATACCCTTCCTCATGTCCGCAGATAGTGCCACAATGTTGCCGGAAATGCCACCCAGGACCTCGAGGAGCTCGCGACTGAGCTCGATGCTCTCTCTTGACAGTTCCACCATATCCTGGTGTGCGTCTGCCTGCTTTCAGCAGACCGGCTTTGCCGACTCAACCTCCGAAGAGATGGCATACTGGATTGAAGCCTGGGGGTGCGTTGCTGCACACCACTTGGACCCGGTGCCTTGGATAGGATGAAGCCTGTAAATGTGGCTTCCTCTGAGGAATTTGTGGCAGCTAAAAGAGGTGGTAACTGCACCGGCCCCTCCACCACCACCAATAGCCCAGACCCCCCACCCACCTCCCCCGCCTTCCCCCCCACCCCCCGCAACAGCTTCATCATCTTGTTCCTCCTGCAGAGGGTCCTCAGCATGGCCCTCATTTGCCTCCACCCTCACATGATGGGCTAACGTAGAGGCTTTGATTGGAGGATGTGGCACCTCAAAATCCTCATCTGCAAAATAGAAAACAACAGACGAGTGGTTAGCAGCAGGGGAGGGGACAGAATGACAGGAGTAAGGTCATATAGCGCAGGCTTATTTGAAGGACCACCACCACTGAATTTTATGTCATCGAGAGACACTGCATCGCATTACCCGAACCCGAGTCCACAGACACTGCATCACATTGCCGCAACCCAGCCCGGGGATTTTGCAGGACTTGCCCTCAGTTTCGAACATGGGCTCATCACCCGCATGGGTAGTTGACCTCCCGGAGGTACCAAGGTTTGGGGCGGACCGCTGCCTATGCGTCGCTGCTCGCGCCGATTGTGAGGCAACGTTTCCTGCAAAAATGCCAATAGGAATGGTTACCAGAGTGCCCTTCTGCTCTTGTGGCACACACAGATAGTCATCAAAGCACTTATAGCATACTGTGTGCATTTAATACATTCCTCTGTTTAATGGCCCTGATAGTTGCATGTGGTTCATGAGGAAGACATCGATGTGCAGAAACATCTTTTAAGATGTCAAAAACAGTCTTAAGAATGTGCAATGATCATTCTTGGCAAATAAGGTGCAACACTAAGCCTACCTACAGCAACATGTGTCAGATTTGCAATTTAATTAATCAAGGAGTGCATTAATAAAAATATTACTAACTCTCACAACCCTGCAATGGTCATTCCACCTTTTCCTGCATTGCTTGTGGTCCCTGCGAATGTCAACACCTGAGGAAATCTCCTCAGCAACACAGATCCAAAATCACCTTATAACGGCCGGGGGTGGGGGGCAGGGGGGGGGGTTTACTTCGACCCCTCCTATTAAACTCCCCCCATCTACTTTCAATTGCTGTGATCAGTGCCTCATTTGCATCGGAACTAAATTTCTTGGCCCTCTGCCTGCTCGTCACTCTGCATCTTCTCTGGTCTGTGAAAAATGGCAGATTGAGATCTGGATGCACTGTGCCTGCACGGGCACACCCCGACAGCTGACCAGAATCGTGGGGGAAAAAATAATCGGAAGAAAAGAAAACCGCGAAAAAAAAAAAAATTGCGCATGCACAGAGGTCTGGGGTTTTTTTCCGATCGGTGAATTCGGCTCCGGTGCACAAATTCCATCATGCGAGGCCGAATTTACCACTACCGCTATCGCTGGTCACCGTTTGGCGAATTTTGCAGCGTCCAGCGACAGCGGTATTCCGGCGCAAAAAAAAATGTGATTATCACCCAAAAAACAGCGATAGCGCTACTTTCCGAATTTCTAGCCCTATATGTTTCAATAAGATCACCTCTCATTCTTCTAAACGCCAATGAGTATAGGCCCAAACTGCTTTCTTTATAAGACAAGTATTGTTTGCCTTCTGAGGCCCTCGGCGAATAAAGGGTCATCGGTCTGGGTTCTTTTCCAATCTTTCAGCCTCTCTTATCACATTTTCTCCATGACATTGTGAAGCAACGAAAACATGCACACTCTTAAAATGAAAGAAATGGCTGCGGTCAATCTGCAGATATTTTCAGCAGCAGCAGCAGATCTCAGTTATCTATTTTTATCCTTCTACCCGTTCCCACCACGGATCTATTTCTCAAAGAATTGTAAATGTGTTGAATGTAGCTGTAAAATACAGATGTGGGTAGGGGTGGAAGGTCCTTAATAAACTCTGCTGCAAATGATGCAGGCTACAACCTTGATTAGGAGGAACTGGTAGGAACATATGTGTCCTTGACAGCTCATTAGTGATCGAGACACTTGTGTGGATGCTCATGCTGACATTTAGACTCAGTAAACTGATGTGCGTCCATCAATCTGGCTTCCGCACATGACACTGCAAACAGCTAGCAAATTAGAGAAGGGAAATTGGCACAGCATACCTTTTGAAACATACAGCAAGAAAGGACAACTTCTCACGTAACTGTAGGCGGGTGATAGTTAGAAAGGAGGAGACAGCATCTCACAAGTATTGGTGCTGACAGAGTCTACTTTATAAACAGCAACAAGGAAGCAGAGTCAACCTAATGCTGAACCTGAAGCTGGTTGAGCTTCAGCAAATGCCTTGTTTGTCTAGCTGTCTCAATCATTCTCCATAAGCAAACATGACAGCATTTAGTTCAATTTGGTTAGTATTCAACCCTTTCTCCCTGAAGTGCTTCTTTTACCTAAAAGAATAATGACACATGCCTTAGAATTTTGACTTTCTCCCCTCCAATAAACACAACTTTTTACTTGTACATTATCACACTTCACATTGATTGAAGGGCAACTGAAGCTCAGCAACTTTTTTTTCACTACATTACTTTTTACTGCTATGTTTGATTTTTTTTATGCGTACACAGTGAAAAGAGTGTGTGTAAATCCTCCTCTAATAACAGCAGCGAGTGAAGTTGCAGATGAGAAGTCACATCTCAGAGTTATCAGGTGTTGTTATGTTACAAGCAGCGACTGACGCTGAAGCAGAGCTGGCCCACCCGAGTTACAGCAACGGCTCCTGCCTTGCTCTCTGGTAAAGAGGGACTTTTTTAAAAAATCAGCTGGCTCTCTGCCGACATTAAATGAAAGCTTTGAAATGCACTGGGACACCCGAGAGGCCATATGGGGGCCTTGGTTTAACGTCACATCCAAAAGACGGCACCTCCGACAGTGCAGAACTCCCTCAGTACTACACTGGAGTGTCAGCCTAGATTTTTTTGTGCTCAAGTCCCTGGAGTAGGACTTGAACCCACAATCTTCTGACTCAGAGGAGAGTGTGCTACCCACTGAGCCACAGCTGACACGGAAACCAAATTAAACAATATCATAGAATCATACATCTCAGAAGGAAGCAATTAGGCAGATCCTGCCTCTTTGAAAGAGTTATATAATTAATACCACCCTGCTCTTTCCCCATGGCCCTGCAAGCTTCTCCTTTTCAAGTATTTATCGAATTCCCTTTTGAAACTTCCAATTGTATCTGCTTCTACCACCCTAGGAACAGGGAGGAGGTCCTGCTGAAACAGTATCAGGAGTTTGGCTCTAAATTAAAAAGCAGGACCTCGAGGGCAATAATCTCTGAATTATTGCCTGAGCCACGTGCAAATTGGCATAGAAACAGAAAGATCAGGAGAATGAACGTGTAGCTAAAGAGCTGGTATGGGAAAGAAGGTTTCTTTTTCATGGGACACTGGCACCAGTTCTGGGACAGGAAGGAGCTGTCCCGATGGGACGGGCTCCACCTGAACCGGGATGGGACCCATGTCCGAGCGGAAAGGGTAAATAGGGAGGTGGAAAAGGCTTTAAACTAGTAAGATGGGTGGAGGGGTCTACAAGAAACATAACCAGCCTAAATGTAAACAAAACTGGGAAAAACATCATAGGAAAGAATAAAGGGTTCAATTTTCTCCATTGCCATTTTTTGCCGTATTTGAAGAGTTACGCCCATTTTTTTTGGGCCAGACTACGCCAAAAAAAAGTGTTGAAAGTTTCCCCATTTTAACTTGTGAATGTGGCCCAGCGCACATTGTCCTTAAGCTCTGCGGGTGGCGCCTAAGATCTGCAGCAAAAAGATTGTGTTGCCAGGGTAACGAGGGACACACCATGGGCTGAGGCTGGAAAGTGATACATACAAGACATTCTGGCTAGCTCACAGCAACCTGCACAAACACCTTGCACATTGAAGCTACTTAAGGCAGCAGCTTACCAATATGAAAATATTAAAGAGTCTTTGTGTCAAAAGTCTATCCTGTAAATTATAAGAATTGGAAAAGCCCCCCTCCCCAACCCTCGCCAGTGCCCGGTGCCGCTCCTAGCCCGGGCCGAAAGGCCCCCTACCGGTGCTACTCCTAGCCCAGGCTGAAAGGCCCCCTGCCTGTGCCACTTCTAGCCCAGGCCAAAAGGCCTCCCCCCCTCCCCCCCCCACCAGACTCAGACTCGCTCCTAACCCAGGCCGAGAGGTCTCCCCTCCCCCGGACCAGACCCACTCCTAGCCCAGGTCGAAAGGCCTCCCCTCCCATGGAGCCGATGCCGCTCCTAGCCCAGGCCGAAAGGCCTCCCCTCCCCCAGAGCGGGTGCCGCTCCTAGCCCTGATCGAATGCCCCCCACCCTGTCTCTCTCCCACCTCCCACTGCTGTCCCGACCGTGGAACTGGGTCTTCTGCGCTGATTCTCTTACCTGTGCTGGTTTTGTTAACTGCCCAGAAGGTTTTCCAGAGCAGACACATACGCCCTCTTAATAAAAATCGTTGTTGGCCAAATGACCAGAATTGGCGCGGATGGCAGGTTACGCCCTCAATGAGGTAAAAAAAAATCGTACCTAAGTGAATTACACCGGTGCAGAAACTTTGGGGAAACTTGGAGATTTTAATTTACTCCAAAAAAAACAGTGCACGCCAAAAAAACGGCACAGATAATTGGGGAAAATTGAGCCCAAAGTAAGGGAGGACAATGGTGGCAAGGGAATAAATAGAGTTATACAACAGGAGTTTAAAAAGGTGGTTAAACATAAAATGAGAGAAAATCTTATTAACAATGAGCTAAACCGTCTGTTCAGCAATGCATTAAATAATTATTTTGTTTCAGTATTTACCAGGGTGACAGAGGTGGACATGTCACTGGATGATGAGATTATTAATGAGATAAGTACATTTAAAATAAAATAAGGGGATATATTAAATAAACTCAAAGGGGATAACACCCCTGATTCGGATGGATTGCATCCACACATTTTAAAAGAATCTAGGGAAGAGATAGCAGAGGCATTACTACACATATTTAATAATTCATTAGAAAAAGGTGTAGTGCCAGAAGGCTAGCGGATAGCTAAGGTTATATCTGTATTTAAGAAGGGAACTAGAATTTATCAGGGAACAATAGACCAGTCAGCTAATGTAATACCTATTTTTAAGAAAGGGGCATGTCCAGGGAATTACAGACCAGCCAGCTTAACATCGGTGGTCGGAAAAATAATGGAATCCCCACTGAAGGAGAAAATAAAAGAACATCTAGAAACCAACAATAAAGTAATGAATAGTCAGCATGGATTTCAAAAGGGAAAGTCTTGCTTGAACAACCACATTGAGTTTTTTGAAGAGGTACCAGAGAGAGTAGACAATGGTAATGCAGCAGATGTCATTGATCTAGAATTTCAAAAGGCCTTTGATAAGGTACCCCATAATAGGCTGATGAACAAGGTAAGAGAATGCGGAGTCAGGGGACAAGTAGCAGAATGGATAGTTAACTGGCTTCAAGACAGAAAGCAGAGAGTTGCGTAAAAGGTAGTTATTCACAACAACAAACAACAACTTTTATTTATATAGCGCCTTTAACATAGTAAAACATCCCAAGGCACTTCACAGCAGTGTTTTAAGACAAAACAGATAAATTTGATGCCGAGCCACGTAAGAAGAAATTACGGCAGATAACCAAAAGCTTGGTCAAAGAGGTAGGTTTCAAGGAGCATCTTAACAGAGGAAAGAGAGGTGGAAAGGTTTCGGGAGGGAGTTCCAGAGCATAAGGCCCAAGCAGCTGAAGGCACGGCCACCGATGGTTGAGCAGTTATAATCAGGGATGCTCAAGAGGGCAGAATTTGAGGAGTGCAGACATCCCGTGGGGTTGTGAGGCTCAAAGAGATTACTAAGATAGGGAGAGGCGCGGCCATGGAGGAATTTGTAAACAAGGATGAGAATTTTGAAATCAAGGCGTTGCTTAACCAAGAGCCAATGTAGGTCAGTGAGCACAGGGGTGATGGGTGAGCGGGACTTGGTGCAAGTTAGGGCCTGGGCTGCCGAGTTTTGGATGACCTCAATTTTACGTAGGGTAGAATGTGGGAGGCTGCCAGGAGTGCATTGGAGTAGTCAAGTCTGGAGGTAACAGAGGCATGGATGAGGGTTTCAGCAGCAGATTAACTGAGGCAAGGGTGGAGGCGGGCAATGTTACAGAGATGGAAATAGGCGGGTTTAGTTATTGCACGGATATGTGGCCAGAAGTTCATTTCAAGGTTAAATATGATATGATACCTAGATTGCAAACAGTCTGATTTAGCCTCAGATAAATGCCAGGGAGAGGGATGGAGTCATTGGCTAGGGAACGCAGTTTGTGGCGGGGACCAAAGACAATTTATATTAACGATGTATACTTTGGAATCAAAAACACAATTTCTAAATTTGCGGATGACACCAAATTGCTGGGGGATAATAAATGCTTGAGGAGGACTGCAACAAATTACAGGAGGACATTAATAAACTTGCAGAATGGGCATATAATTGGCAAATGAAGTCCAACACAGATAAATGTGAGATATTACATTTTGGTAGGAAGAATAGGGAGATCACTTATTACTTGGAGGATGCAGGTCTCGGTCGGGTTGTGGAACAAGAGGTGCAAAATATGGGGATAGATAGTCTTCACTTGGACAATACACATGTTGAAGAGGTATCAGAGAGAGTAGACAATAGTAATGCAGCAGATATTTAATTGGAGAAATATTTAATCTGGATGTCGGACAAGCAGTCTGACAATTTAGAGACCAGGGAGGTGTCAAGAGAATTGGTGGAGAGGTAGAGCTGGGTGTCGTCAGCATACACCTGGAAACTTACTCTGTGTTTTTGGATGATATTGCCAAGGGGCAGCATGTAGATGAGAAATAGGAGGGGGCCAGGATAGATCCTTGGGGGACACCAGAGGTAACAATGTGGGAATGGGAAGAGAAGCTATTGCAGATTTTCTGGCTACAATTAGATAGATAAGAATGGAACCAGGCGAGTGCAGAGCCACCCAGCTGGACAATGGTGGAAATGCACTGGAGGAGGATATAGAGTGGTCAATTGTGTCAAAGGCTGCAGACGGGTCCAAGAGGACGAGGAAGGAGAGTTTACCTTTGTCACAGTCACAAAGTATGTCATTTGTGACTTTGATGAGAGCCATTTCGGTACTGTGGCAGGAGCAGAAACCAGATTGTAGCGATTCAAACAGGAAAGATTGTCATGGATTTGGGAGACGACAACACGTTCAAGGACTTTGATGAGGAAAGCGAGGTTGGAAATTGGCAGTAGCTAACAAGCAAAGTGGAGTCAAGGGATGTTTTTTTGAGGAGAGGGGTGATGACAGCAGATTTGAAGAAGAGGGGAACAGTACCTGGGGAGAGAGAAACGTTAACAATGTCAACTAACATGGGAACCAAAAAAGGAAGTTGGGTGGTCAGTAGTTGAGTGGGAATAGGGTCAAGGGAGCAGGAAGTGGGTCTGTTGGACAAGATGAGCTAAGGAGAGGTCAAGAGGGGAGACCAGAGAGAAACTAGAGAAAGATGTGAGTTTAGGACTCGGATAGGGGGAAGCCTCAGCGGCAGTTGGGCCCGGTGGGCTAGGGGAAGGAAGGGAAGTCGCAGAGGCAGCTGATCGAATGGTTTCAATCTTTGAGACAAAGAACTCCATGAGCTCCTCACACTTGTTGTTGGAGGTGAGTGTGGTGGAGACAGGGGAGAGGGGTTTAAGAAAATGGTTAGCAGTAGAGAATAGTACCCGGGTGTTTTCTTTGCATTCCAGAATGATCCTGGAATAGTGAGCAGTTTTTGCAGACAAGAGTAGGACCCGATAATGCTTTATGTGGTCGAGCCAGATCTGGCGGTGAATGGCTAAACCAGTTGTCCGCCACATCAGTTCAAGTCTGCGCCCCTTGGACTTGAAGGAGTAAAGAAGAGGGCTGTATCAGGGGGAATGGCCAGGATGAGAGAGAGGACTGGTTTTAATAGGGACTTAAAAATTCACAGTCAGAAGGTGGATAGTGGTGTTCCACAGGGATCAGTGCTGGGACCACTGTTGTTCACAATTTATATTAACGATGTATACTTTGGAATCAAAAACACAATTTCTAAATTTGTGGATAACACCAAATCGGGGTGGGGGGGGGGGGGGATAGTAAATTCTGAAGAGGACTGCAACAAATTACAGGAGGACATTAATTAGAATGGGCATATAATTGGAAAATGAAGTCCAACACAGATAAATGTGAGGTATTATATTTTGGTAGGAAGAATAGGGAGATCACTTATTACTTGGAGGGTCCGGGTCTAGGTCAGGTAGTGGAACAAGAGGTGCAAAATATGGGGATAGATAGTCTTCACTTGGACATCACACACGTTGAAAGACAAAGTGAATGTACAATACCAAATCTTCTGGATCATAGGAACATAAAGGAGGAGTAGGCAATTCTCCATCATTCAATTAGATGGTGGCTGATCTGCAACTTTGTTCCATATCCCTTGATACCCTTATAGCATAGATGCATTTAAGGGGAGGCTACACAAGCATATGAGGAAGAAGGGATTAGAAGGCGATGCTAAGGAGGCTCGAGTGGAGCATAAATGCCGGCATGGACTGTTTGGGCCAAATGGCCTGTTTCTGAGTCGTATATCCCATGTAATCCTATGTAAGCCTTTCGGATAGTGTCTTCCAGATCGTAACAACTCGCTGTATAATTTTTTTTCATCAATTCACCCCTGTATTTTTTTTGCCAATTATCTTAAATCTATTTCCTCTTGTTACCAACCCTCCTGGCAGTGGAAATAGTTACTCCCCATCTACAATATCAAAACCCTTCAAATTTGAACACTTCTATTAAATCTCCCACAAACTTTTCTGCTCCAATGAAAATAATCCTAGCTCCTCCAGTCTCTCCACACTCAACCCTGGTGCCATTCTGATAAATTACCTCTGCATCCTCGACAAGGCCTTGACATCCTTTGTAAAGTGTGGTGCCCAGATTGGACACAGTACTCTATCAGGTCTAACCAGTGATTTATAAAGGTTTACCCTAACATAAAACAGATATGTTTACACTTTATCCAGCTAAAACATGTATTATAATCTTTTCAGAAACATGAATTATTAATTTACTTATCTTGTAATTAAATCTATTACTACAAATATTACAACTAACTAGCTAATTGCTGAATGGCACAATATGATTTTCTCTGCATGTTTAACATTTTCAATTATTTACAGACTAAGAAACACCTGGGAATGATTACATGACTCTAATCCATTCAAAGGGTCCAGAAGATGTCACAAACCAAAGCAGTGAAGCTCATGCATTTGTTAACCTTCATCTGAACCCTCTGATCAGATGGCATTGCTGAAATTATACTCGCTTATATTGTTTAAGTTCAAATAATTTCAGTTTTGAGTGTATATCTGTATTTATGTCTGTGTGTAGATATAGTTGTGTGTATATGTATATATATATGTACATGTGCGTGTGTATATATAGGTATACATATATAACTGTGCATATATAAGTGTGTATGTATATGTGTGTATATATATAGGCCTATTTCTCTCGAACCTCCCCTCCCTATATCTGTAACATTCTCTAGCCCTACAATCCACTGAGATATCTGCACTCCTCCAATTCTGGCCTCTTGAGCATCCCCGATTTTAATCGCTCTACCATTGGTGGCCGTGCCTTCACCTATCAAGGCCCTAAGCTCTAGAATTCCCTTCTTAATCCTCTCTTTCCTCCTTTAAGATGCTCCTTAAAACCTACCTCTTTGAGCAAACCTTTGGTCATCTGTCCTAATATTTCATTATGTGGCTCAGTGTCAAATTTTGCTCCTGTGAAGCACCTTGGGACATTATACTCGGTTCAAGGTGCTCGATATATACAGGTTGTTGTCGTGGTAAAACTTAATTGATGGGAAGTGATATTTTTCAGAAGCACTCTTCCTACTGCTGCAATAGTCCAGCTTGTAGTCTCATTCAAATCTCTTCTTTTCAGAAGGTTATTATAGAAAACTATGATTGACTTTGAATATAAAAGCAAAATACTGCAGATGCTGGAAATCTGAAATTAAAATAGAAAAAGCTGGAACTACTCAGCAGGTTGTGTAACATCTGTGGAGAAAGAAACAAAGTTAACATTTCAGGTCAATGACCTTTTCGATGACTTTAAATGTGTCTTACACAGCAAAGGGATTTACTCTAACTCTCAACACACACAACTGCCATTAGCAGCCAACAAAGCAGGTAATGGGAGCAGAGTGGCACTGCAAGGCTCTTGCACCTGCTTTTAAAACATTCTGATACGGACACATGCACATGGTTTCGTGCGAAAATGACACCAGAGAGACAAATGCTTCATCAACGTTATCACTGAAATACAGCCCCCCAATAAGTACCTCACCGATCAACCTAAAGAAAGAAATTAAAGGGATGAAATTGCCCTGTTGTGCATCACCCGTTAGCGTCTGCAGGGTGGGGGACGCGACCGGCTCCCGAGAAATTGTGCGGGAGTTAGCGGAGGTGCTAACACGGTAGCGCCGTACCCCAACAGTAGCGCCCCGGGCTGCCACTCAACGGGCGATGATGTCAACGCCGTGCTCGGCGACCCCTTCGCGCCCCGCGGTGACCCCTTTCCGTCCCATGAAGGAAATTGCCCAGCGCCCCACGAGGCTGCCACGAGACGTGTCAGCACCAGCCTTGCGGGTCGCGAACCATGGTTGCAGGGTGGCCAAGACTGGGAATTAAACATACAGGGGTATCTGACAATTCGGAAAGATAGACAAGAAGGGAAAGGAGGTGGGGTAGCTCTGTTAATAAAGGATGATATCAGGGCAGTTGTGAGAGACGATATTGGCTCTAATGAACAAAATGTTGAATCATTGTGGGTGGAGATTAGAGATAGTAAGGGGAAAAAGTCACTGGTGGGTGTAGTTTATAGGCCCCCAAATAATAACTTCACGGTGGGGCGGGCAATAATCAAGGGAATAATGGAGGCATGTGAAATAGGAACGGCAGTAATCATGGGGGATTTTAACCTACATATCGATTTGTCAAATCAAATCGCACGGTGTAGCCTGCAGGAGGAATTCAAAGAATGCATACGGGATTGTTTCTTAGAACAGTATGTTACAGAACCTACAAGGGAGCAAGCTATCTTAGATCTGGTCCTGTGTAATGAGACAGGAATAATAAATGACCTCCTAGTAAAAGATCCTCTCGGAATGAGTGATCACATGGTTGAATTTGTAATACAGATTGAGGGTGAGGAAGTTGGGTCAGAAACGAGCGTACTATGCTTAAACAAAGGGGACTACAGTGGGATGAGGGCAGAGTTGGCGAAAGTAGACTGGAAACACAGACTAAACGGTGGCACAATTGAGGAACAGTAGAGGCTTTTAAGGAGCTCTTTCATAGTGCTCAACAAAAATATATTCCAGTGAAAAAGGGCAGTAAGAGAAGGGATAACCAGCTGTGGATAACCAAGGAAATAAAGGAGAGTATCAAATTAAAGACCAATGCGTATAAGGTGGCCAAGGTTAGTGGGAAACTAGAAGATTGGGAAAATTTTAAACAACAGCAAAGAATGACTAAAAAAACAATAAAGAAGGGAAAGATAGATTACGAAGGTAAACTTGCGCAAAACATAAAAACAGATAGTAAAAGCTTTTAAAGATATATAAAACGGAAAAGAGTGACTAAGAAGATGAGAAGGGGGATTTAATAATGGGAAATGTGGAAATGGCTGAGACCTTAAACAATTATTTTGCTTCGGTCTTCACAGTGGACACAAAAACCATGCCAAAAATTGCTGGTCACAGGAATGTGGGAAGGGAGGACCTTGAGACAATCACTATCACTCGGTGGGTAGTGCTGGACAGGCTAATGGGACTCAAGGTAGACAAGTCCCCTGGTCCTGATGAAATGCATCCCAAGGTATTAAAAGAGATGGCAGAAGTTATAACAGATGCATTCGTTATAATCTACCAAAATTCTCTGGTCTCTGGGGAGGTACCAGCGGATTGGAAAGCAACTAATGTAACGCCTCTGTTTAAAAAAGGGGGCAGACAAAAGGCAGGTAACTATAGGCCGGTTAGTTTAACATCTGTAGTGGGGAAAATGCTTGAAATTATCATTAAGGAAGAAATAGCGGGACATCTAGATAGGAATAGTGCAATCAAGCAGACGCAGCATGGATTCATGAAGGGGAAATCATGTTTAACTAATTTACTGGAATTCTTTGAGGATATAACGAGCATGGTGGATAGAGATGTACCGATGGATGTGGTGTATTTAGATTTCCAAAAGGCATTCGATAAGGTGCCACACAAAAGGTAACTGCAGAAGATAGAGGCACGCGGAGTCAAAGGAAATGTATTAGCATGAATAGAGAATTGGCTGGCGAACAGAAAGCAGAGAGTCGAGATAAATGGGTCCTTTTTGGGTTGGAAATCGGTGGTTAGTGGTGTGCCACAGGGATCGGTGCTGGGACCACAACTGTTTACAATATACATAGATGACCTGGAAGAGGGGACAGAGTATAGTGTAACAAAATTTGCAGATGACACAAAGATTAGTGGGAAAGCGGGTTTTGTCGAGGACACAGAGAGGCTGCAAAGAGATTTGGATAGGTTAAGCGAATGGGCTAAGGTTTGGCAGATGGAATACAATGTCAGAAAGTGTGAGGTCATCCACCTTGGGAAAAAAAACAGTAAAAGGGAATATTATTTGAATGGGGAGAAATTACAACATGCTGCGGTGCAGAGGGACCTGGGGGTCCTTGTGCATGAATGCCAAAAAGTTAGTTTGCAGGTGCAGCAGGTAATCAGGAAGACGAATGGAATGTTGGCCTTCATTGCGAGAGGGATGGAGTACAAAAGCAGGGAGATCCTACTGCAACTGCATAGGATATTGGTGAGGCCGCACCTGGAGTACTGCGTGCAGTTTTGGTCGCCTTACTTAAGGAAGGATATACTGGCTTTGGAGGGGGTACAGAGACGATTCACTAGGCTGATTCTGGAGATGAGGGGGTTACCTTATGATGATAGATTGAGTAGACTGGGTCTTTACTCGTTGGAGTTCAGAAGGATGAGGGGTGATCTTATCGAAACATTTAAAATAATGAAAGGGATAGACAAGATAGAGACAGAGAGGTTGTTTCCACTGGTCGGGGAGACTAGAACTAGGGGGCACAGCCTCAAAATACGGGGGAGGCAATTTAAAACCGAGTTGAGAAGGAATTTCTTCTCCCAGAGGGTTGTGAATCTTTGGAATTCTCTGCCCAAGGAAACAGTTGAGGCTAGCTCATTGAATGTATTCAAGTCACAGATAGATAGATTTTTAACCAATAAGGGAATTAAGGGTTACGGGGAGCGGGCGGGTAAGTGGGGCTGAGTCCACGGCCAGATCAGCCATGATCTTGTTGAATGGCAGAGCAGGCTCGAGGGGCTAGATGGCCTACTCCTGTTCCTAATTCTTATGTTCTTATGTTCTTATGGACCAACCTCTGCTCCCGGGGCAGAAGTTAAAGAGGGGGTGCATTGCACTGCGCGCTGCCATTTTGTCATTCTGGCTGTGGCCATGGCAACACACCGCCTTGGTGGCTCAGTGGAGGCCGTCAGCTGCCCTGCAGAGTGCACAGTGGCCCTCCCATTTAACGGAAGGTGAGGGGCGTTGAAACATGTCAGCACTACATGGAGAAGCCGTGTGTCACTGCCAATCCCGCCTGAGTAGCACTCCGGCTACTGCCCCAACAGGAAGCGGAGCACGCGACATTGCACTCTATTTCTTGTGAGGGGCGGTAACCCCAATTTTGCAGCCGGGGCTTGACTTCCACTCCAGGCACAGGAAGTCCCTCCCCGACTGGGTTACTGCCCCCAAACGGGGTGCTAGGGAATTGCTCGCCCCCCCCCCCATGCCTTCAATTTGCACTGTGCAATGTTAGTCAGGGATGCAATAAATTCCTTTGTCTACTTTTCATTTTCTAATTCTGTGGGATTTTATTATTTAAATGGTCATTAATATTTATTTCTGTTCCAAATGATTATTCTTTACATTCTTGAATGTTAGAAATTTCTTGTGATTTGTTTGCGTTTAAAAAGGTGAATGTTGTCAGGAATTAAACACTTTTCCATGTCATTTGTTAAATGTCAGCAGCAAGCCCTCCAGTTGGCTGATTAAAATGCAGAGGAAAGCTTCTTGCACCTGGCTTCAAAAGCATGGCCTAACCCAAGATCTCAGAAGAGCAGCCCTAACAGCACTTTCATATGTCACATAAACCATCCTAATGGTCTCTTTGAATGAGATTGCCAATTTAGTTCCAATTTGTGCAGAAGTTATGGCACTTTTGTGTTGTGAACATGAGCCCACTGGGAACTTGGTTGAGACTGCCTCAGCTCCTCTCACTTAGAATGATTATAGCTGGCAAAATAAAGAAACTTTCATATCATTAGTCTGGGCTGGATTCGAATTCTGGTGTCAGACTGAATGGAGCCTAATTCATTCTTCCACCTTTTTCCTTTCATACAGCAATATAAAATTAAAACCACCACTTACTTCTTATCAATTATTTGATTGAAAATATTGGGTCAAATTAATACATGGTGTGTTAATGACGCACGCCGTTATTAATGCGCAAATCGTCCAGGAGATTCAGCAAATTAAGAGATACGACGTGAGTTGCAAGTCACCAGAACTTGCTGGTCGAATTGCACCACTCCGCTGTTTGCTTTGCACAAACAGCATCTCTCCCTTAGCCTCCCCGCTATTTTAAGAACTTGCTGGATTCACATATTAATTGCCCATTAAAGGTCCCACCAGTTTGGGCTGCTGAGAGCGTATGTACCTTTTTGACAATATGGTAATTGTTAATGCAATATCAATCAATCTCTGTCTCAGAAAGGGAAGAATTTAAACTGGTCAGTCTCATTCCTGCATGTCGTAAATATGATTTTTAAATGATCAAATTTTCAAATTTTACGAGTCATTTTCTTACTTTTCCTTTCTGCTGTTTTTCTCTCTCTCTCAATTCAGTCTTTCTTCATTTCTCTCTCTGTACCCGTTGTGACTCTAATTCCCCCCAACAGTTTCGCTATTCCTGTTTTTATTTTTCAATTCTTAAAGCTCATTGGTGAAGGAGATAACACTGTTTGTCCTGCTGTTCAATAAGACTCCAGATGCACCTTTGCCCTCTCCCCAATATCAGATCGCAATTCGGGCAAGTTACAGCACAAAAAACATCTCAATCTGTAGGTTGCAGGAAACAGTCTAAAACGAACAAATGACCTTGCACAGTGAAGGTCAGCATGCTATTGAGCTATGGAGGTTATGACAGCCGAGCCTGATCCTATCCTCATCAGGTGTCCTCATGGACGCATCATTCTTCAAGAGTTACTGATTGCTAATCAAAGGCAAAAACCCCAAATGATTTTCCCTCTCCTTAACCTGGTGGTGCTGACATCAACTGCAGCGTTCCTAACACTTTCCTGGCTGAAATTAACTGAATAAGCATAGACGAGGCCTCGAGTCTGGGACATTTCTGCTCTGAATGGCACAGTACCATTCGTCATCATCTAAGCAATAGCTCAGTACTACACAGCGCATTGAATTTCGACACAGAATCACTGGAGAAGCATTCCCTCTTTGTCAGCCTCAGCTCAATGGTAGCATTCCTGCCTCGTTCTTCCCACTCCAAAGAATTGAGCAGAAAATCTAGGTTGCCGTTTTAGTGCGGTTACTGAGGGAATGCTGCACTGTGGGAGGTGCCATATTTTAGATGAGATGTCAAACCGTTTGCCCCTTCAGATGGTCATAAAAGATTCCATGGCACTATTCGAAGAAGAACAGGTGAGTTCTCCCAATATCCTGCTCGACCTTTAATCCTCAACCAACACCACCAAAAATAGATTACCTGGTCATTCATCTCATTACTGTTTGTGGGACCTCGTTGTTCACAATTGGCTGCTGCATTTGCCTACATTACTGCAATGGCACATTACTATAGTGACTACTCTTCAAAATTCCTCACTGGCTCTGAAGTGCTCTGGGACGTCTTGAGGACGTGAAAAACATTTTATATGAATGAAAGCTGTTTGTTTCCTTCTTTGTAAAATGCAGTGAGGCACTTTATAGTACTCAGAATTTCTCTATTTTATTCAAACACTGTGGGCTAGAACCTCCACTTGTTTTGCGTGTTTAATGCCCACTTAACGCCCATTTTACCGCTGAAATGACGTATAATGCCCATATGTCGCCCATTTTGGCACGGGCTTTTTTAGGATACTTATCGCCGAGCGTTATTTTCCCAATGTGCATAACGCCGGGAAAAAATATTACCACACACCCGCTTTTTTTGGGCTGAATCAGCAAAATGGGCGAAATCAACGGCCATAATATCACCCAGCGTTACTTTCCACACGGAATTAATGCTGAGATTCAATATGAACACCCGCCCACTGTTTCTTGTTATAAAGAGTATATTTACCCAAACTAGCGGCCGTGGAGGTCGCCCATCATCAATTTCACCAATTCGCATACATATCGCTCAGAATATCACTCGTTCAAAAAACCGCCCACAAAAAGTGGAACTAACCAGAATGAATGCAGTGGTGAGGCTAGCATTTGTTAAATCCCACTCTTATGTGAGGAGCTGATATCAGAAAGATTTGCCTGAAAGAGCGCTGATGTGAGTGACAACGCTGACACACTACTGTGAGTATGCAGCTCAAACGTCAATGGTGCCCATCACCTTGGTGCCAGTTAAAGTTTACGTTGTTTGATGTTAAGTTGTATTTAACTCTTTCATGGTAAGGAATCACCAAAGTGTACTAGTCCAGCTACCTGAGAAAATGTGCAACAATAATGCGTTATGTTCAATAACAAAAATTTAATACCAACATTGGTCTGAAATCATAAGTATCACAGCCAATAACACCCAACCCCCGCCCACACCCCATATTTTCCACCAGTGACATAAATCACATGTTCAGCATGTCCAGCAACACAGAATATAAAGACAAAACAGGAGTGTGGTCCCCAGCCCCCCATACATTGCAACAAATTGCATACACCCAGATGGAGATATAACATAGCCATCACCTGCGCACATGCACCTCGCTTTCCTTCTCCCCTCTCCTTCTTCTCCCCACCTCTACCCCTTCCCCTCCTCGCTCCATGGCATCTGGCCAAGGAGCTCCTCAGGCGGTGCCTCATTGGGGGGTTGAAGGCAGATGCGGTCATTGCACGGGTACGGGAGCAGTGTGTGCCGAGGGGGCAACATTCTCTGATATAGAAGTAGGATCTTGGTCCTTGCTCTCATCTGTCATTCGCAGTGGTGGTGCGGAACCTAGGGGTGGAATGCCACGCGCGGGGACCACTGGGAGGCCTGTGACAACAATGTTCCTGGCACATGCAGGAACTCCGCCATCTGCGGAATGGACTCGGTCATGGTGGCCAGCTGTCAGAATATCCCCCCCAATGCTTTGATGAGCTGGTCACCAATGTCTACAGTCCTCCTGGACAAATGTATCTTCTCTCCGGTGTCATGTCATGCTCGTGGGACAGACCTGCCGCATCCGTGAGGTCTCCGCGGGGTAGGCGACGTCCTGGGGCCAAATGGTTTGCCCTGTGGAGAGGTGCTTGGGGCTGGTACCTCCAGAGTGGAGGTGGAGGACCACTAGATGGCCTTGGGTGGAATTGCTTCTGGAGCGTGGCGATGGATGTTCTTCGAAGTCTGTGCTCTCATCTGTCGAGAACAGACCCAGCGGATTGACGGGTGAGAATCGAAGCTCCTCAGCGCCAGCTGTAGTAAGATCGTCCATTGACTCCTGCCCCACGCCTCCACCTTCTGGCCTGTATGGTCTTGCCTGGCGCCACGCTGCTGGCTGAGCTGCAAAACACAAATGAGGTTATTAGAGGAGAAGGGGGTGCTAGGGTCACAAGGTCTGCCCAGCGCTACACACAGCATATGCATGGCAAAAGTAAAACCGCTCTCAAAATCATCGCAGACATCACATTTCATGACCATAAACACATTGTGCATTGCAATGATTTTCATCAGGCCAGCATTATTTCCATGACACTTTTAGAGATCATCTATCATATATGATTGTTCGGATATGAGCTGGTGTGGCATCTATAGACTTTACATGATGCAATGGTGTAAGCTTTACTCACGTGGCATCACTTCAGGGTCTGCAGATGCGTCCATGGCTGTCCGGGGGTGCTTCTCCACGAGTGCCAGCACTTGCTCCTCCATCTCAGTGATGTCGATGTGAACTGATGGCATGGACCTCATCGTCGATAGCTTTTTCTGTAAAACGTGACAGGACGACATGGCATGAGATCATTGTGTGATATCATTGCTAGGTACTGTCACAGAGACCGATACAAGACATAACTGACAGATGTAATCATGATTATTATGATAATTTATTATTCTTTACCTAAAGACGTACACCGTGACCGCAGACTTTGAGTAAAACATTCCTGATAAAAGTGCAAGACCTCACATCTGCTGATAGTGACTCATGACTGTTACAAGTCAAATTATATAAATACATAAGTACATATAAATCAATGTAATTCTTACTCTTGCGGATTCCACAATGTCGTTCCATCACTTGCGGCATCGGTTGCCCTCACGTACCTCGTTGATGGCCGACGAGACCACCTCTGCTATCTCGGTCCATATCCTCTGGTAGGCCTTTGGGCTGGGCTGCCCACACCCTCCCTGTGTCAAATCACCCCAGTGTAACTCGACCTCCTGCAGGAGGGAGGCATTTGCCTCGTCCGAGAATCTCCTGGCTCTTTTGCGGCCTCCAATGTGCTCCTCTCCCACCGCACTGTTCACTCCAGCGTCAGTCTCCACAGCATGCTGTGATGCCTCCTCCTTGCTCTCCATGATAGGGCAAATTCTGTCAAATACGTGGCTGGTAGCAGCTAATTTTTGTTTGCCTACTTGCTGTGAAGCTCTAAACTCTCCTTCCTTCCTCCCAAAGCAGCCACACCACACCCAGACACGCCTTCAGTCCCTCTGAGCTCCCTCTCTCTCTGTCTCCTCTTCTGCGCATGTCATGGTGACACTTGACCTCCAGAATGGCGGGAATCGGGCGTTGCCATGACGTTGCTAAGGATGGCCACACTTTACCACAGAAGGTCAACAAATTTAACGCTACCACCCATTTGGCATCGCGTGCGGTAATGCCCATTTTCAAAAATGTAATCTAGGTGTTTTGAGAATGGGCGAGAAGCCGGCGATCTGAAAACCCTTTTTTAACACCCAAGGTGGAAAAAATTCCCATTTTTGGGCGATAACCACAAAAGTGGAGGTTCTAGCCCTGTAACTTGTGGAACTGCATATTTACAGTATAGCAACATTCCTAAGATAATAGATGACTTGAAAGCACTGTGATTTCACTCTTCTGATGGCTCAGTGGGTTCAGATATTTGGGGCTGAAGTGAGTGGGGAAATTAATTATTCTGACTATGTAGGTACAAGTTTGATCCTCTGTCTATGATGACTCAGCTAGAATGCTACTTGGGAGACGACAAGTGGCCTTCGTGGCCCTAGGTTGGGAGCGCTTGTAAGACTTGACAATCTGCTTAATCAGGGGTCACACATAAAGAATGTCCAGTTGGATGAGGTATCGGAGGACATCTGGCACCCATTGAACTGGATCCCTGAAAGCAATTGTTGGCTTCAGGAGAGCAGGTTAATGGAGTAAATTGGCAAGAAAGAAAAAAATCAACACAAAATAAGTTGTGTTTAAAAAAGAATGAATTAACATGTTTATAGAAGCAGTTTTATGGAAACTTTTCCTTAGAGCTAGTTTTAAGAAAACTCCTTGTTAAATATAGTAAGAATAATTGCAGATGTTATTCAAAACACATTCTGAACTGTACAGACTAAAATTTAATCTATATGCAAATGTCTTTAATTTATTGTGTCCTCAAAATGTATCATAATGATCATATTGTTTTCTGCAGTGGTGCTGAAGCAAAATGATGAAATTACCTATATTTTATCCATGTCAATCATTTCACATTTTGAATTACTCACATTAAGCTGTTCAACAAAGTACATTTATACTTTCTGTAGTTAAGAATAATGGTAATACTTCTGAAAAAACAATTAATCACAGATTTAAAACTCCATTTACACATCTTTTTTGCAATTTGCATCAATTAGAATTGCTGAGATGTACAAGCTTTCCGTTACGTGAGTTCAGGCTACGTTTTATTAAAATGGATTTGTCTTAAAATTTACTTCGCTAAAATTTCCAACCTCAAGTTGTCGCTTCTCTAGCTGTACACTCGCGCACACACTCATACATACTCTCTCACACACACTCACAAGCTGCAATTTCACCAACTGTGGCAAGTCTAGGGCAGACGGGGTAGGTGGTGGGTTACGACCCTGCTCCCGGCTCCATCCCGCTCCGCATTTTCCATTGATGGAGCTTGTTATGCCTGTCTTGCGAGGTTCCCGGCCAATTAAAAGGAAGTGTGTCTCATGATGTCATTTTATGATGCGTCATCAAACGGTTCCCTTAAAGGAACCATGAGCACGTTGATTTTGACAGTTGTGCTGTCAGTGTTCTGCAGTATTGAGGTGCTACAAACACTGACAAGCATTGCGCAATGGTGCATGGCTGTATCCAGGCTCTCCCATCACTCCCTCCAGAGTCACAGCACGCAGGAAGGTCCTCTTCTCTTCCAATGGGCGGAAGAGACCTCCCCGGGAGATCAACGCAGCCAAGCTGCACATTGTGGCTGCAGAGCTGGTCTCCAGTCATCTTGGGTAATCCTTGCCAATGGACCAAGACCTAGCCCTGTCAAGCCCTTATGTTGGCTGGAGTGCAACGGCCACCACACGTTAAAAAAATTCAAGCACAGGCATCGTCCACCCTTCAAGATGTAGTTCGGGATCTGGAATATTAGGTCCTTCATTGAAACACCTATGAACTCATTCCTTTTTGGTGCGAAAGCAAGTCATCCTCGCTTCGAGGGACTGCCTATGATGATGATGATGATGATGATGATGTACAGGAGGGCACAAGCAGGGATGTCATCAGGAGGAGCTGGCTGCCATGGTGCAAACCTTTCAATGATCTCAATAAATCATGAAATATTACTGCAAAACCACACTCAACTTCATCCTGCTGTGCCACTCATCACATCATTCCCATCACTCTACCTTCCGTGCCCTACTCTGGCACATCCTTACTCACACCAACTTACCTTGCACCTCCATCCATCCCTCTCTCTCTATCTACATTATCACATCCCCATCTCACTAGCCACTCCTCACACTCACCCTCATCCTTGTTCAATCATATCAACTAACAACACATAAGGGTAGGGCCTTAGGCCTTTTAGCCAATGTTCATGTAAAGTTTCTGTTAATGTTTTGTCAAACATTGAAATCTTTATTGTCAACATTTTTCATTCTTGGACTGATTTGTGTGCACCTGTGGAAGTGGCTTAGTGAGTTGTAGTGAATGGCGAGACATAACGGTACCCCCCTGCAGCGGTGATGAGCTTTAAAGGAATGGCTTGGCCATTGTAGGGATGCTTTATGGTGCAGGTGTGGGGTGGTGCCACACTGGCACATCATGTGGCAGTCAGGGTTTACAGCATTAACTGAAGTAAATCTAGCCATAGTGAAGCCATCTCTGGTCTCCCGGGCAGCAATGTGGTCAGGTGCTGATGCCCTGTGTCCTGTGCAGCATCAGGTGATTGCGGAGAAGATTGGCGTTGTTGTTGGTGCTGCTGGTACGCTTGGTGTTGGCGATGATCGTGGTGCGATTCTGAGAACCAAGGTGAGATTTTTTGAAGGAACGATCTGTCAGTGGCGCGAGAGGTTGTTCCAAGGAGGTGACAGTGGATAGAGAATTTACTCCAAACACTTCCAAAATACATAAAACTCAAAAGTGTCTTCCAAATCCTGAAGGCTCCAGCTTCTAAGGGGCTGAAATGGATGGTCTTACTACCCACTGCCACTGAGATCCACCGACATTCCTCTTTGGGTTCCGCCCTGTGCTTGTTCCATATCGACTTTGCAGGACCATTCTTGGGAAAAACATTCCTTGTGGTTGTAGATGCGTACTCCAAATGGATTGAATGTGAGATAATGTCCTCTGTCACCATTGAAAGCCTGCAGGCCATTTTTGCCCGGTCTGCCTGACGTCCTTGTGAATGACAATGAACTGTGCTTCACCAGTGCCGAGTTCAAAGAGTTCATGACCCGCAATGGGATCAAACATGTCACATCTGTCCCGTTTAACCAATGTCCAATGGTCAGGCAGAGCGAGCAGTGCAAACAATCAAGCAGAGCTTCAAGAGGGTAACTGAAGGCCCACTGCAGACTCACCGATCCCAAGTCCTGCTTAGTTACCGCAGAAGACCATACTCGCTCACTGGGATTCCCCCTGCTGAACTGCTCACGAAAAGGGCATTTAAGACAAGGCTCTCGTTAGTCCACCCTGATCTACATGAACAGGTAGAGAGCAGACGGCTTCAACAAAGTGCATACCATGATCACGCAAAATCGAGATTAATGATCCTGTATTTGTGTTAAACTATGGACAAGGTCCCAATGGCTTCCCGGCACTGTCTAGGCCAAAGAGGGGAGTAGGGTGTTTCTGGTCAAACTTTCAAATGGACTCACCTGCAGAAAACACTTGGACCAAACCAAACTCAGATTCACAGACTATCCAGAACAACCAACAATAGACTCTACCTTTTTCGAGCTCCCAACACACACTCAAATGGGAACCGACCCAGCGGTTGATCACGAAGCAGTACTCATCACCTGCAGCAGCCCAGCAGGACTCACTACACCCAGCAGCCCTGCAGGGCCAGCTGGGCAGCAGCCCAGCGAGGGCCCAACAAACGACTCATCAAAACCAGCATTTGCACTGAGATGATCAACCAGGGAAAGGAAGGCCCTAGATCGACTCACATTGACTTTGGGGAGGAGTGTTGTTATATATGTAAACCTGTAAATACCTTGTTTAGCCATCAGAGGGCTCAGCCCGTGGAGTCCCAAGGGATCCCACAATCCCTTGGGAGCACCTGTACATAAGGAGGCCTCACAGGCTGGAGAGGCACTCTGGAGACCTGTAATAAAGGACCACGGTCACACATTACTTTGAGCTTACAGTCACATTCTTTATTCAAGAAATAACATCCTGCACACAGGCAAAGGAAATAGATATCCGGCTGCACAATTGCCAATGACTTCATTCCCAGAATTATACTTGCATAGTCCATTTGGAAACCCGAGTCTTAATTGTTTTATTTATGTGGACTTTATCAAAAGCTTTCTCTAAATTCATTAACCTGAGGTATTCGGTTACCAGCCTTAAGTGGGGTATCTAATCTTGATCTGATCCTGTTGCTTCTAAATCTCCCAGCTTATCTTCTGCTATTGTCCTAACTTGCCTTTCTAAGACCTGGTGTATACTTTTCCTAGTTTTCTAAGAGGCTAATCCTTTTTAACTGGATTGAAATTTGAAAGTGTCTGTGAACCCGATGAAAGGTTCACTTATCCTGTGCTTCAAAGATCAATCGCTCTTCTATGAAAGTTAATTGAAAAGAAATGATGGATTATTTTGAACACAAAAGTTCGAGCTGTCAGAATACAAAGGCCATTGGCAATCACAACACATCATATTAATGTGCTGGCTCAGAGTAAAAACTCTTCTAAAATACTGTATATATCGCAACACAAAATATAAAAGCTGTATTTTGCTCCTTTTAATGGATAAATTATATAAATTATGAACTCTTCTCTATTTTGTAGTGTAAAGCTAGACAAATAAGTTTCAGATAGCGAAATATGATTCACTCCCTCAAAAGAACAGTGCCATTGTAACTATTCCCTCATCACTGGGAATGCAATGTCGTATTTCTTCTCTCAAATGGAGAGTATCACACTTGATTGCCACACAGTAACCTCTCTAACAATATAGACAAGCAGCTGAAAAGATAAACCGGAGAAAGAACTGCAGAAAGGCAGTTAGAATGGGATGGATTAAGGAATGAGCAGGTCACTGATTTTGTGAGTTGTCCAGTCACAAAGAAAGACTGAGTCAGAGGTTGGAAATCTCAAGAGCCCTCGGTCTGAACTGGAATGAGTGGACGACTGTTAAAGTGCTTCAGGAGGGGTGTAAGCAGGAAACCTAAGCTTGTATATTTCCCTAGTGAATGCTAAAGCCATATCAGTTTATTCCATTTTTCTTTAAAAAGAAAAAGATTTACATTTATATAGTGCCTTTAGTGACCACCGGACGTCTCAAAGCTTAACCACCTATTTAACCTATTCTTAAAAGTGACATGGTCTCTGCTTCAGTCACCATATTTGGTAGTGCATTGCACTCTGTGCAAATAATATCGTAAATCTCTTACAGTTAATCTTGCATCTATTGTAATATAGAGATCCCTCTAGTGGACTACTGCTCCACCTGACCATTGTGGTAATGCAAGTAAAGATGTATATAATGAAAGGATCATGTGACAAGGTCACATGACAAGTTGCTGCAGAGCCATCTTATGTGTAGTGTCATTTCTCTTATTTGGAAGGAGGAGAGCATGTCAGGGGATCTTAGAGATGCCGTAATTGTGACCATCTTCAAGAAAGGTGACAAGTCCAATTGTGGTAATTGCAGAGGAGTTTCCCTGCTATCTGCCTTCTTCCAGTGGAGCTCCTCCCAGAGTCACAATGCGGATTCCACCCACAAAGGGACATGTTCTTCATCGTGCGTCAAATTCAAGAGAAATGCAGGGAGCAACACCAACCTCTGTACATGGCCTCTTTTGACCTCGCAAACACCTTTGACACTGTCAACCATGAGGGATTATGGAGTGCCCTCTGAAAATTTGGCTGTCATCAAAAGTTTGTCACCATCCTGTGCCTGCTTCACGATGACATGCAAGCCATGATCCTGATCAACAGATCCACCACAGATCCAATTCACATAAGAACCGGGGTCAAGCAAAGTGGTGTCATCGCACCAATGCTCTTCTCAATCTTCCTTGCTGCAATGCTCCATCTCACCCTCAGTAAGCTCCCCGCTGGAGTGAACCTAATCTACAGAACAAACGGAAATTTGTTCAACCTCCGTTGCCTCCAGTCCAGATCCAAGGTTATCCCATCCTCTGTCATTGAATTACAGTATGCTTTTACATACACTCGGAGGTCAAACTCCAAACCATTATCAACACTTTCACCGAAGCGTACGAGAGCATGAGGCTTACACTAAACATCCATAAAACAAAGGTCCTCTACAAACCTGCCCCCGTCACACAGTACTACCCCCCCGATTAAGAAAATCCACAATGAGGCTTTGGACAATGTGGACCATTTACCATGCCCTGGGTCAACAAGAGCAGACATCGATGACGAAGTCCAAAACCGCCTCCAGTATGCCAGTGCAGCCTTCGTTCACCTGAAGAAGAGAGTGTTTGAAGATGAGGACCTGAAACCTGGCACCAAGCTCATGATCTACAGAGCAGTAGTGATATCTGCCCTCCTATATGCTTCAGAGCCATGGACTACATACAGCAGGCACCTCAAAGCACTGGATAAGTACCACCAATGCTACTTCCACAAGATCCAACAAATCCATTGTCAGTGCTCTCGCTCAGGCCAACATCGACAGCATTGAAGCATTGACCATACTCGATCAGCTCCGATGGATGGGCCACATCATCAGCATGCCCGATACGAGACTCCCAAAACAAATGCTCTACTCGGAATTCCAAAATGGTAAGCGAGTCCCAGGTGGGCAGAGGAAACGCTTCAAGGACATTCTCAAAGCCTCCTTGAAAAAGTGCAACATTGCCACCAACACTTGGTAATCCCTGGCCCCAGACCGCTCAAAGTGGAGGAGAAGCAGAGGAGAAGGCGCCGAACACCTCGAATCCCTTTGCCGGGAGCAAGCGGAAGCCAAGCGCAAACAGCGGAAGGACTGCAGGACAACCCAAGCACCCCGCCCACCCATCCCTTCAACCACCATCTGCCCCAGCTGTGACAGAGACTGTAGCTCCCGCATTGGACTCATCAGTCACCTGAGAACTCCTATTAGTGTAGAAGCAAGTCATCCTCGACTTTGAGGAACTGCCTAAGAAGAGAGTGTGTTTAGTGATGTCATAAAAAATATATCACATTGGTGATGTAGGACAGGATAATCGGATTCCCTAGCTGCAATTTTTGTTGGTGGATAATTCCGCCAATCGATGCAGAGACTTTGAGAAGTTCTTTGTTTGATAAGGAAAAGTGGAGGGCAGAGAAATCAAAGGCAAAAATCAAAAAGGGCCACATAACAACATAATTCTAAAAGGACAAAGAGTATTAAAGAAACAAGCCTGAAGGCTCTGTGTCTCAATGTGAGGAGCATTCATAATAAGGTGGATGAATTAACTGTGCAGATATCTGTTAACGGATATGATGTAATTGGGGTGACGGAGACATGGTTCCAGGCTGACCAAGCTGGGAACTCAACATCCAGGGGTATTCAATATTCAGGAAGGATAGACAGAAAGGAAAAGGAGGTGAGGTAGTGTTGCTGATTAAAGAGGAGATTAACGCAATAGTAAGGAAGGACATTAGCTTGAATGATGTGGATTCTGTATGGGTAGAGCTGCGGAACACCAAAGGGCAGAAAACATTAGTGGGAGTTGTGTACAGACCACCAAACAGTAATAGTGAGGTTGGGGATGACATCAAACAGGAAATTAGGGATGCGTGCAATAAAGATACAGCAATTATCATGGGTGACTTTAATCTGAATATAGATTGAGCTAACCAAACTGGTAGCAATATGGTGGAGGAGGATTTCCTGGAGTGTATAAGGGATGGTTTTCGAGACCAATATGTCGAGGAACCAACTAGAGAGCTGGCCATCCTAGATTGGGTGCTGTGTAACGAGAGAGGATTAATTAGCAATCCTGCTGTGTGAGGCCCCTTGGGAAAGAGTGACCATAAAATGTAGAATTCTTTATTAAGATGGAGAGAAACACAGTTAATTCACAGACTAGAGTCCTGAATTTAAATAAAGGTAACTTCGATGATATGAGATATGAATTGGCTAGGATAGACTGGCAAATGATACTTAAAGGGTTGACGGTGGATAGGCAATGGCAGATATTTAAAGATCGCATGATGGACTTTATCAATTGTACATCCCTGTCTGGTGTAAAAATAAAATGGGGAAGGTGGCTCAACCGTGGCTAACAAGGGAAATTAGGGATAGTGGTAAGTCCAAGGAAAATTGGCCAGGAAAAACAGCAAATGTGAGGACTGGGAGAAATTTAGAATTCAGCAGAGGAGGACAAAGGGTTTAATTATGAGGAGGAAAATAGATTATGAGAGTAAGCTTGCAAGGAACATAAAAACTGACTGCAAAAACTTCTATAGATATGTGAAGAGAAAAAGAATAGCGAAGACAAATGTAGGTCCCTTGCAGTCAGAATCAGGTGAATTTATAATGGGAAACAAAAAAATGGCAGACCAATTGAACAAATACTTTGGTTCTGTCTTCACTAAGGAAGACACAAATAACCTTCTGGAAATACTAGGGGACTGAGGGTCTCGTGAGAAGGAGGAACTAAAGGAAATCCTTATTAGTCAGGAAATTGTGTTAGGGAAATTGATGGGATTGAAGGCCAATAAATCCCCAGGGCCTGATAGTCTGCATCCCAGAGTACTTAAGGAAGTGGCCCTAGAAATAGTGGATGCATTGGTGGTCATTTTCCAACATTCTATAGACTCTGGATCAGTTCTAATGGATTGGAGGGTAGCTAATGTAACCCCACATTTAAAAAAAGGAGGGAGAGGGAAAACAGGGAATTATAGACCGGTTAGCCTGACATCGGTAGTGGGGAAAATGTTGGAGTCAATTATTAAAGATATAATAGCAGCTCATTTGGAAAGCAGTGACAGGATCAGTCCAAGTCAACATGGATTTATGAAAGGGGAATCATGCTTGACAAATCTTCTAGAATTTTTTGAGGATGTAACTAGTAAAGTGGACAAGGGAGAACCAGTGGATGTGGTGTACTTGGACTTTCAAAAGGCTTTTGACAAGATCCCACAAAGAGATTAGTGTGCAAAGTTAAAGCACATGGTATTGAGGGTAATGTATTGACATGGATAGAGAACTGGTTGGCAGACAGGAAGTAAAGAATAGGAATAAACGGGTCTTTTTCAGAATGGCAGGCAATGACTAGTGGGGTACCGCAAGGTTCATTGCTGGGATCCCAGCTATTTACAATATACATTAATGATTTAGATAAAGGAATTGAAGGTAATATCTCCAAGTTTGCAGGTGACAATAAGCTGGGTGGCAGTGTGAGCTGTGAGGAGGATGCTAAGAGGCTGCAGAGTGACTGCGATAGGTTAGGTGAGTGGGCAAATGCATGGCAGATGCAGATAAATGTGAGGTTATCCACTTTGGTGGCAAAAACAGGGAGGCAGAATATTATCTGAATGGTGACAGATTAGGAAAAGGGGAGGTGCAATGAGACCTGGGTGTCATGGTACATCAGTCATTGAAAGTTGGCGTGCAGGTGCAGCAGGTGGTGAAGAAGGCAAATGGCATATTGGCCTTCATAGCAAGAGGATTTGAGTACAGGGGCAGGGAGGTCTTACTGCAGTTGTTCAGGGCCTTGGTGAGGGCACACCTTGAATATTGTGTACAGTTTTGGTCTCCTAGTCTGAGGAAGGACAATCTTGCTATTGAGTGAGTGCAGCGAAGGTTCACCAGACTGATTTCCGGGATGGCAGGACTGACCTATGAAGAAAGACTAGGCTTATATTCACTGGAATTTAGAAGAATGAGAGGGGGTCAAATCGAATTATTTAAAATTCTGACGGGATTGGACAGGTTCGATGCAGGAAGAATGTTCCCGATGTTGGGGAAGTCCAGAACCAGGGGACACAGTCGAAGGGTAAGGGGTAAGCCATTTAGGACCGAGATGAGGAGAAACTTCCTCACTCAGAGAATTGTGAACCTGTGGAATTCTCTACCACAGAAAGTTCTTGGGGCCAGTTCATTAGATATATTCAAGACGGAGTTAGATGTGGCCCTTATGACTAAAGGGATCAAGGGGTATGGAGAGAAAGCAGGAATGGGATACTAAAGTAGAAAAAATGAGCAGGCATTATCATATTGAATGGTGGTGCAGGCTCGAAGGGCTGAATGGCCTACTCCTGCACCTATTTTCTATCTTTCTATGTTTCTATGACTGAAGAGTAAACCGATGTTCAATGCTAGAAGTGGCAATTGCCAGAGACTGCATAGCATTGAAGAAACATAGAAAATAGGTGCAGGAGTAAGCCATTTGGCCCTTCGACCCTATATCCCCATTCAATAAGATCATGGCTGCTCATTCACCTCAGTACCCCTTTCCTGCAACAACACGTCATCAGTAGCACGAGGGTATCTAACAACGATTCGTGAAGTATCGTCATCCAAGTAAATATTGCAGGAACCAGGATACCCATGGAAATCGACACTGATGCATCCATGAGTGTAGTGCCGGAATCGCTATATCTCGAAAAGTTGAGTGATTTTCCACTGGAGACATTGAAGATAGAACTGCGAGGCTACTCAGGAGAGCATATCCCTGCGGTAGGATTTATCACCGTACCAGTGAAATATAAGTTTCAGAGCTTGACTCTCTTTGTAGTGTCAGGAGACAAGCCTGCCTTGACAGTTAGAAATTGGTTGGGATCACTGAAGCTGGATTGGAGTGAGATTTTGCATGCTGAAACGAGATTTGCATCGAAAGATGACGTTATCAAGCAATATCCGAAGGGGTTCCGCGAACCGGCAGTCCGATCCAAGGTTTCAAGGTGATTGTCAAGGTACAGAAGGGTGCTCGACCAGATTACTATAAACCACATCCTGTACCATACACATGCAAGGACTCAAAAAACTAGAAACTGAGAACATTATCTCTAAGGTAGAAGTGTTCTATTTTTTCATACAATGATGAACTACCAGTCACAGCTGAAGAGATTGGTAGAGCAGCCAAATGTGATCCAGTAATGTCAAAGGTGTATGATTACAAAGCAAATGCCTGGCCAAACCAGGTATCAGAGAAAGATATTCATCCATACTTTGTTTGTAGGAATGAATTATCAGTGGATAAAGATTTCATGATGTGGGGTGCAAGAGTAGTTGGTCCAAATAAGTTCTGGTCCAAATTGTTAGGAGATCTTCATGACCAGCACCTGGGAATGTGCTTGAGCAAGAGTTTTGCATGCAATTACTTATGGTGGCCAGGTCTAGATAAAGATATAGGGATAGACTTTCCACTTTGCTGGATATCGCCCCAAAAATGGGTGATGTTCCAGCCTTGCTCGATGTGTCAGCCTTATTGATTGCTGGAACATCGCCATTTTTTGGTCCACGATTTTCGCCTCGGCAAAAGACCAACGATGTGAAATGGGCGAATTTAAAGGCCAGCGATGTTACGTGGGCCCAGCGATAGGTCAGTGATGTGGAAGGCAAAAGCTTCCCTCGCAACAGGCTTCTGCGCATGCCATTTTCTTTTTATCGGTGGACAGCTTTTCCCGTGTTTTGGGAGGTCAGGGGTCATCCAAACATGCGCAGAAGGCCATTGCAGAGGGGGAGAGAGAGAGAGAGAGAGGATAGAGAGTGAGGTGGAAGGCAGAGACCGAGAGGAGAGAGAAAAGAGAGAGAAAGAGAAAGAAAGAGAAAGAAAGAATACTTACTACTTACAACTCACTACTTACTACTTACTATGTTGGACTGTGATCGAGATGTGGAGGAGGGGAGAACGAGGTCCAAACCCTTTACTGATGAGGCCAATGAGGCCCTCATCATGGACATGCACTCGAGGTAGGCCCAATTAATCTGGGGTGCAAAAGGGAAACCCCCACCTTGGGCTTACCGCCTATTTGGGGTGAGATATCCAATGTCGTCTCCTCGGCGTCGAACGAGGCGAGGGGCGCCAACCAGTGCTGGAAGTGCTGGAATAGCCTGGTTGCTTTGGCAAGAGTAAGTAAGATTTTTTATTGTAAGGATGCAAATTGTATTTATAAGTAATCACCTGGATTGAATTTAAGCTTGTTATTCTTACATAGATTACATATATTCCCTGCTATGAACCTGCATCATTTTAGTACCTTGGCTCATGCCATGCTCTTGTCACGTTTGCAGAGGAAATGATCTAACAACAGGTGCGAGCTCAGGTGCACCAGAGGCAGCCCGGCTCAGCTCTCGGGGCTGTCAAACATTGAGGAAGGTGCAGCAGTGCTAGTGGGGACCCACAGTCGCTCGGCCACCACCCGTGGTGTGGCAGAGCCCACACAGGCAGCACGTGAGTGTTTTTAGCAGTGTTAAAGTAATCTTTAATTAATGTAATGCCATTTAATTATAATATACAAATGATTATATCCGAATGATGTCATGTAATGCATGCTGCCTCTGTGCTACATTTAGGTTGACAGCATAAGAACAAATTACATCAGAGCAGGAGCAGGCTATCTGTCCATTTGTCCCCTTCTCTATTTGTTCCCCATAGTGTCCCTTACCATTCTGTCTATATCTGACTTATCCAGCATCCACAACGCTCTGGGGCAATGAATTCCACATAGATTCATTAGTAGTGCTTCTCCTCATACATTTGCCAGCGCAGCACAGCGCAAGATTAATGTGTACCCTTCAGTTCCAACTGTGTTTTGCAGGTCGCCCAGCAGCAGCGGCCCAACCTATGGGGGTGACCACAGGTGGAGAGGATGAGGATGAGGATGACCAAGAGCAAGCACCGGGGCATGAGACCACCAAGGAGGAGCAGACGGAGGAGGAGCAGGAGGAATTAGTGCTCCAAGTTGGAGCAATGGGGGGACCTGCGATCATAAGTTCGGGTTCGAATGAAGAGGTAGTGGGACCAAGCAGCGTGCAGTTGGTGATGCCAAGGTGCATACTTTTGCTCTCGCAGACCCCTCGGAGGTCAGATCAGCGAGTTCAGCATTCGCCTCCGAGAGAAGATCAGTTGGAGGGCTTGATTTCCCTGTGCGAGGAGACGATCGCGATAAGCCGCGAGCGTCTGCAGGCTTTTCACCAGTTCACGCGGGACTTTGCACAGATGTTTGCTGAGCAAACGGAGGTAGCGAGGCAGACACTTGCAGAGTTGCGTGAACAGACCGCTGCCACCAATGCCTTGTGGCATGCGCTGTTGGCTGCGCACGGCGCTTCATCCCAAAGTGTCGTGCTCAGTCAGAATATCAGCTCAAGCACTCAAGCGAGTCAGGAGGAAGAACTTGCTTTTTACTCGGAAGACGATCCCCCTGCTTTGTCTTCCCCTCCAACTTCCCCCCAACAGCCGATTGTGCTACCATCATCCCCACCATGGCAGGAAGTCTATCCGTTGCCCGCTGCATGCCAGCGTCATCTCGGTCTCCGGGCACTAAAATGGACAGGTGGGCCTAAGACACGGGAGGGGGAAAAGGATCTGGAGGGAAACGTGGCCACAGGTAGGGAGGGGGGTGTTGTTGTTGTTATTTTTATTGTTGTTATTACTTTTATTGTTGTGTTCTTTTTATCTTATTGTTACTGTTGGTTTATTGTTGGGGGGGGCAGGAAGAGTGAATGGGTGGGGGAGGGGGGGTTGTTAAAAATTAAAAATTCTTGTTACATTAATAAATTTTTTTAATGAATTTAACAATTATTGTGCATTGTCTTATAATAACGTAAGTTAAGTTAAGCTAAACATTAATGCAACTGTTGTACAACAATGGCCAGGCCAGGGCAGAGTAGGCAAGGCTAAAACGTAACTGAACACAAATGCAACTGTTGTCTAACTGTAACTGTAACTGTGACTGTCCCCAAAGTACATTTATGCAAAGCGTTCATTTATGAGCTTTGCAGCCATGTAACTGCCACGGGGTTTCTCCAGTCTTCTGGTGGGGGTGGTGGTGGGACCATGGATTCATCGCCAGGCTGTTTGTCCTCCCTAAGGTCCTCACCATCCTCCTCCTCCTCCTCTCTTCATCGTCTGCCTCTTCCGCCTCCAATCCTTCTGGAGGTGGACCAGCAGCCCCACCTGGCATTTGCTGTCCTCTCCTTAAAGCTAGGTTATGCAACGTCCAACACACCACAATAAACTCAGCGACCTGGTCAGAGTGGTACTGTATACTGCCACCAAAGTGGTCCAGGCATCTGAAGCGCTGCTTGAGCACTCCAATTGTCTTTTTGACGATGTTGCACGTAGCTATGTGGCTTTCGTTGTAACGCTTCTTAGCTTCCGTCAGGGGATTACACAATGGGGTCATGAGCCAACTGGCAAGGCCATATCCTTTATCCCCCAGCATCCAACCATGACCTTCTTACTGATTGACAAACAGGTCAGGGATAGCATTCTCATACAGAATGTGCGCATCATGGATGCTGCCTGGAAATTAGCAATTACCTCCATGATTATTTGGTTGTGGTCGACAATGAGCTGCACATTCAGGGAGTGGAATCCCTTTCTGTTATGAAACACCTCCGGGTTCTGTAAAGGGGCTTTCAGGGCAATGTGCATGCAGTCTATTGCTTCCTACACCTTGGGGAAGTTTGCTATTCTCGAGAAACCCAAAGCTCTCCCGGTTTATGCCTCCCTGGTCATAGGGAAGCTTATAAAGTCCATCCTGCTAACGTAAAGGGCTTCAGTCACCTGTCAAATGGAGCAGTATGTGGCGTGCTGAGAGATACCACAGATGTCGCCAGCTGAAGCCTGAAAGGATCCAGATGCGTAGAAGGATAGTGCCGCAGTAACCTTTACCTCAACGGGCAGTGCGATCCTGATGGTGCTGGTACGCTGCAAATCCCCCTTGATGAACTGGCATAGCTCATCGATGACCTCCTGTGGAAGCGCAGCCTCCTAAGACATGTGTTTTCAGACAAGTTGAGATAAGATTGCTTTTCCTTGTACCTTCACTGGCTGTACGTTAGCCTCCTCTGCCTCTGCATTTCTCTGCCACCTCTTCGATTGATCCTTTCAGATGCCAGTGTGTGAAAAGTTACAAGTAATGGCAGAGAAGCTATAGGCCCCATCACTATCACTAATATTATCACTTGCTATAAATGCCCTTTTTAGTAAAAGAATGCTTAATCTACTAAAATAAAAGCTAATATTATAATTATTAAATATAAGTATACATGTGAGTGGATCTATCTGTAAAAGACCCTTAAATACTCACAATTTATAATCTTGCATTTTTTAGCAGCCTCCTCCCTTCCTCTGACTTTCAAAATGGCGTCCATAGTGCCCAGTTCTGTGAGGAAGGCCCGGGGAAAGCAACTATTCTTCAGCGATGTTCTCGGTGAGTGATTAGCCCAGCGATGTGTGGGCGATGTGTCGAAAGTTGGGCTGGGTGATGTGCGGATGATCACCTCAGCGATAACCTCGGCGATGTGAGCCGAAAGTTGGAGGAAGAATTTTCTGGCAATGTTCCAGCCTAACTTTACACTTTTCAGTCAATATGGGCGATAGCAGGCAATTTTGGATGATATATGGGCACTAGGCCAGCGATGTGAAGTGGAAAGTCTAGCCCTATAGAGTACATCGTTAGTCAGTTTACAACCTGTCAATCGGTAGATTTTGCTGAGCTAGGAGAGCAATTGTTTATTGTGATTGATAGCCATTTGAAGTGGATAGAGGTTATTCCAATGCGGACAATAACAACAGGTAAAACAATAAATTATTTGCGAAAATTATTTTCTTCATATGGCCTCCCAGAAGAAATTATGTCTGATAATGGGTCACAATTTTGTTCAGAAGAATTTGCACAGTTCACGAGCAGAAATGGTGTGAAACATACCAAGGATCGACTGTACCACCCTGCTTCAAAAAAGGTGCAGCAGAGCGCACCATACAAATTGTAAAACTTGCCCTCCTCAAGCAAAAGTTGGATCCAAATCCAAAAAAACGACAGTTGTCGTTCAATCACAAATTAGCTCATTTTCTAATTACTTATCGTAATACTCCTTATACAACTACTGGTAGAACACCAGCAGAGTTGTTGCTCAAATGACAGCCACGAACTAGGTTCTTATTGTTAAAGCTAAACCTGGCACAATAAGTAGAATTGAAACAAGTGAGACAGAAAGAGAATCCTGATAGAGGTAGAGTAAGACAGAGAAGTGTGAAATTGAATCAGAAGATGAGAGCGAAGAAACATCACCATAAATGGTTAAAGTGGTTACCAGGAAGAGTCGTGAAGATATGTGCACGTGCAACACTTGGAGCTAGCTTTTGAAAATAATATTTGATTATCAATGCCTCGCCGGGGGTGCTTCAGCACTCAAGCTAATAGGTTGGTCATTAGACAACTGATAGGCATTGGTTTAAAGTCTCACTAAGTGGAAGGAAAATATTGGGAATACTCAACATGTGAGTTCATTACCACCATCATCCTAAATGCACCACGGATACACACCGGTTATTGTGAAGGTACAGAGCTTCGACAGCCACTGCTTTTCTATCTGCAACCCAATTATAATTTATTCATTTATGGGATGTGGGTGTCGCTGGCAAGGCCAGCATTTATTGCCCATCCCTAACTGCCTTTGAGAAAGTGGTGGTGAGCCGCCTTCTTGAACCGCTGCAGTCCGTGTAGTGTTTCTTAGTGGTTCGATACAACTGAGTGGCTTGCTAGGCCATTTAAGGGCAGTTAAGAGTCAACCACATTGCTGTGAATTTGGAATCACATATAGGCCAGATCAGGTAAGGATGGCAGATTTCCTTCCCTCAAGCACATTAGTAAACCAGATGTGTTTTTACGACAATCCACGAGTTACATGGGGCTAGACTTTCGGCAACATTCCGCCCATTTACCACCTATATTATCGCCCGTTTACCGTTAAGGAAGCCATTACCGCCCATTTCATGCATAAACTTGAAAGTAATGGCCAGTCACCGCCCATATATCAGTGCCCATTTTTTTTTTGTTGATTTTCCAAGCACTTCAACGTACACCACCCAAATACCACCCAAATTACCGCTGGGCACTAAATTCGGCAATTCACCCAAATATCGCCCAAATTACCGCTGGAGTAAAGTGCTGCCCTGAAAAAGCTGCACTCACCTGATCTTAACCCAGCGGTATGGATACCATGTTTTAAAATGGATGAATTTGAAGAAAAGGCTGCTTCAAGTTGGAGGGAGCATTAAAGTTATTTGAGAGTGGATTTTAAGGGTGTTTGAAATCAATGCTCATAATCTAAGGGTATTGTAATCTATCTGGATTAATTTTTTGGCTGTTTAAAAAAAATGAATAATTTATATGACAGTTTAGTGAACTTTTAAATGAATGAGGCCTGCAATTTCTCTGCCAATGTTGCTGACTAATTACATGCTGCAGAATAGAACTGGAAGAAGGTTCATTGAAGAGCATTATGTGCCCAATCAAAGAGGTGGCAGACTGCTGAGGAGGAGGAGACCTTACCCCCAATGCATTTACAGGGATAACTGGTCATACATGGACCTGTGCGATACAGCGTGAGTTAGAGGGCTACGCTTCCGAAAGGAGGTCATCAATGAGATATGCTAGCTCAATAAGGGAGACCTGCAGCCTACCAGCACTGTCAGGACAGCATTACAGCATTACCCGTTGAGGTTAAGGTGGCTGCAGCACTTTCATTCTATGCATCGGGCTCCTTTCAGGCATTAGCTGGCGACATTTGCTGCATCTCTCAGCAAGCCACACATTGCTGCATTCAGCAGGTGACAGAAGCGCTTTACACACAAAGGTTTGACCGTATAAACTTCCCAATGACCAGGGAGGCACAGAGTGAGAGGGCTTTGGGTTTTTTGAGAATAGCAAACTTGCCTAGGGTCCAGGGTGCAATAGACTGTACGCACATCGCCCTGCAAGCACCCTTAGAGGATGCAGAGGTGTTTTGGAACGTTGTCGACCACAAGCAAATAATCATGGCAGTAAATGACAATTTTCCAGGGAGAATTCATGATGCGAACATCTTGTGTGAGAGCATTGTCTCTGACCTCTTTATGAGTCAGCCACAAGGTCAATGCTAGATGCTTGATGACAAAGGATACGGCCTCGCCACCTGCTCTTGACATCCCTCCATAAGTCCCAGACAGATGCTGAGTATCAATACAATAACAGCCACATGCAATGTAGTCAAAAAGACAATTGGATTGTTGAAGCAGCACTTCAGATGCCTGGACCACTCTGGAGGCAGCCTACAATACTACCCTGAGCAGGTCACGGAGTTCATTGTGGTGTGCTGCATGTTGCACAACTTAGCAATCAGAAGGGGACAGGAATTGCACAGGGGACTGCAGGACCACCTCAAGATAGAGGGGACGAGGTAGAGGAAGAAGCAGAAGAGGAAGGGGAGGAAGAGGAGGTCGAGGAGAACGAGTCTGGTGATGAACCCATGACACCACCCACCCCTGCACCTCAGGTGAAAAACTGTTACGTCAGCAGCTCATAAGTGAACACTTTGCTTGAATGGTCAGAGTTAAGTTTTAACTTTGCCTGGCCATTGTTTGCAACCCTTTTATTGATTGTTAACCTCTCATTTTGTGAAAGTGAGTGAGACACTGCACAATAACTGTTAAGTTGAATAAAATATTTTAAAATTTTGAAACATGAATCTTTTGAAATAAATTAATAAATAATAAATAATTATTTTTAAAGTAAATGTGCAACAAAGTGTAAATAAAGCTACAAGATTGAAAACATTAAACCCACAGTACCCACAATGCCCCCCCCAACAGATAACAATTTTTGAATAAGCACACCTCCCCCACAACCCACCAAAAAATCTACCTGCGACCACCATTCCCAATGCATTCCGCCCCCCCCCCCCCTCCGCCACCTCCACCTTACCCCAATTGTTTTTTGCCATTACCCCTTCCCCTGCCCCTGCCTGAGTTAGGACCAATGCGTTGTGCAGCAGGGCATCTCGAGCTGCTGTGTTGGGGGGGTGGGGGGGTGAGATGATGGTGGCAGTGCCATGTGTGGGGAATCTGGAGAAGAGGAAGGGTCTGAAGACCGTCTTTGGAGTCGGCAGTATTAGTATGCTCCTGACTCCCGGGTACTGTCGGCAGTGGTGGTACGACACCTTGGGGCTCAGTGCCATAGAATGGTTCCAGCATCTGCCGCATGGCATCAACAGAATCGGCGGTTCACCGCATCACCGCAACCAGCGTTGCCATGTTCTCCGATTGGCGTGCTGACTGCATGCCGATGTTTCCGGCTGGGCCACCAATAACCTGGAGGAGCTCTCGACCAATGTCGACGCTCGCCCTAAACAGCGCAACCATGTCCAGGTCGACGTCTACCTGTCTTCGAGTACGCCTCCACCGCCCAATCAGCCTCTGTGGATTCAGCACAGCGGGTGTAACACTCGGTGTGTCCTGCTGCATATCGCTTGGACCCGCTACTTCCTTGCAGCTCAATCCATTCGGCTGAGGAAGAGGTGGTCGCAGGTATAATGGATCCTTCAGTCTCCGCCACACCCCACCACCCCCCCCCCCCGCCCCCACCCCCACCCCCGCAACATCCAACGTTGACATGTTCGCCATATGGAACATCTTGAGCGGGGTCGGAAGGTCGGACGGAGTCATCATCATCATCATCCTCCTCAGTGTCCACCCTGTCAAGACCAGTTGAACAAGAATTGGCTCTGCATATTCATGCACCTGGGCAGCTAGAAAACATAAGAGGTAAGCAGAAGGGGAAGGAACGGAAGGTCAGAGTGACATTTTAACGCTTACATTGCGCAGACATATATAGCATATGTAGCGGAGCAACACTACTGCATTATATATTACCGAGAGACGCTACATGCAATGAACATGAACAGAATTTACAGAGACTGCATGGCATTATAAGATTGCATGGTCCCAGCATTATATTACATCCTATAGCATCATTTATACATTATGTTCACATGACTCTCAATTCCATGAATGCTGCGCGGCCCGGGGATTATGCGTGACTTACGCGGCGCCAATACCGGGTGGCCGAGCAATCATGTGTCCCCGTGAGGGCTGCGGCCTGCTCCTCTAGGTCAGTGAGCTCTTCTAGCTCTGCCGGCCCTCCTCTGGTGTGCCAACGTTTACCGCGATTGAAAGCAATTTTTTTCTGCAAAAATGATACTAGCACGGTATAAGATAATTACTCAGGTACTAGTACGCAGCACACAGATAAACATCCAAAATTACCCACCCCAAATGCCTTTCAATAATGTCCCATGAATGCACCATTACCATACAAGTGATGGATGATGAACACATCTTAGTACAGGAAAACAATATAATAACATTGTTGATAGTAAATAATGCATGACACCAAGCTTACCAAGATGTGGCAGATTTACATTTTAAGTAATGAGTCAGTGCATGATTAAAGTTATTAAAGTTATTACTTACTCTCGCGGCCAAAACAAGGTTGTTCCAGCGCTTGCAGCACTGGACTGGCCCCTGACGGACCTGGGCAACCGAGGACACCTTCTGGACAATCTCTGCCCATATTTGCTGGTACACAGGCGGGGTGGGTATCCCAGGACCACCCGTGTCAATTGGTTCCAACGTGCCTCCACTTCGTGGACCAAAGCAGCTTGGGCATCCATCGTGAAATGTTTTGCCCTCTTCCACCCTCCTACCTTGGCCTCCACCATTAATTGATCCTCATTACTATCCATTATATATAATAATTGACCTCTATCTTTTTTTAGGAATCAGAAAACCGCCCCCCCAAAAAAATTCAGAAACAGAGATGAGTACAGAACAGGCAAGCAGTCTCTGTTTTCTCTCTCTTTCCCTGTCTCCCCCTCCCTTCCTCATCTGCGCATGTGTGGGCTGATCCCTGACCCCCCAAAATCGCAGGAAAAAAAGTGCGCATGCGCAGTAAGCCTGTTGCCAAGGACACCTGGCCTTACATGAGGAAAAATACCGCTCCCGCCCGATCACTACCGCTATCGCTATCGCTGGGGGAAAAAGCCAAAACTTGCAGCTTTGGATCTTAGTGGTATTCCAGCGGTATTGAAAAGTCAAGAAGTGTACACCGCCAGAATACCACCAAGATATGGGCGGTAGCGGTAAAAGTGGAAAGTCTAGATGGTCACCATTACTGGTACTAGCTTTTTATTCCAGATTTATTTAATTAACTGAATATAAATTACCCAGCTGCCATGGTGGGATTTGAGCTCATATCTCCTGGTCATTAATCCAGGCCTCTGGATTACTGATCCAGTAACATAATTACTATGTCACCATTCCCTACAGAACCCATGATGCTTTGCTGTAAATTGCATTAACCTATCTTTCTCTTTGAGATGCTGACTGGCTCTTTTTTAATATAAATTGGAGAGGTCTTCATCTCTCAGTAGCTAGTTGCCCCATGGGAGGTATATCATGGAATGAAGGGAGCCATCGAAACCTGGATATAAAAATCAACAAGTGGACACCTTAAACTTCTGGGTTGAAGATGAATGAAATTGGGAACAGGTGATGGAGTTACACAGAAATAGACACATAGTAATGATGGAGCTGATGAATTAACTTCCTTGTGATTTCCTCTGGGACTTATCGGGAAAGATTCCCAGTTGGGATGCATTTCTATGGCAACACAATATAAGTCAATATAGAAAAGAACCAGTTCAACATTACAGAATTTGATTCACGATCTATAGGAAACTAGGCATTTAGGGTTGGATGCAGAAAGAAATAGTTTTATTATGTATAAACCCAATAAAATGTAATTGACCGCTCCATGTGACTAAGCTAAATTTAAATGGCATGGAAACAATCACTTGGGCAATTAATTAGTTTAAATACCGTAGATAATCTGCACCAAAAGACAGACTCTGTGCCGATGGCCAAAAGCTAATGCTACTGAGCTCACTAAATTTAAATAGTCACACTGCCCACTGATCTGTTGGTGCCAGAGAATTTTACTCGGAATGTATTTACAAGCTTGACAATATTTATTTCTCCAGGTAGTTCAAGCTCCGGACAGACTCCCAGCCATCTGCTTAACCAAAAAAAAAATCAGAATTGGCAGTTCTGCTCTTTATTACATACAGAAACTCAGCAACATGGCCATTTGTGAAACATCAATTAATATAGAAGACCTCCTTAAGAAGAACCAGATGGTCCTCTGGATTGGTAGCACGTACTTCCTCTGTTTATTTTCAGGAGATGGTTTTAGAATTGGCTTTTTGTAAACGCATTGAAGTATAGTTCAGATTTGAGCCTGGAATTCCAGTGTTACACATTTAACAGCTGCTCTAATTATGCAGAATTCTCAATTCAGACCCAAGATGATAATACATAAATGCGAGCCAAGTGTATTATCTCAACAATTACTCGACATGTTTAATACTCTCAATCTATTGTCTAATTTTAAAATAGTTGGCAGCATACTTTAAACGTCTCATATTTTTCAAAGCCACAACCTAGCTATACGTTATAAAACATTTTAAGTCTGTAATAACGTCTGAATGTGGGAATCTCAAAGTTGGAATACTTGATTGGTTAAAGGAACATGTCAATCAGATCCCAGAACTAGGGATGACCATCTCTGACACAGCAGTGTTCACTGTGGCTCAGTGGGCAGCACCCTTGACTCTGAGTCAGAAGGTGGTGTGTTCATCGTCCCACTCCAGAGACTTAAGCACAAAAATCGAGGCTGACACTCCAGTGCAGTACTGAGGGAATGCTGCACTGTTGGAGGTGCCGTCTTTTGGATGAAACGCTAAACCAAGGTGGATGTGAAAGATCCCATGGTGATATTTCGAAGAAGGGCAGGGGAGTTAACCCTAGTGTCCTAACCAATATATATATCCCTCAAATCAACATCACTAAAAAACAGATTATTTGGTCATTATCACATTGCTGTTTAAGAGAGCTTGCTGTGTGCAAATTGACTGCTGCGTTTCCTACATTACAACAGTGATTACACTTCAAAAGTATTTAATTGGCTTAAAGTGCTTTGGGAGGTCTTGTCATTGTGAAAGGTGCTATATAAATGCAAGTCTTTCTTTCTATCTCTTACCCAATCAGAACCCAGAATCATATTGCCAGGGACCAATCAGGTCTCAAAATCATGCCTGGCGTGTCATTGCTGATTGGTGAACCAGACACTTTTTGCAAAAAATATTCCTGTCGTAGATGAGCACCACAACAGTTCCCAATGTTCTGGCTGGGAGTAAAATTTTCTATCTCGTACCCCACTTTGGTCTCTCTCTATCCCTCATCCTGGCACTGCACCTCCGTCTCAAAGAGAAGAAGCCCTTATGCACGTTTTCCTGCTACGGGTGTGTGGTCATCTCTGCTGCACATCTCAACCCAAAATCCAGTTTCGATGTCAGCCTTAGCTCTGGCTTACAACCCAGCCTGGTAATAGATCCCCTTCCCCTTATGATCCCTGCCCCCAGATATTCTTATTTTCCACACTGCTTACTATTTGCACACTATTTGCACTTACTATTCAATATAATAATAAATACTACATTTGTTTGGTAAATTTATCTTTACAAATACTACGGAGTGGATTGCTCTCTCTCTCACAGCATTGCTTGCAGAATCATTGCCATCCTTAGCCTCCTCTCCAGCCTCAAAGTCACTGGGGGAGAAATTTGTCTATTTCAGCAGCGCAAAACAGGCATGAGCGAATTGGCTGCTTGTTTTACATCCCGTCCGGTTTTCTGTTCCGAATTAGGAGGAGTTTAAAACGGGCTGCTGATTCGCTAGCACCCATTTTGTGCTACTTCCCAATGAGTTCAATCCCTACGCTCAATCTCAACTAAGGGGAAAAAAGTAAGTGTGATTTCCTGTTTCTAATTGGTACTCAGTACTGCTGGAAGGTGGGTGTTTGTGGGCATTGGGTTAGGGCAGGATTGGCCTTACCTGTGATGATAGAATAGCCTGTTAGTACTCTGGGTCCTTACCCATGAAAACTGGCACTTGGTCGGGTGCGAGGGGAGTGGGTGGGGGATTGTTCACGAGAGAACCAGCAGTGTCTGTACTTGTAGAAAATGGAGAGGAGAACATTGGAATTAAAAAGGAAAGATAGGCATATTCAAAGTTAGTGTTTCGTTTGTACACGGACAGCATTTATAGTTCATTGCTTATTGGTTGACAGGCCAGAAATAGATTAAAGTAGAAGGGAAGAAAGAATAATTCATGAATGATGAACAAAGAAGAAAATAACATAACAGTACAAAGAGAAGAATACCGCTCACGTAATTGAAAAAAATATGGCCTTATTAGTTTGAAATTCTAACAGTTTTGTGCCTCCTTAGAAATGGATTCAATCATGGGCGATTTATGCAACAAAGTAGCCTTCTATTGTTGGATCCTTTCTCTATTAATTATTTCAGAGAAATTGAAAGTCAACTATTATCCTCTGTTCATTCACTTCCACTGAGATGAGAGAATATCGTACAGTATTAAAAGCTTGAAGGGAGATTCGCTGCATTTTGAGGTGAGGAAGTGCTTTGTGTTTGCCTGTTATGAATAATCAATCTGTGACTACTATTATTATATCTTCCTGACGCGGTGGTATTTTTAAGACGCAAACGTTTGCACAATGCAGCAAATACAGCTGGAAGGTCAATTAGTAACTTTTCTGTCATGTATCTCACACCACTGTATATAACTGTATCTTACCATGCTATACATGACTGTAACTAGATATGACCTGTAACCACAAGCATATTTTACCACCAGGGGTGCACTTGCAGGAGACACTGCACACCTGTCCCACAAGGTATATAAAGGCAGGTCTCAGGCAAGTGTGGCATTCCAGAGCTGTGAAATGAAGGTGCAGGTCCTGAGTGACCTTGACTTCAAGATGTGCCTCGTGTAAGTCTGTACTGCAGGGACAGGACTTTACATTTCCCGTGGACATGAATTTTAATTCTTTTCTAAAAGGTGGATCATGATAAAAAATGCAAAATTGTTCTAGTTAAGGGACACGGCAGCTTTTTTCGGAACTAAAATCAGACCCGCAATTTACAAACATTCTTCATGACGTTTTTGTTGCAGCAGTCATGAAGAACAAGGCGGTTGGTATGAATTAGAATGTCATCATCCGACCTGAAATTCAGCGTCATTCACGTCACTTTTACTGTACTGTTATTCATGACTTGTTATATATGTGGACTTATATTTACTCTGTACAGCCACCAGAGGGCTCATCCCCTGGAGTCCCAAGGGATTCCATAATCCCTTGGGAGCACCGGTATTTAAGGAGGCTTCACAGGTTGGAGAGGCACTCTGGAGACCTGCAATAAAAGACTAAGGTCACACTTTACTTTGAGCTCACAGTGTTCAGTTTGACTCTTTCTCCATACACAACAACTGACGACTCTTCGTGTGCCCAGGTCTTAAACAAATTTCCTTCACTGTTCGAACCAGGCATTAGGAAATTCCAAGGAGCAAAAGTGCAGATCTACCTAATTCCGGGGGCGCGACCCATCCATCACAAGGCGAGAGCAGTACCGTACATGATGAGAGAAAGGGTAGAGATCGAGCTAGACCGGCTGCAATGAGAGGGCATCATTTCACCGATCAAGTTCAGCGAGTGGGCCAGTTCTATTGTCCCAGTCCTCAAGGGAGACGGCACCGTCAGATTCTGTGACGATTACAAAGTAACTATCAATCGTTTCTCCCTGCAGGACCAATACCCACTACCAAAAGCCGACGACCTCTTTGCAACGCTGGCGAGAGGAAAAACTTTCACGAAGCTGGATCTGACTTCAGTCTACATGACGCAGGAACTGGAGGAATCATTGAAGGCCCTCACCTTCATCAGCACGCACGAAGACGGAGGCAATTGAGAATGCACCGAGGCCACAGAACGTGACGGAGCTGCGGTCATTTCTGGGACTCTTGAACTACTTTGGTAACTTCATACTGGGTCTCAGCACACTGCTAGAACCACTGCATTACTTACTACGAAAAAAAAGTGTTAGCGTTTGTCTAGCGTATGGGGTAAAGCAAATGCATCAATACCTGTTTGGGCTAAAATTCGAATTGGAAACTGACCATAAGCCACTTATATCCCTGTTTTCCGAGAGTAAAGGGATAAATACCAACACATTGACCCGCATCCAGAGATGGGCACTCACATTGTCCGCATACAACTACACCATCCGCCACAGGCCAGGCATAGAAAACTGTGCCGATGCTCTCAGTAGGCTGCCATTGCCCACCACGGGGGTGGAAATGGCGCAGCCCACAGATCTAGCCATGGTTCTGGAAGCATTTGAGAGTGAGCAATCACCCGTCACTGCCCGGCAGATCAAAACCTGGACAAGCCAGGATCTCTTATTAACTCTAGTCAAAAGCTGTGTGCTTCACGGGAGCTGGTCCAGTGTCCCAATGGAAATGCAGGAAGAGATAAAGCCGTTCCAGTGGCGCAAAGATGAAATGTCTATACAGGCAGACTGCCTTCTATGGAGCAATCGAGTAGTGGTCCCGAAGAAGGGCAGAGACACCTGCATCAATGACCTCCACAGCATCGTAATGATGAAAGTGATAGCCAGATCCCATGTGTGGTGGCCCAGTATCAATGTGGTAGCCCGGTATCAATGTGGACAATGAGTCCTCCATTCACAGATGTAATACATGCTCGCAGTTAAGCAATGTACCCAGGGAGGCGCCGCTAAGTTTATGGTCTTGGCCCTCCAAACCATGGTCTAGGGTACACATCGACTATGCAGGCCTGTTCTTGGGTAAAATGTTTCTTGTGTTTGTCGACGCGTACTCCAAGTGGATTGCATGTGAGATAATGTTGGCTAGCACATTCGCTGCCACTACTGAAAGCCTGCGGGCCATGTTTGCCACACATGGCCTACGCGATCTCCTGGTGAGCGACAACGGGCCATGTTTTACCAGTGCTGAGTTCAAAGAATTCATGACCCATAATGGGATCAAACATGTCACATCTGCCACGTTTAAACCAGCGTCCAATAATCAGGCAGAGAGAGCAGTGCAAACCATCAAGCAAGGCTTGAAGAGGGTAACTGAAGGCTCACTGCAGACTCGCCTATACTGAGTTTTGCTTAGCTACCGCACGAGACCCCACTCACTCACTGGGATCCCATCTGCTGAACTGCTCATGAAAAGAACACTTAAGACAAGGCTCTCACTAGTTTACCCTGATCTACATGAACAGGTAGACTTCAACAAAGTGTATACCATGATAGCGTAAATGTGTCACGCGAGATTGAAATCAATGGTCCTGTATTTGTATTAAATTATGGACAAGGTCCCAAGTGGCTTCCCGGCAGTGTCGTGACCAAAGAGGGGAGCAGGGTGTTTTGGGTCAAACTTTCAAATGGACTCATTCACTGGAAGCACTTGGACCAAATCAAACTCAGATTCACGGACTACCCTGAGCAACCCACCTTGGACTCTATCTTTTGTGATCTCCTAACATACACACCAGTGGCAACCGGCACCACGGTTGACCACGAAGCAGAACCCATCATCCATAGCAGCCCTGCAGGGCCCAACACTCCAGGCAGCCCAACAAGGCCAGCTGCACAGCAGCCCAGCGAGTGTCTAACAAATGATTCAATAACACCAGCTTTCACACCAAGACAATCAACCAGGGCAAGAAGGGCCCCAAATCGACTCACATTATAAATAGTTACACTATTGACTTTGCGAGGGAGTGTTGTTATATATGTAGACTGGTATTTACTCTTTACAGCCACCAGAGGGCTCATCCCCTGGAGTCCCAAGGGATCCCATAATCCCTTAGGAGCACAGGTATTTAAGGAGGCTTCACAGGTTGGAGAGGCACTCTGGTGACCTGCAATAAAAGACTAAGGCCACACTTTACTTTGAGCTCACAGTGTTCAGTCTGACTCTTTCTCCATACACAACATCTCTGAAACAGTGGCCCTGTGCAGGTTTTAAAAAAAAAATGGATGATATTAACTATTAGAAATTAATTTCCACCCCACCACATTTAGGATCACCCATGGAGGTTTTTTCCACTCCTATTATTTTAGATGCCTTCTGAAGAATTCATCCTTCACTGCACTTGCCTCGCACTACTTGTGGATAGAAGTATGTTTTTTGGATGGCACTCTGAACAGAGAATCCAAATAGCTTTATTTACCATCATAAAATGAAACCAGCAATATGTTCTTCTCTTAAATTTCAGTCAAATCAGGCATGCTAAAACTATTACTCCCCATTTTGAGATCAGTGGCAAATTGAAAAGTTGTTCCAGCTCCAATTTTCCATTTTGCCATAAATAAGATAATTTTAACTCACTTTGCTTGCCCGATCTTGCATCGTAGTCATGAATTTATAGTCATCCCTGTACTTTATTTAAAACAACATCTTGCCTCTGAATAGATATGTATTTTATTTATTTCTCAGGCATTATGAATAACACAGTAGGCAGAAAACGTCACAAAATCTATGGATTGGCACAAAAGTGCAACAGAACAGAAATATGCTTTGTCCTCACAATGACCCCACGCCAAATTGAGTGGACAGGTTCGGTAGAAATATAGGGGCGTTGTAAGTGGTTTTGCCCTTGGTGGTTTCGAATCACCCCCCTTAAACAGTTCTAGACACCAGAATTATAGTAGTGAACAGAAATACACAGTTATAACCAGATCTTTCGGTCTCAACCATCACAATGCTTTGATTCAAGTTAAAGCACACACCTGCACCCAGTAAAACACACCGTGGTGCTGTAAAACAAACAAACATAGTACAACACACAACCCTGGCCCGTCTGAACAGGCCCCCACCGCAAAGTTTCCATGACTAAAACACCCCTGCTTGGTTCGATAGGGCACCACCGAATCTGTCCAACAGAATGTGCGTATGCCTATGATCTGTGCAGAAAACCTCCCCACTAGACACACAACACCCCTTCACACTATGCGATGGTCTTAAAGATGTGTGGGCTGGGATAAATGCTCACCTATTACCCCTCTGGCTTACTCACTGCTTCTCTCGATGAGCGAGGCTCTCTTTGCTCGTAGATGGTGTTTCTTCTCTCTGTCCTAGATGGAGTGCTCGGTCTTTGAGTGCATTGAATGAAGCAAGCAAGAGTAGAAGAGGAGAGAGAGAGAGAGAGATGGCAGCTAAACTGCCCCTCTTATCTTATACCTGCAAAAATGCTTCTTCTCACGCCAAAAAGTTACTACTTCGCTTGAGGCAATCCAACTGAAAGAGCAAATGAATCACCTTTTCGGACGGTGTCTTTGTCAACTGTCCTGCTCCTGGGGACAAGGTTCCAACAAGTCTGGGTGGTTGAAAAGCCTCCTTTGTGTCTTGAGCACTGACCAATCTTCCTGATCTCTCACTGATGGGTTCCCATAACATGACAAAAAGCCCCCCTTTAATCATCTTCCAGCCATTTCAGCCATTGATCCATTCTTGCCCACCTGATGTGTATTCCTGTGGAACATATTTGGACCTGTCCCACATCATGTTGTCTGCCCTTCTGCAGTAACAGCCATGTTAAAAGCAATGTCCAAAAGTTTAAGTCCAAAAGTTTAAGTCCTAAAGTTTATGCTTTTGCAGTTGATGTTTTCGCCGAATCCTTACAGCGGGTGACCAGAGCAATCGTGGTGCCCACTCTGCTGTGTTGACAGAGTCATGATTCCTGACCACTCCATGACAAGAAGTCCTAGGCCCAATAAGGCTGAAGACAAATGGCTAATTACACACTGAAAAATAGCCCTGTTTTTTGCCGCTATTAACGGATGATTTTTTTTTGCTGAAAGAGTGTCAAAAAAATATGGCCTATGTTTCGCCAAAAGTTTTAAAAATTTTGGCGTAGCCTTAAAATACCACTGGTTTCAAGGATGGAGCTAAATTTTTTCACCTTAAAAATAATGCCCGTTCTGCGCATGTCCAACACAGCACACACTTGAGGCTTTAGTTAAAATGCAGGCGGGGAGATTACTCAGACCGAAAAATTCCTTATTCTCTGCTTTGATGCTGGTGAATGGATATTTAGGCACCTTTTAGTGAAATTTGTCTGTAAAATATACATGGCCTGACCACATAGAGTTTTGAGTTCAATCTCTCTCTGTCTCGTTTAATTCTCTCTCTATCTCTTTCCATTCTCTCTCTTTTTCTTTCTCTGTCTCATTTCATTCTCTCTCCTTTCTCTCTCATAACCACAGTCCTTAAACTCCTTTAACAAGTCTGCCTCGGTTGGAAATAAGACTGAAATGTCCGTCTAGTTTCATGTCCTTGGGCTACTGCACTTTATCTCCCTGCCACCATTGGTGGTGGTGTTGCCTCCCAGGTCAGGTTGGGACAGCGGGCTCATTCCTTGGGCTAGAAATAGGATCCCGCCAAAATACGGGCACAGGACAGGGAAATTGGAGGTTTTATTTCATCCCTGGCTATGGTTCTGTAATGGAGAATCATTCTTTCCCATTCTTGTTCAATAAAGGATGAAATCATCACTATAGGTTTGCTGGGGTTTATATCATAACGCTACCTCTGCTGGCATGGCAAATGATCCAGCTGAAGACACAGAATAGAGAGTATTTATCATTCCTATATAAAAATATAGGTTTTGTTCCCTTTAACGTTTAGCTCCATTTCCTAAGATGGCCCCATTATTGCCGATTTCCATCTGACTCCACTAGGTAAGGCAAGATTTTTAAAAGTGGTATTTAGCAATAGCCTTAAAAATATCCTTATTAGGGAAAATCACAAAAAAATGGTGTTATCGTTGGGTTTGACCCCGAGTGATGCCACAAAAACGGTTCTAAAATAAATAGGCCCTTATTTTTTAAGGACGGCGTTACACCACTGGAAAAACTAGCAAAATGGCCCTAAATTTATTTAGCTCCAAAACAAAACTTTTAGTTCCAAAAAAATGGAGCTAAATCGATCCTTATGGTGGCGAATTTCAGGCCCAAAGATTGATAACGAAATCTCATGTCCTCGCAGGGTACATCGCATTTTGATCAATTAAGCTCGGCAAATTTTCATCTTCGGGCCTTTAGTAGGCCAACCATGGGACCCATTTCAGGCTGGAAAGGAGGCAGTAGGGGCAGAATTCTTTGTGGATCTGGGAAAACTCCAGACATGCCCTCAAAATGCTCTTGAATGCAAGTGGGCCGTGTGTAAATTTGCAGGGTAAGTTAGATGGTAACCCCCTTGTGGGTCAGACTTGTTAGGCTACTTTTTTTATTTCCAGTTGTTGTGTCTTCATGCTCTTCCCTTGAACAGCGTGAAGTACTGGAAGATGTGTAGGCTGATTAACAGTCAAACAGGCTGCGATGTGAACGCTTCTGCCATGGCTGCCCACGGCCGTGATTAATCCTAACGTGGCAGGAGGAATTTATGGGCATCCGCACCCCCTATAGTGAGGGGTCCCCCACCCACACCCACTGGATGAGAGTATGCTGCTGGACGTCAACACAGATTTGAGAGCCGGAGGTTCAGTCTCCCCTTGCTGGGTCTGTCTGGAGCGGGGTTAGAACCTTGTGCCTTCTGTTTCAGTTAGAAATACTAACACTAAGCTCCAGGCTTGCTTCTCTATTTGCAGTAAATCCATTTATAATGAGAGCTGCAAAGGAGCATTTCACACTCAAAGAGTTAATATTGTATGCAAGAATTTTATGTTCTAAAGTTAATTTGTTAGGAAAAGGAAAGTAATCTCCTTCAAGTGCCAACCTGTGGGGCAAAATGGCAAGAGAAATCATAGCATTAAATCATAGCATTTCCCCCACCTTAACAGAAAGTCCCTGTTTCCATAGATACAATAGGCACAAAATGTTCCTTAAGGCTTTGCTTTATCATATTCAAGCCTTAAACCTCCACTGTAAAATTCAAATTTAACCCATCTTGGATTTAAAACCAATAAGCCTGTTTTGCAAGTGCTAGAAATCACGAGTTTCTCTTAAATAACCCAGAAAAATGTTAGAAAGAAAGGTTATTCTAAGTTATCCAATCATAATGGTGCAGAATCATACTGCCAAAGGACAATCAGTTTAAAGCTTCATTATTTGGGTGACCTTCAACTGAACCAACGAATAATCTCTTAGAAATGATGATAATCACTGTCCGTAACTGGAGTTTTGCCAGGACGAGCTGAAAGAGACGGCACTTTTTCTTTCTGTCCCTTTGGGATGAATACTAATTTTAGCTACAATATGTTCGAAATAAGCTAGCGCACATCCAGTGATTAAATTGATATGCATCCTTGATGCACAAAGTGCTTTCTTCCAAAGTGTGTGTGTGGAATAGTTATTACCATGTTAAACTGTCTGCAAGGTTGTGTAGGAAGGCTTGCACGAAGTGTGTATCTTCATTGATCATAATACCATTGTAGGCTGCAGTTGGACTGCTGTATTAGAAACATAGAAACATAGCAAATAGGTGCAGGAGTAGGCCATTCGGCCCTTTGAGCCTGTAGCACCATGCAATATAATCATGGCTGATCATGCAACTTTAGTACCCCAATCCTGCTTTCTCGTAGCTCGTAGCTATGAAGTAAGCAACGCAGATTGCAAGGTGCACTGTGCCCGTAGGTTAAAGTGTGTGTATGTTGGCTCATGATGGGCCACCCTGACCTGTGTGAGAACACCACCGCAGGTTGGGGCTATAAATAGAGCTGGAGCACCTGGCCCTGAAACATCGTGGTAGGGGTGCGGCGAATGAGGGTACGGCGAATGAGGGTACGGGGCCCAGAAGGGCCGAGGGCCCAGGGCAGCTCGGTCCTGCTCACCCTGCGATGTGTGCGCGCACTGGGTCCATGCAGCAGAGCAGGTCTCCAGTCGTCCTGGTTAATCCTTGCCACTGGATAAAGGCCTAGCTTTGTCAAGCCCGTGTGGTGGCTGATGTGCAACGGTCACCATACGTTAAAAAAAAATTAACGCACAGGCATCTTCCACCCCCTCAACTGGAGTTCAGGGTTGGAACATCGGGTCCTTCTTTGAAACATCTGTGAACTCTTGTGGAAGCAAGTCATCCTCGTTCGAGGGACCGCCTATGATGATGATGATGTTGGCTCACACACACGCAAGGACCTGCTATCCGAGTCACTCCATTTTAATGTTGAGAGAGTAAGGATAGCAGCATCCAATTTTTCATCCCACTGATGAGACTTAATAACAACAACTTGAATCTATATAGCGCCTTTAACATAACAACTATCCTAACATACTCCACCAGTAGCTGTATGTAAAGCGAACATGCCAGGCAGGAAAAGACCAGCTGGTCCATCGACCCTGTCCCACACTCATGATGGCTGGAGCAGCACGAGCACCATACACTTCCTGCGCCACCGCCCACCCCATCACCCCATTCCCCCCTCCCCCTGCCGCCTTCCCCCACCTTCCCCCTCCCCACCCACCCACAGCCATGTAATCTACTGAAACAGCAAACAAAACCGAGAAACACATCACGCCAATAAGGGGAAAAACGATGAAAATTTCTCTCCAATTCCTTCAGGCGATCAAAACCAGCCCATGAGATTACAGGACCAAGCGTTATCTATAAAACAACGTGCCTTCAATAACAAAGCTACAATAACAACTTGTATTTATATAGCACCTTTAAAGTAGTGAAATGTCCCAAAGCGCTTCACTGGAGTATTATGAGATTAAAAAATTGACACTGAGCCGCAAAAGGAGAAATTAGAGCAGATGGCCAAAAGCTTGATCAAAGAGGTAGGTTTTAAGGAGTGTCTTGAAGGAGGAAAGAGAGGTGGAGAGGCAGAGAGGTTTAGGGAGGGAGTTCCAGAGCTTAGGGCCTAGGCAACAGAAGGCACGGCCACTAATGGTTGAGTGACTATAATCAGGAGCGCAGACATCTCGGGGGGTTGTGGGACTGGAGGGGATTACAGAGATAGGGAGGGACAAGGCCATGGAGGGATTTAAAAATAAGGATAGAAATATTGAAATCGAGGCATTGCTTAACCGAGAGCCAATGTAGGTCAGCGAGAACAGGGGTGATGGGTGAGCAGGACTTGGTGCGAGTTAGGACATGGGCAGCCGAGTTTTGGATCACCTCTAGTTTAGGTAGGGTAGAAGGTGGGAGGCCAGCCAGGAGTGCATTGGAATAATCAAGTCTAGAGGTAACAAAGGCATGGATGAGGGCTTCAGCAGCGGATGAACTGAGGCACGGGTGGAGATGGGCGATGTTATGAAAGTGGAAATAGGCCGTCTCAGTTATGCTGCGAATAAGTGGTCGTAAGCTCATCTTGGGATTTCTGCCCCAGACAAGAACCGGTCCAGCTCCTTTGCATGTCACAGAGCCAGGATCAGAGCCAGGGAAGTAGTGGTTAGGAAAAGCGCGAGCAAAGAGATGGTTTTTGAGCAGCCGTTATTGCCTGCTCAGAGCTCCATTCCCCAGCAAGTAAATTGGGAAAGTGTTGAGAATACAGGCAGGAGTCTCCATTTTTTTTAAAAAGGACTCTGCAGTAAATTTCTAAAGTGCCCAGAAGAATCAAGTGACCAAGTGAGGATTTTTTAATCTTGGCTTCACTGCAGGCTGAAATTATACTCTCTGCAATGCCAAGCTGAACTGGAGAAAACTGGCCTCTTGCAGTCTCTATCCTGGACATGAGGGACAGTGCAGTGCAGGAGGCCATTACAGCCCATCTTGTCTGTATCACCGCTTCACAAAAGCAATCTGAACCTCATTTCCCCATAGCTCTGTATCGTCCTCTGTTTTAAATGTCTATCCATGCTTCTCTCAGAAGAAGCAATGGTCTCTGTTTCAACCATTCCCTGCGGCAATGCATTGCATGCTCCAATACCGCAGGGTGAAATCTTTTTGCCTGAGTGGTGAGATCCAAGGTGCCCCCGATATTGGGCTTCGGGCTTTATTTCCATTAAGCTGGCAATGTGCAAAGAGTCCCTCAGCGAAGAATGAATGAAGATCATGCAGATTCCATTAGTGTAAGTGAGGATTGAGTCGGGGTATCATTGGCAGAAGGGAGAGATCAGAGGCCGGGGCTTAGAAAGAGATTAGAAGCTGGGGGGTGGGGGGGGGGGGGTGGAGAGAGAGCGGAGGTTAGAGGGGTAGAGAAAGCGAATGCCCGGGTTGGGTGCGGGGCTGAGGGGGGTGGGTTCGGAGGCCAGGTTGGGGGAGAAGCGATTTTGATCAGCCGGAGAGCGGCAGAGGTCCCAGTTCTTTAAATATTGTATGGTGAGGTGCACTCCTGCTCCTCCCAGCTCCACATTCGGGTAAGTATATATCATAAACTTACCTTGTTGGTAACAGGCGGTCCCAGGGCAAAGCAATCTCGCAATCGAAGCCTCAGACAGGCATTATGTCCCTTATTTGCATATACAAAGGGCCTAATGCCAGTTTCAGGCATGGGCATTGCATGATGATTTAGTTTTTGTCCTTTCCTAATATGGTAGGCAGAGCTCTTCTGGCCGGGAATGTTTGGTGTTTCCTGCCTGCCTTTTTAGGGGCTTAGCAGACCAGTTAGCACCTAATAAAAGTTTTAGGCCCATATATCCACAGTGGACATTTATTTAAATGATAAGCCAAAATATATTTTACTTCAACAGAAATGTAATTTGAGTGTCCCTTCAGACACAGATTTTTTTGCCCAAAATCTGATTGTTTCCACCTTTTCCTCTGTGTTCACAAGACCATTTTGTGCATGATCTGAATGTTGTGTGCACAATGCTGCTGGCTTTCCTCACTGTCTTGGGCAAATTGTGTACCTATACCTTCAAAAAACTAATCGCAAGACAGAGCTGTCAACACTGGGGTTATTTCAAGAGTCAGTTTTATGACCATAAAGAGTGAGATCAATTACAAATCTACTTAAATAAATGGAGTTGCAATTACTTTGAAAGTCTGATGCTTTTGAACTAAAGGGAACGGCTCTCAATCTGAATGACTGATATTTTATGGGCCTTTTTACGAGAGCAATTCGCCCGAAATTGGCCAGACCAGCACAAAAAAGATTGAGGAATTTCAGGTGCAATTATGTCCAGCGGAGATCGAGTTTTGGCGGCCTTTTATGCTGGTTTAAGAAACATCGTGTGGGAAGCTCGCCCCGCCCACAAAACTGGCCACACCCCTAGATCAAATTAATCAGCATAGCGAGTTTCCACTGATTGTCCACTTGCAGGCCTTCACGGAGATGCTTAAAGTTAAGGTTTTTTTTAGGCGCTAAAGCACAAGAAGACACCGTTTAAAAATATTCAAATATTTAATTTACCGCGAAACTGACTAGTGTATACCGATGAAAGAAATAAATGGTTCTGTGTATTTTTTTTAAGTCATGTGTAGTTGTTTAATATCAGATTACTCACAGATGTTGGACTAAACTTATTAAAAATGCTTATGTTTTGTGATGAACCCATTTTCAGCTGTATTAAACAAACTGCACCAGATTACCACTCTTAAATACATCCATGAATATTTTTTAATGCAAGGGAAAAAAATAAACAATTATGTTTTAAAATCTGCCTGATTGTGCTGGTTCGTGGAAGATTTTATGCTTGTGATTATGCAAATGAGTTTGAGCCGAAACTTGAATCATAACTTCACTTTGGAAAACTAGCGCAATTCCGAGTGCAATTTGCACCTGGATTGCCGATTGCGGCCAGAGTGGAAACTCTACCACATAGTCTTGAATGTGCCTTAGTTCTTCTATCTTGGAAAGATTGATGACATCACCCCATCATTTGCTGTAGTAGGGCAATGAACAGAACCCTTGCCCGTTTAATCTTGACCCAGCCCAGATTGGTAGAACGATGGTTTCTGTTCTTTAATTCCCAAGTGGAATACACTTGGGGTGCATCAACACCAAACTACCAGATATGAGGTTACAGCATAAATTACTCTTAATTTGTTGAGTTAGATATCTCACTCAGACACCCCTAAGAGATAGGAGGAGTAAAAATGTCACAACAGAACAGTGAGGGTAGTTCTACTGTGCAGACATACCATTGGCACAAAGAGAGCTTTCGACTGTGTTTAATGCACATTGCACTCAACTGGGTGCAAAAAAGGACAAAATGTCCTTATGAAGCTTTGATTTCCTTCCCTTCACACCCTTGTTAATTTTCTTGGGGTGATTACAGTTCTTGCATTTATGTATAACAACCCCTGTCTTTAACTTTATAATCCATATATGCCCTTCATCTCCATGATTGTCTCTCACTGTCTCTCTATGATGACATTCTTGCATACTTTTTATTTCAAGCAGTAAAGCAAAACCTCTTTCAGACTTCTCTCTACCCAGATCCTTGTAATAATCAACCTCACGTTGAGTCAGACAATGATGTACTGCCACATTTTTTGAGTCATGTGCAAGTCCGCGATTGCTCCCCTTCTTCTCCCTTCCTGGCGTATTACAAGGTTTGTCATATATTTTTTTATATTGTTAATAAGAGCCTTCCTTTCCCAGTTTGTGGACTGAGATTATATAGCACCTTTCACAACCTCAGGATGCCCTTTACAGCCAATCAAGTACTTTTGAAATGTAGCCACTGTTGTAATGTAAGAATCCTGGTGTGTGAAATTAGATCTTTATTCTACAACTGGTGAAATCTACACATATTTCAAAACTGAATGAACAAAATGAGCCTCTTTTATGCTGCTTAAGTGTCTCTTTCATGCTTAAATCTAAATCGGGCTTGGCTCCATCCAACAGATTCATATTACAACAACAACTTGCATTTATATAGCCCCTTAAATGTAGCAAAATGTATCAATGTGCATTGCAGGAGCTTTGTCAGACAAAAATTGACATGAATCACAAAGAGATCTTAGGACAGATGACTAATAGCGTGGTCAAAGAGGTAGGTTTCAAGGAGCATCTTAAAGAAGGAGAGATCGATAGAGAGGTTTAGGGAGGGAATTAGAGTTTTGGGCCGAGGCAGCTGAAGGCACGGCCATCAAATGTGGAAATCGGAGATGCACAAGAGACCAGAATTGGAGGACCTCAGAGATCCTGAATGGCTGAATGGCTGGAGGAGGTTAAATCGATAGGGAAGGATTTGTAAGCAAGGCTGAGAATTTTAAAATCAAGGCACTGCTAGACCGAGAGTCAATGCAGGTCAGTGAGGCCAGTGGAGATATGTGAAGGGACTTGGTGGAAGATGGATTTCCTATCTCCAAATCAGCAAGCTTCTCGTTGGAAGCGTGTTCTGAATATGTCATCATCATCATCATAGGCGGTTCCTCGAACGAGGATGACTTGCTTCCACGAGAGTTCACAGATGTTTCAATGAAGGACCCGATGTTCCAGTCCTGAACTCCAGTTGATGGGGTGAAAGATGGCTGTGCATGAATTTTTTTTAACGTGTGGTGACCATTGCATATCAACCACCACACGGGCTTGACAAAGCTAGGCCTTTATCCAGTGTCAAGGATTAACCAGGATGACTGGAGACCTGCTCTGCTGCACGGACCCAGTGCGCACACATATCGCAGTGTGGGCAGGTCCGTGCTGCCCCTGGGCCCTTGGCTCTTCTGGGCCCCATACCCTCATTCGCCGTACTTCTGCCACTATGTTCCAGGGCCCGGCACTCTGGCTCTAGTTATAGCCCAGCCTACGGTGGTGTCCTCACACAGGTCGGGGCAGCCCATGATGATCCAGGGCCCGGCGCTCCAGCTCTATTTATAGACCCGACCTGCGGTGGTGTCCTCACACAGGTTGGGGCGGCTCACGATGTTTATGTAATATGGTAGGTGTTATGTATTGATGTGTGTATCGTCCTGGTACCTTAAATGTATAATAAGCACAATGGTACACCACAGAGGGTGCTGTGGTGGGAGACCTGAAAGTATCGGCAAGAGGCAGTATAAAAGGCTGACCACCATACCTGAGAGTCACTCTGGAGCTGTTCAATAAAGGACCAAGGTCACAGCGGTTAGATCAACACCAGACCATGTGGAGTCAGTGATTTGTGTGCTACATACATCACAGTAGGAACTTGGAAGTAAATATGTGATTAATTGTGTGCATTGTGGGCAGGTGCAAAGGCCACTCGGACTGCCCTCACCAGAGTGCAACCAATGGAAAATTCACCCCATAGTTCCTAACTAATTCACAAATCAATGGAGGTCAGAGCCTGCAACTCAGTTTCCACGACCATCAATCGAATGTACTTGATCGGAGTGAGAATAAATAAGTAGCAAAGGCAATCTCAACTGGCAGACTGAGCAAAAAATCGTAGCAAACAAACTGCTCTTGAAACCAAAATAAATCAGAACATTTTGCTCAACATGATGTAAATAATATTCTAAAGCATTTGCAGAAATCTAAATGTTCTTTTGTGTACCACAATCTGACTCAGTCATTCACAATTGGAGGTGGGACCATGAGGGAGTTTCAGTTACAAACAAAATCAGCAAGATACTGGAATGTAGCCAGACAGAATATTTCTCATGGAAAACGGAGGGAAATCAAAGCATGAGAGTAGGCAAAGTTAATGAATCTATTTCAGCAATTAGTCAAATGATTGTTGAAATTAACTGATCATTTGAACTAATGCGTTATAAGTCCCAATGAAATGTTTTGGATGTTGAGCCAAATATTGTTTTGATGCATTGCTTTTTTTAGATAGAGTTCATTTGCATAGTACTTTTCTCATTTTACTCTTGCAAATGTACACTTTGAATTTTGTGAAATAAAAAAAAATCAGTCAATATCTTTTACAAAAGCAAATTGAAGTGCTTCAGAGGAGCAGCAGTTACAGCATTCAGCGTAGAATATGATCCCGATCCTGATATTCCCTACATTACAACAGAGACCATGGCCGCGATTTCGCCACCCGTGGTGAGTTGGGTGCGGCCGCCATTGGTGGCGTATGAGAAAGCTGCTCCGGACTCGATCCCGCCCTCTGTACCCAACTTATACAAATGACAGAAGATCCTCTCACAGCTGACAGGTTACGTTTCCCAAATGTCTATCTGCTTAATGTACAGACTGCAATTTACATCTGTCCGTTCCTAACTCTCATATTGTTGTTGACATTCAGATTTGGATATAATGGGGACAAGTGTGCATTTTAGTTTAGAGCAGTGATTCTTGCAGGATCAAGAATAATTAATGCTGAACATATAATAAATTTTACAAGACTGCCCTCATCACTTCATAAAGAATGATCAATAATCTAAATTTGAAGTTTTGAATTTTCTGCAGTTAATCTGTTTCACCGTTGATAAAGGAAGCCATTCCTAAGGGAACTCTTTGCTGTTCAGTACTTCTATGCACCTTAAAAGCCATTATCCATTACCTCAGAAATAAATATGTTGTTAATTTAACTCCCATTATCGTAAATTGCACTAGCCCTCCTGCAGATATCGCCAACATCTTTCAATTTGCAGCCAGCTTGTGTAATAATTGTCTGTCTTTCGTTTCGCTCACTGAAAACTATTACAGTGTGATCATTTATTCAACACTTTAATTTTGTTTTGCGGAGATCAATACATTTAATTACAAAACAGCTTACTATGTTTTTGCTGGGCATTTCAGGAGAAGATTGATTCTGTCCTCTTGTCAACCTGTTGGATTTTATTCACATTTGGAGCGTGAACTGCATTGTACAAGTATTGTCTACAGTCATGCTTCAAAAAATGACCTGCCTTCAAGTCAACCCTGAAATTAGTTACCATCTAATAACTAAATACAGGTCAAAAGTACAAACCGACCCTACGACTTCTGTTCAGTCACTGGTGGGCATGTTGATTTGTTGGTGATGACGCATCTTAGCGATGACCTTTTCTACTGTTTGGCACTGTTGCATTTCAATTCCATGCATCGATCATGAAAAGTCAAAAATGTTCAGAAATCAACTCAGACTTCTGAAGAGTGAAATGTCTGAATTGTTTATTGATCTCACCACAATATTCTGTTTCTTGAGTTGTAAAGATCCTCGAATAAATTAAAAATGAACTGAAACTGTATAGATCGGATGACGTTGGGTGGTTAGACTTCATTATGTAACCCCTGTGGTTACTTCGGAAAACTGGGAGCTGAAAGCCAACTGCTATTTTAACCTGGATAACTATGGAAAACTTTATTAACCCTTCCCTCTGCCTACTGACAGCATCAACTTCCTATTTACAGCTGCTTAAAGCAATGTATTCCCAGCCAACATGGAAGTGTCTTTCACCAGGTGTTGGAAATGTCCAAGGATAGTTAAATTAATTTTGCAGGTGTTACAAATAAACACACTTCTGCAAATATGTTTCTGAAGTGCAATTCTCAGCATCGTGCAGCTAATTTAACTTGCCTGAATACTATTTTAAATGTTTTTAATTTTATTTATTTATGGGATATGGGCATCATTAGCAAGTCTAGCATTTATTGCCAATCCCTAATTGTCCTTGAGAAGATGGTGGTGAGCCGCCTTCTTGAACCGCTGCAGTCCGTGTGGTGAATTACTCCCACAGTGCTATTAGGTAGGAAGTTCCAAGAGTTTGACCCAGTGATGATGAAGGCATGGTGACATATGTCCAAGTCAGGACGATGTGTGACTTTGAGGGGACCTTGGAGGTGTTGATGCTCCCATGTGCCTGCTGCCCTTGTACTTCTAGGTGTAGAGGTTGTGGGTTTGGGGCATGCAGTTGAAGAAGACTTGGTGAATCGCTACAGTGCTTGTAGATACAGGCAACTCTTGATTATCCGGGTCCCTCGGGGATTGGGCTATGCCGGGTAAACGATTTCTCCGTTAGAGCAAGTTGATATTATAAAGTTAAAACTTCAATGAATAAATACTGTGCAATCAGTTACAAACAGTAACAAGGCAGTTAGGTATGGACATTACCAGCATGCATGCAGGTGACCTCGAGGAGGAGATTGTCCAGCTCCGGGGTTCCGGAGCGCGCTGCCTTCCCGAGCCGAAAGGACTCCGATGTCAGCGGCCCGATGCCTCCCCGGGCTGAAAGGACTCCGACGTCAGCGGCCGCCGTGAGAGACAGTGGCTGCAGCAGCATGCACACACACGGAATTTTAAATGCCATTACAGTGGTTTCCCGTTGCATCCGTGTGCGGATAATCAAGCATTGTTTGTAGTAAACACTGGAGCCACATTGAGCCAGTGGTGGAGGGAGTGATTGTTTAATGTGGTGAATGGGGTGCCGTTCAAACAGACATGCATTGTCCTGGACAGTGTTGAGCTTCTTGATTGTTGTTGGAGCTGCACACATGCAGGAAAATGGAGAGTATTCCATCACACTCCTGACTTGTGCCTTGTAGGTGGTGGAAAGGCTTTGAGGAGTCAGGAGGTGAATCACTCGCTGTAGAATATCTAGTTTGCGACCTGCTCTTCTTGCCACACTATTTATGTGGCTGGTCCAGTTAGGTTTCCAGTCAATGTTGACCTCCAGGATGTTGATGGTGCAGGATTTGATGATAGTAATGCCATTGAATGTCAAGCAGAGGTTGTGTAGACACTCTCTTGCTGGAGATGGTCATTGCCTGGCACTTGTGTGTCTTGATTGTTACTTGCCATTTATCAGTCCAAGCTTGCATATTGTCCAAGTCTTGCTGCATGTGGGCAAGGACTGTTTCATTATCTGATGAATTGCAAATGGAACTGAACATTGTGCAATCTTCAACGAACATTTCCACGTCTGATGTTATGATGGAGGGAAGGCCATTGATGAAGCAGTTGAGATGGTTGGGCCTCAGACACTGCCCTGAGGAACTCCTGCAGAGATCTTAAGGTCTGTATAATACAAATGTGTTCCCGTATGTCAGCAGCCCTTCTTGTTTTGATTGGCAGGCAAAATTTAGGATGTGACCATGTTGAGATCAAATATCTGAACCTTCAACTGGCAGATAAATGAGACTTTGTAACTAATTTTCAGCCAATGACAGTCCAATGTTTTTGGAAATTGCTCCAATCTAAAAGGAGTTATTATAAGCCAAGGATCAAGCTAATGCTTTAATATTAAAAAGACCATAGAATATGTACAAAAGCAAAATATTGTGGATGCTGGAAATCTGAAATAAATACAGAAAATGCTGGAAATACTCAGCAGGTCAGGCAGCATCTATGGAGCGAGAAACAGAGTTAACGTTTCAGGTTTCTCTCCCCAGATGCTGCCTGAGTAAAGAATATGTATAATGGGTTGTATAAGATCAAAAAGAAAGTGTAACCAAATAAATGACAGAGGAAATAATAGCAAGAAAGAAAAAATAGGGTAAGCAGTGGCAATTTTGAATATTTTTTAGTAAATTATTGAGGGGCCGAAATTGGTCGATGCGTAAGGTCCAACCATTTCTCGGCGGTTTGCTGGCAGTGCGTCATTTCACACCACCGGCATAACGCCGAGACTGAAGAGAACAAAATTGGTCAAACTTTTTTTGGTGGTATGTCGGTGGTATGTCAGCAGCCTGCATCGGACGGTATGTAGCCAGTAGTCGAACCAGATCGACTTTCTGTTCGATGGGCGGCGCAGATTAAAATTTTTTTTTTTAACAGAAGCATTTTACCCGTGATTTTGTGGGTCAGGGGTCACTCGCGCATGTACAGTGAGTTGAAGAGTAGGGAGGGAGAGTGAAAAGGAGCAGCAAGCTAGTCGATGGGCAGTTACTTGAAAAATACATAGCACAGTGCAAATATATCGCTAACAACTAATAATTCTACAGTTTGAAGGCTGTGAAGATATCGTTAACAAAGCAAAAATCATACAAATAGAAAGATTATGGAAACGTTAAAAAATAAATCAAAGCGCAGGAACATCGAGAAGGAGTGGAGGTTGAGGACGCCTGCCTTCGATGAGATGGAGTTACCTGCCCTTCTGGAGCACATCACAGAGAGGTACCCTGAGCTAATGAAGCATGGTCATGGAAAGCCCCCTGCCCCTCCCCCGCCAAAGGAATACTATCGAATATGGGACGAGATCGGGGAGGCTGTGTCTTCCACAAGTACCATGGTACACACCGGGGAAAGGTGCCGTAAGAGGTGGAACGACCTGGTGAGGGTAGCAAGAGTAAGTAATGATTTTATTTATGCAGCCCCCCCCGCCATGTACCATGTACCATGTAAATGGAGGTTCGGTGTCACACGGATGATGTTATTTACCTTAAGGTAACGGTGATATATTTGTGCTTTTCAGGCAATGACAAGAGCATCAACGCAATGCTTTTTTTTTGTGTGTGTGTGTGTGTGTGTGTGTGTGTGTGTGTGTGTGTGTGTGTGTGTGTGTGGAATGTTAAATGGATTGAAGATTTTTACTTTGATTTACTTTACTTCCTGCAGAAGAAGACATCTGCAAGAGCAGCCAATCAGCGGCGCACAGAGGGAGGACCCACAACCCAGGAGCCTCTTACTGATATTGAGTTCCGTGCCCTGTCCCTGGTTGGGGAAAGCAACTGTGCCACCACCGGCATTGGAGCTGACCCACTCACACAGGATGGTAAGGTGTATACAATGCAGTCTGTGTTGTGATCCTCTCATGTCATGTAATGTAACTGTAACTGTAATATTGGCCTGATGTAATGTAAGGTAAGTTTATTGCACTGTAATTTTGGCCTCATGTGATGTACTGCAATGTTGGAGGCATGTAACGCAATGCATATCTGTATTCTGTCTGCGATATGTAATGCAGTACTGCAGCATTTATGTAAGGCTGCGATACATCACTGTAGTATGTACTCATGTAACCCTGACCCCTCTCCTGGTGCAAAGACTTTTTAAATATTGTTTTGTACTTCCCGACTCAGATGATTCAGAGCACACCGACACAGAGAGACCAGATGACAGACCCGCTGCCTCCACCTCTGGCGTCACCCAGCCCTCTCCCGACTTCACCACTGGCAGAGACGAGGAAGACGAAGAGCCGCTGATCCTGCACCAATGGAGGCGGAGCAGGGGTTGGAGATGGAGGAGGATAAGACCAGGTCCATGTGGGCCAGCTGGAACATCCTCCACCATGGAGTCTGTATCCAGGGGATTCCCCATGGCTCCTCAGATTCTGCCGGACCAAGTGGTGCGCAGCAAGATACCCCCAGTGTTGCAGCGACTTTGCCGCAGCGACGGAGGTTGGTGCAGAAAAGGTCGGTTACTTTAGGCGTGTACCAGAACATGGTGCATCTGTTACAGGCCAGCGTCGACATAGGTCGAGAGCTGCTCAAGGCCTCCTCCTCCTCCTTGTCCTGATCAGTCTGCGACCTCCTCCATTACCTTTATAATTCTGCTCAATAAACTTTCTCACATCTGATTCCTCCATTAGACAGGTTGTCAGCAATACAGGCTGAGATGGCACAGGCCCCATTCTTTCGAAATCTCAACAATATTTTTCGATGAAACAAATATACCTAAAATGTCTTCTATCTTACTCAGTAACAATAAAAATACCCTTTCCAATCTAAATCGCACTGTAAAGTCACTGTTCACCTCAGAAATACAGAGGTGCTGCTTTAGCTGACAGTTCCCAATTTCCAAAATGGCGGATCCGTGCACTCTGCCCATTCCTGCCCACTTACCATCGCATAAAACCATCTTTTACGGGACAGTATGCAGCTCTGGTAGTATGTCGGCGGTATGCAATGAAAATAGGACTTTTTGGGCGGTCTGCGGGCCGTCCTGCATGGCTGACTGTGCATACCCGTCGGCAGTATGTCAATGATGAACATTCCGCCGAGCGGTATGTCGGTGGTATGGAGGTGTTTTTTGTATCCGCCTCCAGCTCCTGACGGTCCGCGTTGCGGAATTGGAGCTGAGAGTGGATTCACTCTGGAGCATCCACGATGCTGAGAATGACGTGAGTAGCACGTGTAGCAAGTTGGTCTTACCACAGGTGAAGGGTCCACAGCCAGCTAGGGAATGGAAGACCAGCAGGAAGAGCAGTGCAAGGAAGGTAGTGCAGGGGTCCCCTGCGGTCATCCCCCTGCAAAACAGATACACCGTTTTGAGTACTGTTGAGGGGGATGACTCATCAGGGGAGGGCAGCAGCAGCCAAGTTCATGGCACCGTGGCTGGCTCTGCTGCACAGGAGGGCAGGAAAAAGAGTGGGAGAGCGATAGTGATAGGGGATTCAATTGTAAGGGGAATAGATAGGCGTTTCTGCTGCCGCAACCGAGACTCCAGGATGGTATGTTGCCTCCCTGGTACAAGGGTCAAGGATGTGTCGGAGCGGGTGCAGGACATTCTGAAAAGTGAGGGTGAACAGCCAGTTGTCATGGTGCACATTGGTACCAACGATATAGGGAAAAAAAGGGATGAGGTCCGACAAGACGAATTTAAGGAGCTAAATTAAAACGTAGGACCTCAAAAGTAGTAATCTCAGGATTGCTACTAGTGCCACGTGCTAGTCAGAGAAGGAATCGCAGGATAGCTCAGATAAATACGTGGCTTGAGCAGTGGTGCAGCAGGGAGGGATTCAAATTCCTGGGGCATTGGAACTGGTTCTGGGGGAGGTGGGACCAGTACAAACCGGACGGTCTGCACCTGGGCAGGACCGGAACCAATGTCCTTGGGGGAGTGTTTGCTGGTGCTGTTGGGGAGGAGTTAAACTAATATGGCAGGGGGATGGGAACCAATGCAGGGAGACAAAGGGAAACAAAAAGGAGACAAAAGCAAAAGACAGAAAGGAGATGAGTAAAAGTGGAGGGCAGAGAAACCCAAGGCAAAAAACAAAAAGGGCCACTGAATATAAAGGGGCTGCAGGAGGGGTCAAAACTAAAAATCATGGTTTAAAAACTAGTATTAAAACACTCTACCTAAATGCACGCAACATTCGAAATAAAGTAAATGAGTTGACGGCACAAATCATTACAAATGGGTATGATTTGGTGACCATTACAGAAACGTGGTTGCAGGGTGGCCAAGACTGGGAATTAAACATACAGGGGTATCTGACGATTCGGAAAGATAGACAAGAAGGGAAAGGAGGTGGGGTAGCTCTGTTAATAAAGGATGATATCAGGGCAGTTGTGAGAGACGATATTGGCTCTAATGAACAAAATGTTGAATCATTGTGGGTGGAGATTAGAGATAGTAAGGGGAAAAAGTCACTGGTGGGTGTAGTTTATAGGCCCCCAAATAATAACTTCACGGTGGAGAGGGCAATAAACAAGGGAATAATGGAGGCATGTGAAAAAGGAACGGCAGTAATCATGGGGGATTTTAACCTACATATCGATTGGTCAAATCAAATTGCACGGGGTAGCCTGGAGGAGGAATTCATAGAATGCTTGTGGGATTGTTTCTTAGAACAGTATGTTACAGAACCTACAAGGGAGCAAGCTATCTTAGATCTGGTCCTGTGTAATGAGACAAGAATAATAAATGATCTCCTCAGAAAAGATCCTCTCAGAATGAGTGATCACAGTATGGTTGAATTTGTAATACAGATTGATGATGAGAAAGTAGTGTATCAAATGAGGGTACTATGCTTAAACAAAAGGGACGACAGTGGGATGAGGGAAGATTTGGCTAAAGTAGACTGGAAACACAGACTAAACGGTGGCACAATTGAGGAACAGTGGAGGACTTTGAAGGAGCTCTTTCATAGTGCTCAACAAAACTATATTCCAGTGAAAAAGAAGGGCGGTAAGAGAAGGGATAACCAAGGAAATAAAGGAGAGTATCAAATTAAAAACCAATGCGTATAAGGTGGCCAAGGTTAGTGGGAAAATAGAAGATTGGGAAAATTTTAAACGACAGCAAAGAATGACTAAGAAAGCAATAAAGAAAGGAAAGACAGATTACGAAGGTAAACTTGCGGAAAACATAAAAACGGATAGTAAAAGATTTTACAGATATATAAAACGGAAAAGAGTGACTAAAGTAAATGTTGGTCCCTTAGAAGATGAGAAGGGGGATTTAATAATGGAAAATGTGGAAATGGCTGAGATCTTAAACAAATATTTTGCTTCGGTCTTCACAGTGGAAAACACAAAAACCATGGCAAAAATTTCTTCTCACAGGAATGTGGGAAGGGAGGACCTTGAGACAATCACTATGACTAGGGGGGTAGTGCTGGACAGGCTAATGGGACTCAAGGTAGACAAGTCCCCTGGTCCTGATGAAATGCATCCCAGGGTATTAAAAGAGATGGCGGAAGTTATAGCAGATGCATTCGTTATAATCTACCAAAATTCTCTGGGCTCTGGGGAGGTACCAGTGGATTGGAAAGCAGCTAATGTAACACCTCTGTTTAAAAAAGGGGGCAGACAAAAGGCAGGTAACTATAGGCCGGTTAGTTTAACATCTGTAGTGGGGAAAATGCTTGAAACTATCATTAAGGAAGAAATAGCGGGACATCTAGATAGTAATAGTGCAATCAAGCAGACGCAGCATGGATTCATGAAGGGGAAATCATGTTCAACTAATTTACTGGAATTCTTTGAGGATATGATGAGCATGGTGGATAGAGGTGTACCGATGGATGTGGTGTATTTAGATTTCCAAAAGGCATTCGATAAGGTGCCACACAAAAGGTTACTGCAGAAGATAACAATACGCCGGGTCAGAGGAAATGTATTAGCGTGGTTGGAGAATTGGCTGGCCAATAGAAAGCAGAGAGTTGGGAAAAATGGGTCCTTTTCGGGTTGGAAATCGGTGGTTAGTGGTGTGTCACAGGGATCGGTGCTGGGACCACAACTGTTTACAATATACACAGATGACCTGGAAGAGGGGACAGAGTGTAGTGTAACAAAATTTGCAGATGACACAAAGATTAGTGGAAAAGCGGGTTGTGTGGAGGACACAGAAAGGCTGCAAAGAGATTTAGATAGGTTAAGCGAATGGGCGAAGGTTTGGCAGATGGAATACAATGTCGGAAAGTGTGAGGTCATCCACCTTGGGAAAAAAAACAATAAAAGGGAATATTATTTGAATGGGGAGAAATTACAACATGCTGCGGGTGCAGAGGGACCTGGGGGTCCTTGTGCATGAAACTCATTTGAGTTTACAGGGTGCCCAAAGATCAGGAGAGTGGGACTGAATTGCAGCCAGAATTTCAGGAGCAGCCCCTTCAAATAATGGAACAGGGGCTGCAACCTTGTACACTCAATAAAAACATGGAACACGGACTCCTCCAGACCGCAGAAATTGCAGGCGGCCTGGGAGTCCGTGAACCGGCTTAAAAATTTATTGCATGGCACTGCTCCGTGCACCACCCTCCAGGCCAAGTCCCCGATGAATAGTGGGAGGACCCCTGCGTAGAGTGCCCTCCATCGGGGACCCCCGCCTCCTCCGGACGGCAGGATGGTACGCCATGGCGTGTCCGGACGGCAGGCGAGGATGGCAAAGTTGAGAGTGTGCAGGAGCAGCCCGTACAGGAAACCCCTCCGCGCGGAACTGAAAGGCACGGAGGGGATTTCCCCGAGGCGGCTCAAGTTGTGAGGACACCGGCCCCCGAGGGAGGTTCCGGAGTTTGGCACCGATGAGGAATTCCGTCCGGACGGGGGTCAGTTCGGACGGGATCTCCCCACGTGCTTGAGCCTCCTCGATGCACCTAACGGAGTCAGGGCCCAAAGCTGTTTTTAGCGACTCGATGGCATCGGCCGCGTGGCGGACGTTGGCAGAATTTAGGCGCCGCGCCAGCGTGTCTGGCGCCATCCAGCCCGCTCCTCGGTCGTGGAGGTACGGATTCCCGAGCAGCGGCTCCTGCAGTACGGCCGCCAGTCCAGTCGGCGGAGAGCTGCGCTTGGTGGAGACTTTGTTCCAGACCCTGATGAGTTCCCTGTAAAAGACAGGCAGCTCCCGGAGGGCGGTCCTGACACCCCCCAAGTTCACAAACAGGAGCTGCGTGTCGTAATTGAGGTCGCGCTGCTGGCGGAAGAAATACGTCGCCAGAGCACACCACCTAGGAGGGGGCTCGACGTAAAGGTATCTCTGCAGGGTCTGAAGACGGAAAGTCGCGAGCTGGGCGATGACGCACACCAACGACTGACCGCCCTCCTCAAGCGGGAGACTCAAGACCGCGGCAGAGACCCAGTGCTTCCTGTTGTTCCAGAAGAAGTCCACCAGCTTCTTCTGTATCTTGGCGACAAACGCAGGGGGAGGGGTCAAAGTGACCAGCCGGTACCACAACATTGCGGCCACCAACTGGTTTATGACTAGCGCTCGAACCCTGTAGGACAGCACTCGGAGCAGTCCTGTCCAGCGCCCTAGGCGAGCGGCGACCTTGGCCTCCAGCTCCTGCCAGTTCGCCGGCCAGGCTCCCTCATCTGGGCTAAGGTAGACTCCCAGATAGAGGAGATGGGTCGTGCTCCAGGCAAAAGGCCTGAGCTCCTCCGGCAGGGAGTCCACCCGCCACTGACCCACCAGGAGTCCGGAACATTTCTCCCAGTTGATTCTGGCGGAGGATTGGCACGCACGCATCCTCCGCAGGTCAGCGGGATCCTCTACCGCGAGGAGCACGTCATCGGCATAAGCCGAGAGGACGACCTCCACGCCCGGCCCTTGCAGAGCCAGTCCCGTCAACCTCGTCCGCAAGAGGCGCAGGAAAGGCTCCACGCAAACGGCGTATAACTGGCCGGACATGGGGCATCCCTGGCGCACCCCTCTCCTAAAGCGAAGGGGCGCCGTCAAGGACCCGTTAACCTTAATCAGACACTCCGCGGCGGCGTACAAAAGTCGGATCCGGGCGACGAAATGCGTCCCGAATCCGAAAGCGCGCAGAGTTCCGAGCAGATAGTCGTGATCCACCCTGTCGAACGCCTTCTCTTGGTCGAGGGATAGGAAGGCGACCGACAGACCAGCCTCCTGGGAACAATGGATGAGGTCCCGGACCAGATGGATGTTATCGTGGATTGTCCGGCCCGGGACCGTGTAGGACTGGTCGGGGTGGATCATGTGGTCCAGCACGGCACCAAGGCGAGCAGACATCGCCCTGGCGAAGATTTTGTAGTCCGTGCTGAGGAGGGAGACCGGGCGCCAGTTCTTAAGGAGGCAGAGATCGCCCTTCTTAGGCAGCAGGACGATGACTGCCCTGCGCCAAGAGAGGGGCATCTCCCCGGTCGCCAGACTTTCCCCCAGGACCCGCGCATAGTCGCTCCCCAGGACGTCCCAGAACGCCCTGTGGAACTCCACGGTCAGCCCGTCCAGCCCCGGAGATTTTCCCCTCGAGAGCCGGTCGAGGGCACCGGTCAGCTCCGCCAGGCTTAGTGGAGCTTCTAGAGAACAGAGCCCCGTAATATTCACGGGCCCTGTTGTTGACGCCCTCCGGATCCGAGACGAGAGAGCCATCATCGGCCAGCAGCGTCAAGAGCTGCTTACGGACACTCTGCCTTTTTTCCAGCGAGTAGAAGAAGGGGGAGCCGCGGTCCAGATCCCGCAGGAACCGGATCCGCGACCTCACGAACGCGCCTCGGGACCCGACGAGCTGCAGGTCCTTCAGCGCGGCCTTCTTCGCTTCGTACACCGTCCGCAGGGCCGGGTCCTGGACGACTTGACCGAGACGGGATTCCAGGTCGAGCACCTCTTTTTCTAGGCGCCCGACCCTGGCCGCCCGCCTCTTGGTCGACCCCCTCGCGTACTCTTGACAGAAGCCTTGCCCACGTCCCACCATAGCCTCAAGGAGGGGAAGCCCCCCTGCTTCCTTCTCCAGTCGGACCAGAATCGACGGAACGAGTCCTGGAACCGCACGTCCTCCAGCAGCCGGTTGTTAAAGTGCCAGTACGCGGACCCCGTCCTCGCGCGGAGCGAAGCGAGCTCCGCCCACACCAGGTGGTGATCCGAACACGGCACCGGCCGCATGGAGGCCGCCGGGACGCAGGAAACGTACGCCCGAGACACGTAAAGGCGGTCGACTCTGGACCATCCTACTCCAGGCCTCACCCAAGTAAAGGCGCTGGAGTCGGGGTGGAGATTTCGCCAGACGTCCACCAAGTCGAAGGACCCGACCAGGTCCCTCAACTTCTCCATCGCCGTCATGCACTGCGGGGCACCGGAGCGGTCCCTCGCCTCGAGGGTGCAGTTAAAATCCCCCCCCGAGGACAATGCAGTCGCCGACGTCGACGGAGCCAAGAAGAGCGGACACCTCTTCAAAGAAGCGCGTTTGCTGCGGGCCGGGCTGAGGGGCGTACACGTTCACGAGATGGAGCGGCACGTCCCCCAGGCGAACCGTTACGTGCAGCAAGCGGCCTGGCACGGGCTCCTCGACCCCCAAGATCTCCGGCTGAAAATGCGGGCCCAGCAAGATGGCCACCCCACTAGAAATGGCGGTGAGGTGGCTCATGCGGACCTCTTCTTGCCATTCCAGGAGCCACGTGGCTTCGTCTCCCGGAACGGTGTGGGTTTCTTGCAGGAAGCACACCGCATATTTCCCCTCCCGCAGGAGCGAAAAATTGTCAAATCTACGGCGTGCCCTTCTGCCACCGTTGATGTTGAGGCTGGCTATGGTTATCTTCATGGCAAAAGCATAGTGCAACCTCTACCTTAACCTATTGTGGGGGAGGGAGCGGAGTCTTTTGTTGAACTCCGCTCCCTCCGCAGCCCAGCGAGGAGTCCCTCGAGCTCGCGCAGCTCAAGGTGTTGCTCCTTTGTCAAGGGCCCGCCCGCGGCCAAGGTTTTAACGGCGGCGCGGACGGACCCCTTGATCAGCTCTGGCTCGGAACTTTTTTCCAGGGTTGCAGCGACCCCGGCTCTGGGCCATAAAGTCAAGGAGTTCCTTTGCAGGAATGAGGATGGTCTCTGCGGCGGCCGCGAGCAGATCCACCGCCTCGCTGGCGGTGGTCTCTAGATTTTCTCCCGCGTCCCCCACCGAGTCCCCGTCCTCCTCCGGGAGGAGGCCGCCAGCAGCCGGCCCATCGACCGCACAAGGTACGGCAAATGAACCGGCCGTTCCAACCGGCCCTGGCTCTGCCCCGATCCCACCCCCAGGATCGTCGGCAGAGGAGTCCCCACTGGGCTCTTTTAAAAATGGTGCTGGGTCGGGAAATGACAGCGGAAGGGGTTCCCCCTCCGCCCCAGGAACTGGGGAACAAGGAGAGACCCGGCCATAGGAAATTCCCAGGCTCCCCAAGTGCACCAGCTCCAAAGTAAGGGGCGAGGGTGGGTGTTCCTCCCCCTCCCCGCTGCCACCCCCCGGCCCAGCATGTACAGTATCATTAAAATCATTAATTTCATTTTCTGCCGGGTCGAGCGACTCCCGGGGGAAGTTGGATAATAGCTGGGCGGGCTCAGGTTCGGCCTTTTCGGCCCCGCCCGCCTCAGTCCCCGGGACGCCCGGCCCGGCGGCAATGCATTCCTCCGCGGTCCCCACGCCCCCCACGACAGGCAGATCTTCCACGCCATCCCCGGGAGGCAGAGGCTGGGCAGCCTCGACTGTCTCACCCTCCCCGGGGACAGACTCCTCCCGCCTACGGCGCTGCTTGGGGGCGCTGGTGGGGGACGCGGGACACGCGGCGGGCACCGACTCCTCCGCGGAGGGATGTTGTTCCCCCTCCGCCTCATCGGACCGGCGCCTCCTTTTGTTGCTGGGGGTGCGCTGAGGCAGGGAGACCTCCATGTCTGCCGAGGCCTCCCGCTCCGCCCCCCGCTTTTCCTTTTCTTGCCCTCGCCCGAACCCCTCTGCGGTTTTGGTCAAGGGCTCGGGCACGGGCTCAGGGCACCCCGCGCTCGCCGGTGACTGGGTTGGGCTGAGCGCGGTGGTCAATCTTTCCGGCGCACTGAGGGGACTCGCCTCTAGATGTTTCACCTTGTTCCGCGCCTTCTTTCCGGTCAGACGCTCTCCCTCCCCCCCGCCGGAGGCCATGAAAACAAAGGCCCCCGACGATGCCCGCGCACCTACGGCTCCCGGCACGAAGACGCAACTAGGGGTGGGGTGGCGGCGGCGCCAGCCTTGGCCGCCTTCGGTGGTTTGGCGGCCTTGGAGGCGGGGCAGTTCTTACGAACATGCCCCACCTCCCTACAGGCATGGCACCGCACGCCGTCCGACGTCCAGAAGACGCGGTAGGCAGTCTCCTCGTGCACCACATTAAATGATCCCTCCCTCGTGTCCTCCCGCGCCAGCAGGATAAAGAGCTGGCGGCGGAAGGAGAACACTTGGCGCAGGCTGTTCTCCCTGAGGCCGAGCGGTATGGGGTTGATCCCCGACCTTACCTCCCCCAGTTGGTGTAGGTGAGGGAGAAGGAGCTCAGCGGGAACAAAGAGCGGGACGTTTGATACGATGACCCTCTGCGCAGTAGCCTCGAGAGGGTCCACCGGCAGGAACGTCCCGCCCACCGTGAGCCCCTTTTCGAGGGCCAGGGACACCGCCCGCTATGACCCCAGGAAGAACACGGCCTTCCCAGACATCTTGGAGGCTGCGACAATGGCCGAGGGGCCGACTACCCCAGCCATCGCCCGCACGCACTCCTCGATGCTCATTGTGGGGTGAGTGTAGCTTTTGACCCCGTGTTTCTTTGTTATAAGTCTGAATGGTGGCAGGGCAGCGGGTGGCGCAGGAGGTGCCGTGGAAGCGGTTGCCACCTGCGCATATGTCTTCGCTGGCCCTGCCACCGGCGTGGATGGGGTCGCCATCACGGGGTCCCTTTAAGGGCTACACCCACCCCAAAGTCACAGGCCTTAATGGTCTTAATTAGGCCTCGTTTGATTAGACTGAGCAGAGGAGCTCTTAACGAGGCACACCTCTCCCCTAGTTGGCAATTGGGGAGGGGCCTTGCTCCCTCTGCTCAGTTGTCTCAATTGTTTTATATTTTTAAAATTAATTTGGGAGGAAGGGGTCTCAGAGAGAGAGGGGAGAAACAAAGTAACAGAGAAAGAGAGAGTGGGGTGGGAAGGGGGGGGCGAACTGCGAGGGCAGGTCTCCCCTCGCAGCTGTGGGTGGGTGCAATCCCCAGATGGTAAAACACAAAATAGTCTTTGGGATGGTCTTCGGGTGAGGGGAGAAGATGTCTTCACCTGGGGCAGCTAGAGCCACCAGGCACACACTCCTAATGATGTTAAGTAAGTGGTAAATAAAATCTTCAGCCTGGTAGCTCCATCTATCCCAGGCGAGGCAATTGGGGGAGGGGGGTTCAATTGTGGGGGGGGCCTAGTCGTAAGCAAGGCCCCCACACACACTTCCACACACACACACCCCCCGCGATGTTCCGGCCCTCAGTGGTCTTCTTTCCTCCCCCCACCGATATAACAAAGTCTTTTTGGGAAATGCACCCACACCCACCTGTAGAAGATGTAGAGTCACCCTCCTTCCACACTGGATGTTGTTTTGGTCTTTCCCCCTCTCTCCAACTCTTTGCAGAACTGATAAAAGTTAGTAAAAGTTTTCTGCTTTTTCCTCCTCTCCCTCTGGGTGAAAGTTGGTGGTGAAGCCCCTTCCTTCCTTCTCTTCCTGGGCTGTTCTCAGGGCTCTCCAGGCCTTCCAGGCAAGAGCAAAAGTTGGTAGCTCCTTCTCTCACTGCTCACAGCTCCAACTGTGCAGGACACGCCTCCTCTGCTCCACAATTGGTCCTTGTGCATGAAACTCTTTTGAGTTTACCTGAAAAAAAACAAACATTAAAACGTGCCACCCGCCTGGGTGACACAGCAGACATTTTCAAGGCCCCTTTTTTTTTTTTTCCTTTCCTTTTTTTGTGGGTTGGCACTAAAATCGCAATTTTTCCCCAGTGTCCCCTATAAAAGGGAAGGGGGACACTAAAAGCACCGGCAATTAAATCAAATTAAACTTTAAAACATAAAATCAAATTAAAATTTGGTTGCCGGGCGTGATGATGCACTCCAGTCCCTCCGGTGCCCACCTCTCGCGGAAGGCCGCGAGCGTACCGGTGGACACCGCGTGCTCCATCTCCAAGGACACCCTGGACCGGATGTAATAGCGGAAGAGAGGCAGGCAGTCAGGTTGAACGACCCCCTCGACCGCCCGCTGCCTGGACCGGCTGATGGCACCCTTGGCCGTGCCCAGGAGCAGTCCTACGAGGAGGCCTTCGGACCTACCCGCTCCCCTCCGCACAGGGTGCCCAAAGATCAGGAGAGTGGGACTGAAGTGCAGCCAGAATTTCAGGAGCAGCCCCTTCATATAATGGAACAGGGGCTACAACCTCGTGCATTCAATAAAAACATGGAACACGGACTCCTCCAGAACGCAGAAATTGCAGGCGGCCTGGGAGTCCGTGAACCGGCTTAAAAATTTGTTGCACGGCACTGCTCCGTGCACCACCCTCCAGGCCAAGTCCCCGATGAATAGTGGGAGGACCCCTGCGTAGAGTGCCCTCCATCGGGGACCCCCGCCTCCTCCGGACGGCAGGATGGTACGCCATGGCGTGTCCGGACGGCAGGTGAGGATGGCAAAGTTGAGAGTGTGCAGGAGCAGCCCGTGCAGGAAACCCCTCTGCGCGGAACTGAAGGGCACGGAGGGGATTTCCCCGAGGCGGCTCAAGTTGTGAGGCGCCGGCCCCTGAGGGAGGTTCCGGGGTTTGGCGCCGATGAGGAATTGCGTCCGGACGGGGGTCAGTTCGGACAGGATCTCCCTACGTGCTTGAGCCTCCTCGATGCACCTAACGGAGTCAGGGCCCAGAGCTGTTTTTAGCGACTCGATGGCATCGGCCGCGTGGCGGACGTTGGCAGAATTTAGGCGCCGCGGCAGCGTGTCTGGCGCCATCCAGCCCGCTCCTCCGCCATCGAGCAGGTCCCTGACCCTGGTCACCTCACCAGCCACAGCCCTCTCTTCCGACCGCCACATAAAACCTCGGTCGTGGAGGTACGGATTCCCGAGCAGCGGCTCCTGCAGGACGGCCGCCACTCCAGCCGGCGGAGAGCTGCGCTTGGTGGAAACTTTGTTCCAGACCCTGATGAGTTCCCTGTAAAAGACAGGCAGCTCCCGGAGGGCGGTCCTGACACCCCCCAAGTTCACAAACAGGAGCTGCGTGTCATAATTGAGGTCGAGCTGCTGGCGGAAGAAATACCTCGCCAGAGCGCACCACCTAGGAGGGGGCTCGACGTAAAGGTATCTCTGCAGGGTCTGAAGACGGAAAGTCGCGAGCTGGGCGCTGACGCACACCAACGACTGACCGCCGTTCTCAAGCGGGAGACTCAAGACAAGCGGCAGAGACCCAGTGCTTCCTGTTGTTCCAGAAGAAGTCCACCAGCTTCTTCTGTATCTTGGCGACAAACGCAGGGGGAGGGGTCAAAGTGACCAGCCGGTACCACAACATTGCGGCCACCAACTGGTTTATGACTAGCGCTCGACCCCTGTAGGACAGCACTCGGAGCAGTCCTGTCCAGCGCCCTAGGCGAGCGGCGACCTTGGCCTCCAGCTCCTGCCAGTTCGCCGGCCAGGCTCCCTCGTCGGGGCTAAGGTAGACTCCCAGATAGAGGAGATGGGTCGTGCTCCAGGCAAAAGGCCTGAGCTCCTCCGGCAGGGAGTCCACCCGCCACTGACCCACCAGGAGCCCGGAACATTTCTCCCAGTTGATCCTGGCGGAGGACGCGGCCGAGTAAATCACCTTGCACTCATGTATCCTCCGCAGGTCAGCGGGATCCTCTACCGCGCGGAGCACGTCATCGGCGTAAGCCGAGAGGACGACCTCCACGCCCGGCCATTGCAGAGCCAGTCCCGTCAACCTCGTCCGCAAGAGGCGCAGGAAAGGCTCCACGCAAACGGCGTATAACTGGCCGGAGATGGGGCATCCCTGGCGCACCCCTCTCCTAAAGCGAAGGGGCGCCATCAAGGACCCGTTAACCTTAATCAGACACTCCGCGGCGGCGTACAAAAGTCGGATCCGGGCGACGAAATGCGTCCCGAACCCGAAAGCGCGCAGAGTTCCGAGCAGATAGTCGTGATCCACCCTGTCGAACGCCTTCTCTTGGTCGAGGGATAGGAAGGCGACCGACAGACCAGCCTCCTGGGAACAATGGATGAGGTCCCGGACCAGATGGATGTTATCGTGGATTGTCCGGCCCGGGACCGTGTAGGACTGGTCGGGGTGGATCATGTGGTCCAGCACGGCACCAAGGCGAGCAGACATCGCCCTGGCGAAGATTTTGTAGTCCGTGCTGAGGAGGGAGACCGGGCGCCAGTTCTTAAGGAGGCAGAGATCGCCCTTCTTAGGCAGCAGGACGATGACTGCCCTGCGCCAAGAGAGGGGCATCTCCCCGGTCGCCAGACTTTCCCCCAGGACCCGCGCATAGTCGCTCCCCAGGACGTCCCAGAACGCCCTGTGGAACTCCACGGTCAGCCCGTCCAGCCCCGGAGATTTTCCCCTCGAGAGCCGGTCGAGGGCACCGGTCAGCTCCGCCAGGCTTAGTGGAGCTTCTAGAGAACAGAGCCCCGTAATATTCACGGGCCCTGTTGTTGACGCCCTCCGGATCCGAGACGAGAGAGCCATCATCGGCCAGCAGCGTCAAGAGCTGCTTACGGACACTCTGCCTTTTTTCCAGCGAGTAGAAGAAGGGGGAGCCGCGGTCCAGATCCCGCAGGAACCGGATCCGCGACCTCACGAACGCGCCTCGGGACCCGACGAGCTGCAGGTCCTTCAGCGCGGCCTTCTTCGCTTCGTACACCGTCCGCAGGGCCGGGTCCTGGACGACTTGACCGAGACGGGATTCCAGGTCGAGCACCTCTTTTTCTAGGCGCCCGACCCTGGCCGCCCGCCTCTTGGTCGACCCCCTCGCGTACTCTTGACAGAAGCCTTGCCCACGTCCCACCATAGCCTCAAGGAGGGGAAGCCCCCCTGCTTCCTTCTCCAGTCGGACCAGAATCGACGGAACGAGTCCTGGAACCGCACGTCCTCCAGCAGCCGGTTGTTAAAGTGCCAGTACGCGGACCCCGTCCTCGCGCGGAGCGAAGCGAGCTCCGCCCACACCAGGTGGTGGTCCGAACACGGCACCGGCCGCATGGAGGCCGCCGGGACGCAGGAAACGTACGCCCGAGACACGTAAAGGCGGTCGACTCTGGACCATCCTACTCCAGGCCTCACCCAAGTAAAGGCGCTGGAGTCGGGGTGGAGATTTCGCCAGACGTCCACCAAGTCGAAGGACCCGACCAGGTCCCTCAACTTCTCCATCGCCGTCATGCACTGCGGGGCACCGGAGCGGTCCCTCGCCTCGAGGGTGCAGTTAAAATCCCCCCCCGAGGACAATGCAGTCGCCGACGTCGACGGAGCCAAGAAGAGCGGACACCTCTTCAAAGAAGCGCGTTTGCTGCGGGCCGGGCTGAGGGGCGTACACGTTCACGAGATGGAGCGGCACGTCCCCCAGGCGAACCGTTACGTGCAGCAAGCGGCCTGGCACGGGCTCCTCGACCCCCAAGATCTCCGGCTGAAAATGCGGGCCCAGCAAGATGGCCACCCCACTAGAAATGGCGGTGAGGTGGCTCATGCGGACCTCTTCTTGCCATTCCAGGAGCCACGTGGCTTCGTCTCCCGGAACGGTGTGGGTTTCTTGCAGGAAGCACACCGCATATTTCCCCTCCCGCAGGAGCGAAAAATTGTCAAATCTACGGCGTGCCCTTCTGCCACCGTTGATGTTGAGGCTGGCTATGGTTATCTTCATGGCAAAAGCATAGTGCAACCTCTACCTTAACCTATTGTGGGGGAGGGAGCGGAGTCTTTTGTTGAACTCCGCTCCCTCCGCAGCCCAGCGAGGAGTCCCTCGAGCTCGCGCAGCTCAAGGTGTTGCTCCTTTGTCAAGGGCCCGCCCGCGGCCAAGGTTTTAACGGCGGCGCGGACGGACCCCTTGATCAGCTCTGGCTCGGAACTTTTTTCCAGGGTTGCAGCGACCCCGGCTCTGGGCCATAAAGTCAAGGAGTTCCTTTGCAGGAATGAGGATGGTCTCTGCGGCGGCCGCGAGCAGATCCACCGCCTCGCTGGCGGTGGTCTCTAGATTTTCTCCCGCGTCCCCCACCGAGTCCCCGTCCTCCTCCGGGAGGAGGCCGCCAGCAGCCGGCCCATCGACCGCACAAGGTACGGCAAATGAACCGGCCGTTCCAACCGGCCCTGGCTCTGCCCCGATCCCACCCCCAGGATCGTCGGCAGAGGAGTCCCCACTGGGCTCTTTTAAAAATGGTGCTGGGTCGGGAAATGACAGCGGAAGGGGTTCCCCCTCCGCCCCAGGAACTGGGGAACAAGGAGAGACCCGGCCATAGGAAATTCCCAGGCTCCCCAAGTGCACCAGCTCCAAAGTAAGGGGCGAGGGTGGGTGTTCCTCCCCCTCCCCGCTGCCACCCCCCGGCCCAGCATGTACAGTATCATTAAAATCATTAATTTCATTTTCTGCCGGGTCGAGCGACTCCCGGGGGAAGTTGGATAATAGCTGGGCGGGCTCAGGTTCGGCCTTTTCGGCCCCGCCCGCCTCAGTCCCCGGGACGCCCGGCCCGGCGGCAATGCATTCCTCCGCGGTCCCCACGCCCCCCACGACAGGCAGATCTTCCACGCCATCCCCGGGAGGCAGAGGCTGGGCAGCCTCGACTGTCTCACCCTCCCCGGGGACAGACTCCTCCCGCCTACGGCGCTGCTTGGGGGCGCTGGTGGGGGACGCGGGACACGCGGCGGGCACCGACTCCTCCGCGGAGGGATGTTGTTCCCCCTCCGCCTCATCGGACCGGCGCCTCCTTTTGTTGCTGGGGGTGCGCTGAGGCAGGGAGACCTCCATGTCTGCCGAGGCCTCCCGCTCCGCCCCCCCCTTTTCCTTTTCTTGCCCTCGCCCGAACCCCTCTGCGGTTTTGGTCAAGGGCTCGGGCACGGGCTCAGGGCACCCCGCGCTCGCCGGTGACTGGGTTGGGCTGAGCGCGGTGGTCAATCTTTCCGGCGCACTGAGGGGACTCGCCTCTAGATGTTTCACCTTGTTCCGCGCCTTCTTTCCGGTCGGACGCTCTCCCTCCCCCCCGCCGGAGGCCATGAAAACAAAGGCCCCCGACGATGCCCGCGCACCTACGGCTCCCGGCACGAAGACGCAACTAGGGGTGGGGTGGCGGCGGCGCCAGCCTTGGCCGCCTTCGGTGGTTTGGCGGCCTTGGAGGCGGGGCAGTTCTTACGAACATGCCCCACCTCCCTACAGGCATGGCACCGCACGCCGTCCGACGTCCAGAAGACGCGGTAGGCAGTCTCCTCGTGCACCACATTAAATGATCCCTCCCTCGTGTCCTCCCGCGCCAGCAGGATAAAGAGCTGGCGGCGGAAGGAGAACACTTGGCGCAGGCTGTTCTCCCTGAGGCCGAGCGGTATGGGGTTGATCCCCGACCTTACCTCCCCCAGTTGGTGTAGGTGAGGGAGAAGGAGCTCAGCGGGAACAAAGAGCGGGACGTTTGATACGATGACCCTCTGCGCAGTAGCCTCGAGAGGGTCCACCGGCAGGAACGTCCCGCCCACCGTGAGCCCCTTTTCGAGGGCCAGGGACACCGCCCGCTATGACCCCAGGAAGAACACGGCCTTCCCAGACATCTTGGAGACTGCGACAATGGCCGAGGGGCCGACTACCCCAGCCATCGCCCGCACGCACTCCTCGATGCTCATTGTGGGGTGAGTGTAGCTTTTGACCCCGTGTTTCTTTGTTATAAGTCTGAATGGTGGCAGGGCAGCGGGTGGCGCAGGAGGTGCCGTGGAAGCGGTTGCCACCTGCGCATATGTCTTCGCTGGCCCTGCCACCGGCGTGGATGGGGTCGCCATCACGGGGTCCCTTTAAGGGCTACACCCACCCCAAAGTCACAGGCCTTAATGGTCTTAATTAGGCCTCGTTTGATTAGACTGAGCAGAGGAGCTCTTAACGAGGCACACCTCTCCCCTAGTTGGCAATTGGGGAGGGGCCTTGCTCCCTCTGCTCAGTTGTCTCAATTGTTTTATATTTTTAAAATTAATTTGGGAGGAAGGGGTCTCAGAGAGAGAGGGGAGAAACAAAGTAACAGAGAAAGAGAGAGTGGGGTGGGAAGGGGGGGGCGAACTGCGAGGGCAGGTCTCCCCTCGCAGCTGTGGGTGGGTGCAATCCCCAGATGGTAAAACACAAAATAGTCTTTGGGATGGTCTTCGGGTGAGGGGAGAAGATGTCTTCACCTGGGGCAGCTAGAGCCACCAGGCACACACTCCTAATGATGTTAAGTAAGTGGTAAATAAAATCTTCAGCCTGGTAGCTCCATCTATCCCAGGCGAGGCAATTGGGGGAGGGGGGTTCAATTGTGGGGGGGGCCTAGTCGTAAGCAAGGCCCCCACACACACTTCCACACACACACACCCCCCGCGATGTTCCGACCCTCAGTGGTCTTCTTTCCTCCCCCCACCGATATAACAAAGTCTTTTTGGGAAATGCACCCACACCCACCTGTAGAAGATGTAGAGTCACCCTCCTTCCACACTGGATGTTGTTTTGGTCTTTCCCCCTCTCTCCAACTCTTTGCAGAACTGATAAAAGTTAGTAAAAGTTTTCTGCTTTTTCCTCCTCTCCCTCTGGGTGAAAGTTGGTGGTGAAGCCCCTTCCTTCCTTCTCTTCCTGGGCTGTTCTCAGGGCTCTCCAGGCCTTCCAGGCAAGAGCAAAAGTTGGTAGCTCCTTCTCTCACTGCTCACAGCTCCAACTGTGCAGGACACGCCTCCTCTGCTCCACAATTGGTCCTTGTGCATGAAACTCTTTTGAGTTTACCTGAAAAAAAACAAACATTAAAACGTGCCACCCGCCTGGGTGACACAGCAGACATTTTCAAGGCCCCTTTTTTTTTTTTTCCTTTCCTTTTTTTGTGGGTTGGCACTAAAATCGCAATTTTTCCCCAGTGTCCCCTATAAAAGGGAAGGGGGACACTAAAAGCACCGGCAATTAAATCAAATTAAACTTTAAAACATAAAATCAAATTAAAATTTGGTTGCCGGGCGTGATGATGCACTCCAGTCCCTCCGGTGCCCACCTCTCGCGGAAGGCCGCGAGTGTACCGGTGGACACCGCGTGCTCCATCTCCAAGGACACCCTGGACCGGATGTAATAGCGGAAGAGAGGCAGGCAGTCAGGTTGAACGACCCCCTCGACCGCCCGCTGCCTGGACCAGCTGATGGCACTCTTGGCCGTGCCCAGGAGCAGTCCTACGAGGAGGCCTTCGGACCTACCCGCTCCCCTCCGCACAGGGTGCCCAAAGATCAGGAGAGTGGGACTGAAGTGCAGCCAGAATTTCAGGAGCAGCCCCTTCATATAATGGAACAGGGGCTACAACCTCGTGCATTCAATAAAAACATGGAACACGGACTCCTCCAGAACGCAGAAATTGCAGGCGGCCTGGGAGTCCGTGAACCGGCTTAAAAATTTGTTGCACGGCACTGCTCCGTGCACCACCCTCCAGGCCAAGTCCCCGATGAATAGTGGGAGGACCCCTGCGTAGAGTGCCCTCCATCGGGGACCCCCGCCTCCTCCGGACGGCAGGATGGTACGCCATGGCGTGTCCGGACGGCAGGTGAGGATGGCAAAGTTGAGAGTGTGCAGGAGCAGCCCGTGCAGGAAACCCCTCTGCGCGGAACTGAAGGGCACGGAGGGGATTTCCCCGAGGCGGCTCAAGTTGTGAGGCGCCGGCCCCTGAGGGAGGTTCCGGGGTTTGGCGCCGATGAGGAATTGCGTCCGGACGGGGGTCAGTTCGGACAGGATCTCCCTACGTGCTTGAGCCTCCTCGATGCACCTAACGGAGTCAGGGCCCAGAGCTGTTTTTAGCGACTCGATGGCATCGGCCGCGTGGCGGACGTTGGCAGAATTTAGGCGCCGCGGCAGCGTGTCTGGCGTCATCCAGCCCGCTCCTCCGCCATCAAGCAGGTCCCTGACCCTGGTCACCTCACCAGCCACAGCCCTCTCTTCCGACCGCCACATAAAACCTCGGTCGTGGAGGTACGGATTCCCGAGCAGCGGCTCCTGCAGGACGGCCGCCACTCCAGCCGGCGGAGAGCTGCGCTTGGTGGAAACTTTGTTCCAGACCCTGATGAGTTCCCTGTAAAAGACAGGCAGCTCCCGGAGGGCAGTCCTGACACCCCCCAAGTTCACAAACAGGAGCTGCGTGTCGTAATTGAGGTTGCGCTGCTGGCGGAAGAAATGCGTCGCCAGAGCACACCACCTAGGAGGGGGCTCGACGTAAAGGTATCTTTGCAGGGTCTGAAGACAGAAAGTCGCGAGCTGGGCGCTGACGCACACCAACGACTGACCGCCGTTCTCAAGCGGGAGACTCAAGACAAGCGGCAGAGACCCAGTGCTTCCTGTTGTTCCAGAAGAAGTCCACCAGCTTCTTCTGTATCTTGGCGACAAACGCAGGGGGAGGGGTCAAAGTGACCAGCCGGTACCACAACATTGCGGCCACCAACTGGTTTATGACTAGCGCTCGACCCCTGTAGGACAGCACTCGGAGCAGTCCTGTCCAGCGCCCTAGGCGAGCGGCGACCTTGGCCTCCAGCTCCTGCCAGTTCGCCGGCCAGGCTCCCTCGTCGGGGCTAAGGTAGACTCCCAGATAGAGGAGATGGGTCGTGCTCCAGGCAAAAGGCCTGAGCTCCTCCGGCAGGGAGTCCACCCGCCACTGACCCACCAGGAGCCCGGAACATTTCTCCCAGTTGATCCTGGCGGAGGACGCGGCCGAGTAAATCACCTTGCACTCACGTATCCTCCGCAGGTCAGCGGGATCCTCTACCGCGCGGAGCACGTCATCGGCGTAAGCCGAGAGGACGACCTCCACGCCCGGCCATTGCAGAGCCAGTCCCGTCAACCTCGTCCGCAAGAGGCGCAGGAAAGGCTCCACGCAAACAGCGTATAACTGGCCGGAGATGGGGCATCCCTGGCGCACCCCTCTCCTAAAGCGAAGGGGCGCCATCAAGGACCCGTTAACCTTAATCAGACACTCCGCGGCGGCGTACAAAAGTCGGATCCGGGCGACGAAATGCGTCCCGAACCCGAAAGCGCGCAGAGTTCCGAGCAGATAGTCGTGATCCACCCTGTCGAACGCCTTCTCTTGGTCGAGGGATAGGAAGGCGACCGACAGACCAGCCTCCTGGGAACAATGGATGAGGTCCCGGACCAGATGGATGTTATCGTGGATTGTCCGGCCCGGGACCGTGTAGGACTGGTCGGGGTGGATCATGTGGTCCAGCACGGCACCAAGGCGAGCAGACATCGCCCTGGCGAAGATTTTGTAGTCCGTGCTGAGGAGGGAGACCGGGCGCCAGTTCTTAAGGAGGCGGAGATCGCCCTTCTTAGGCAGCAGGACGATGACTGCCCTGCGCCAAGAGAGGGGCATCTCCCCGGTCGCCAGACTTTCCCCCAGGACCCGCGCGTAGTCGCTCCCCAGGACGTCCCAGAACGCCCTGTGGAACTCCACGGTCAGCCCGTCCAGCCCCGGGGATTTTCCCCTCGAGAGCCGGGCGAGGGCACCGGTCAGCTCCGCCAGGCTTAGCGGAGCTTCCAGATTTTCGGCGCCCTCCGGGCTGACCTTCGGCAGGTCCTCCCACAAAACTCTACGCGCTTCCTCGCTGGACGGATCCGGAGAGAACAGAGCCCCGTAATATTCACGGGCCCTGTTGTTGACGCCCTCCGGATCCGAGACGAGAGAGCCGTCGTCGGCCAGCAGCGTCAAGAGCTGCTTACGGACACTCTGCCTTTTTTCCAGCGAGTAGAAGAAGGGGGAGCCGCGGTCCAGATCCCGCAGGAACCGGATCCGCGACGTCACGAACGCGCCTCGGGACCCGACGAGCTGCAGGTCCTTCAGCGCGGCCATCTTCACTTCGTACACCGTCCGCAGGGCCGGGTCCTGGACGACTTACCGAGACGGGATTCCAGGTCGAGCACCTCTTTTTCTAGGCGCCCGACTCTGGCCGCCCGCCTCTTGGTCGACCCCCTCGCGTACTCTTGACAGAAGACGCGGACGTGAGCCTTGCCCACGTCCCACCATAGCCTCAAGGAGGGGAAGCCCCCCCTGCTTCCTTCTCCAGTCGGACCAGAATCGACGGAACGAGTCCTGGAACCGCACGTCCTCCAGCAGCTGGTTGTTAAAGTGCCAGTACGCGGACCCCGTCCTCGTGCGGAGCGAAGCGAGCTCCGCCCACACCAGGTGGTTGTCCGAACACGGCACCGGCCACATGGAGGCTGCCGGGACTCAGGAAACGTACGCCCGAGACACGTTAAGGCGGTCGACTCTGGACCATCCTACTCCAGGCCTCACCCAAGTAAAGGCGCTGGAGTCGGGGTGGAGATTTCGCCAGACGTCCACCAAGTCGAAGGACCCGACCAGGTCCCTCAACTTCTCCATCGCCGTCATGCACTGCGGGGCACCGGAGCGGTCCCTCGCCTCGAGGGTGCAGTTAAAATCCCCCCCGAGGACAATGCAGTCGCCGACGTCGACGGAGCCAAGAAGAGCGGACACCTCTTCAAAGAAGCGCGTTTGCTGCGGGCCGGGCTGAGGGGCGTACACGTTCACGAGATGGAGCGGCATGTCCCCCAGGCGAACCGTTACGTGCAGCAAGCGGCCTGGCACGGGCTCCTCGACCCGCAAGATCTCCGGCTGAAAATGCGGGCCCAGCAAGAATGCCACCCCACTAGAAATGGCGATGAGGTGGCTCATGCGGACCTCTCCTTGCCATTCCAGGAACCACGTGGCTTCGTCTCCCGGAACGGTGTGGGTTTCTTGCAGGAAGCACACCGCATATTTCCCCTCCCGCAGGAGCGAAAAATTGTCAAATCTACGGCGTGCCCTTCTGCCACCGTTGATGTTGAGGCTGGCTATGGTTATCTTCATGGCAAAAGCATAGTGCAACCTCTACCTTAACCTATTGTGGGGGAGGGAGCGGAGTCTTTTGTTGAACTCCGCTCCCTCCGCAGCCCAGCGAGGAGTCCCTCGAGCTCGCGCAGCTCAAGGTGTTGCTCCTTTGTCAAGGGCCCGCCCGCGGCCAAGGTTTTAACGGCGGCGCGGACGGACCCCTTGGTCAGCTCTGGTTCGGACCATTTTTCCAGGGCCAGTCGGGCTTGGTTGCAGCGACCCCGGCTCTGGGCCAAAATGTCCCGGAGTTCCTTTGCAGGAATGAGGATGGTCTCGGCGGCGGCCGCGAGCAGATCCACCGCCTCGCTGGCGGTGGTCTCTAGGTCTTCACCCGCGTCCCCCACCGAGTCCCCGTCCTCCTCCGGGAGGTGGCCGCCAGCAGCCGGCCCATCGACCGCACAAGGTACGGCAAATGACCCGGCCGCTCCAACCGGACCTGGCTCTGCCCGGATCCCACCCCCAGGATCGTCGGCAGAGGAGTCCCCACTGGGCTCTTTTAAAAATGGTGCTGGGTCGGGAAATGACAGCGGAAGGGGTTCCCCCTCCGCCCCAGGAACAAGGAGAGACCCGGCCATAGGAAATCCCCAGGCTCCCCAAGTGCTCCAGCTCCAAAGTAGGGGGCGAGGGTGGGTGTTCCTCCCCCTCCCCGCTGCCACCCCCCGGCCCAGCATCGACAGTGTCATAAAAATCATTCATTTCATTTTCTGCTGGGTCGAGCGACTCCCGGGGGAAGTTGGGTATTGGCTGGGCGGGCTCACGTTCGGCCTTTTCGGCCCCGCCCGCCTCAGTCCCCGGGACGCCCGGCCCGGCGGCAATGCATTCCTCCGCGGTCCCCACGCCCCCCACGACAGGCAGATCTTCCACGCCATCCCCGGGAGGCAGAGGCTGGGCAGCCTCGACTGTCTCACCCTCCCCGGGGACAGACTCCTCCCGCCTACGGCGCTGCTTGGGGGCGCTGGTGGGGGACGCGGGAAACGCGGCGGGCACCGACTCCTCCGCGGAGGGATGTTGTTCCACCTCCGCCTCATCGGAGCGGCGCCTCCTTTTGTTGCTGGGGGTGCGCTGAGGCAGGGAGACCTCCATGTCTGCCGAGGCCTCCCGCTCCGCCCCCCCCTTTTCCTTTTCTTGCCCTCGCCCGAGCCCCTCTGCGGTATTGGTCAAGGGCTCGGGCACGGGCTCAGGGCACCCCGTGCTCGCCGGTGACTGGGTTGGGCTGAGCACGGTGGTCAATCTTTCCGGCGCACTGTGGGGACCCGCCTCTAGATGTTTCACCTTGTTCTGCGCCTTCTTTCCGGTCGGAGGCTCTCCCTCCCCCCCGCCGGAAGCCGTGAATACAAAGGCCCCCGACGATGCCCGCGCACCTACGGCTCCCGGCACGCGGACGCAACATAGAAACATAGAAACATAGAAAATAGGTGCAGGAGTAGGCCATTCGGCCGTTCTAGCCATTCAATGAGTTCATGGCTGAACATTCAACTTCAGTACCCCATTCCTGCTTTCTCGCCATACCCCTTGATCCCCCGAGTAGTAAGGACTTCATCTCACTCCTTTTTGAATATATTTAGTGAATTGGCCTCAACAACTTTCTGTGGTAGAGAATTCCACAGGTTCACCACTCTCTGGGTGAAGAAGTTCCTCCGCATCTCGGTCCTAAATGGCTTACCCCTTATCCTTAGACTGTGACCTCTGGTTCTGGACTCCCTCAACATTGGGAACATTCTTCCTGCATCTAACCTGTCTAACCCCGTCAGAATTTTAAATGTTTCTATGAGGTCCCCTCTCATTCTTCTGAACTCCAGTGAATACAAGCCCAGTTGATCCAGTCTTTCTTGATCGGTCAGTCCCGCCATCCCGGGAATCAGTCTGGTGAACCTTCGCTGCACTCCCTCAATAGCAAGAATGTCCTTCCTCAGGTTAGGAGACCAAAACTGTACACAATACTCCAGGTGTGGCCTCACCAATGCCCTGTACAACTGTAGCTACACCTCCCTGCCCCTGTACTCAAATCCACTCGCTATGAAGGCCAACATGCCATTTGCTTTCTTAACCGCCTGCTGCACCTGCATGCCAACCTTCAATGACTGATGTACCATGACACCCAGGTCTCGTTGCACCTCCCCTTTTCCTAATCTGTCACCATTCAGATAATAGTCTGTCTCTCTGTTTTTACCACCAAAGTGGATAACCTCACATTTATCCACATTATACTTCATCTGCCATGCATTTTCCCACTCACCTAACCTATCCAAGTCGCTCTGCAGCCTCACAGCATCCTCCTCGCAGCTCACACTGCCACCCAACTTAGTGTCATCCGCAAATTTGGAGATACTACATTTAATCCCCTCATCTAAATCATCCTTGGGGGAGGGGTGGCGGCGGCGCCAGCCTTGGCCGCCTTCGGTGGTTTGGAGGCCTTGGAGGCGGGGCAGTTCTTACGAACATGCCCCACCTCCCTACAGGCATGGCACCGCACGCCGTCCGACGTCCAGAAGACGCGGTAGGCAGTCCCCTCGTGCACCACATTAAATGATCCCTCCCTCGTGTCCTCCCGCGCCAGCCGGACAAAGAGCTGGCGGCGGAAGGAGAACACGTGGCGCAGGCTGTTCTCCCTGAGGCCGAGCGGTATGGGGTTGATCCCCGACCTTACCTCCCCCAGTTGGTGTAGGTGAGGGAGGAGGAGCTCAGGGACACCGCCCGCTCCGACCCCAGGAAGAACACGGCCTTCCCAGACATCTTGGAGGCTGCGACAATGGCCGAGGGGCCGACTACCCCAGCCATCGCCCGCACGCACTCCTCGATGCTCATTGTGGGGTGAGTGTAGCTCTTGACCCCGTGTTTTTTCGTAATAAGTCTGAAAGGTGGCAGGGCAGCGGGTGGCGCAGGAGGTGCCGTGGAAGCGGTTGCCACCTGCGCATTTGTCTTTGCTGGCCCTGCCACCGGCGTGGATGGGGTCGCCATCATGGGGTCCCTTTAAGGGCTATACCCACCCCAAAGTCACAGGCCTTAATGGTCTTAATGGCCTCTTATCTAAAGACTGAGCAGAGGAGTTCTTAACGAGGCACACCTCTCCCCTAGTTGGCAATTGGGGAGGGGCCTTGCTCCCTCTGCTCAGTTGTCTCAATTGTTTTATATTTTTTACAAATTAATTTGGGAGGAAGGGGTCTCAGAGAGAGAGGGGAGAAACAGAGTAACAGAGAAAGAGAGAGGGGGGTGGGAAGGGGGGGGAACTGCGAGGGCAGGTCTCCCCTCGCAGCTGTGGGTGGGTGCAATCCCCAGATGGTAAAACACAAAATAGTCTTTGGGATGGTCTTCGGGTGAGGGGAGAAGATGTCTTCACCTGGGGCAGCTAGAGCCACCAGGCACACACTCCTAATGATGTTAAATAAGTGGTAAATAAAATCTTCAGCCTGGTAGCTCCAGCTATCCCAAGCTAGGCAATTGGTGGGGGGGGGGGGTTCAATTGTTGGGGGGGCCTAGTTGTAAGCAAGGCCCCCACACACACTTCCACACACACACACCCCCGCCGATGTTCCGGCCCTCAGTGGTCTTCTTTCCTCCCCCCACCGATATAACAAAGTCTTTTTGGGAAATGCACCCACACCCACCTGTAGAAGATGTAGAGTCACCCTTCTTCCACACTGGATGTTGTTGTTGGTCTTTCCCCCTCTCTCCAACTCTTTGTAGAGATGGTAAAGATGTTAAAAGATTTCTGCCTTCCTCCTCTCCCTCTGGGTGAAAGTTGGTGGTGAAGCCCCTTCCTTCCTTCTCTTCCTGGGCTGGTCTCAGGGCTCTCCAGGCCTTCCAGGCAGGAGCTAAGGTTGATAGCTGCTCCTCTCTCAGCAGCAGGGCTCCAATTGAATAGGCCACGCCTCCACTGCTCCACAATTGGTCCTTGTGCATGAAACTCTTTTAGAGTCTACCTGCAAAACATAAAACATTTATCCGTGCCACCCGACCTGGATGACACCAGACATTTACAAGGCCCTTTTTTATTTTTTTTTTATTTTTTGTTTTTTTGGGGTATTTTTTGGGCACTAAAATCAAATTTTTTCCTTTTTCCAGTGCCCCCTATAAAAGGAGAGGGGGACACTAAAAGCACCGGCAATTAAAACAAATTAAACTTTAAAACGTAAAATCAAATTAAAATTTGGTTGCCGGGCGTGATGATGCACTCCAATCCCTCCGGTGCCCAACTCTCGCGGAAGGCCGCGAGCGTACCGGTGGACACCGCGTGCTCCATCTCCAGGGACACCCTGGCTCGGATGTAAGAGCGGAAGAAGGGCAGGCAGTCAGGTTGAACGACCCCCTCGACCGCCCGCTGCCTGGACCGGCTGATGGCACCCTTGGCCGTGCCCAGGAGCAGTCCTACGAGGAGGCCTTCGGACCTACCCGCTCCCCTCCGCACAGGGTGCCCAAAGATCAGGAGAGTGGGACTGAAGTGCAGCCAGAATTTCAGGAGCAGCCCCTTCAAATAATAAAACAGGGGCTGCAACCTTGTGCATTCCATAAAAACATGGAACACGGACTCTTCCAGACCGCAGAAATTGCAGGCGGCCTGGGAGTCCATGAACCGGCTTAAAAATTTGTTGCACGGCACTGCTCCGTGCACCACCCTCCAGGCCAAGTCCCCGATGAATAGTGGGATGACCCCTGCGTAGAGTGCCCTCCATCGGGGACCCCCGCCTCCTCCGGATGGCAAGATGGTACGCCATGGCGTGTCCGGACGGCCGGCGAGGATGGCAAAGTTGAGAGTGTGCAGGAGCAGCCCGTACAGGAAACCCCTCCGCGCGGAACTGAAAGGCACGGAGGGGATTTCCCCGAGGCGGCTCAAGTTGTGAGGCGCCGGCCCCCGAGGGAGGTTCCGGGGTTTGGCGCCGATGAGGAATTCCGTCCGGACGGGGGTCAGTTCGGACGGGATCTCCCTACGTGCTTGAGCCTCCTCGATGCACCTAACGGGGTCAGGGTCCAGAGCTGTTTTTAGTGACTCGATGGCATCGGCCGCGTGGCGGACGTTGGCAGAATTTAGGTGCCGCGCCAGCGTGTCTGGCGCCATCCAGCCCGCTCCTCCGCCATCGAGCAGGTCCCTGACCCTGGTCACCTCACCAGCCACAGCCCTCTCTTCCGACCGCCACATAAAACCTCGGCCGTGGAGGTACGGATTCCCAAGCAGCGGCTCCTGCAGGACGGCCGCCACTCCAGCCGGCGGAGAGCTGCGCTTGGTGGAGACTTTGTTCCAGACCCTGATGAGTTCCTTGTAAAAGACAGGCAGCACCCGGAGGGCGGTCCTGACACCCCCCAAGTTCACAAACAGGAGCTGCGTGTCGTAATTGAGATCGCGCTGCTGGCGGAAGAAATACGTCGCCAGAGCACACCACCTAGGAGGGGGCTCGACGTAAAGGTATCTCTGCAGGGTCTGAAGACGGAAAGTCGCGAGCTGGGCGCTGATGCACACCAACGACTGACCGCCCTCCTCAAGCGGGAGACTCAAGACCGCGGCAGAGACCCAGTGCTTCCTGTTGTTCCAGAAGAAGTCCACCAGCTTCTTCTGTATTTTGGCAACAAACGCAGGGGGAGGGGTCAAAGTGACCAGCCGGTAGCACAACATTGCGGCCACCAGCTGGTTTATGACTAGCGCTCGACCCCTGTAGGACAGCACTCGGAGCAGTCCTGTCCAGCGCCCTAGGCGAGCGGCGACCTTGGCCTCCAGCTCCTGCCAGTTCGCCGGCCAGGCTCCCTCGTCGGGGCTAAGGTAGACTCCCAGATAGAGGAGATGGGTCGTGCTCCAGGCAAAAGGCCTGAGCTCCTCCGGCAGGGAGTCCACCCGCCACTGACCCACCAGGAGTCCGGAACATTTCTCCCAGTTGATCCTGGCGGAGGACGCGGCCGAGTAAATCTCCTAGCACTCACGCATCCTCCGCAGGTCAGCGGGATCCTCTACCGCGCGGAGCACGTCATCGGCGTAAGCCGAGAGGACGACCTCCACGCCCGGCCCTTGCAGAGCCAGTCCCGTCAACCTCGTCCACAAGAGGCGCAGGAAAGGCTCCACGCAAACGGCGTATAACTGGCCGGACATGGGGCATCCCTGGCGCACCCCTCTCCTAAAGCGAAGGGGCGCCGTCAAGGACCCGTTAACCTTAATCAGACACTCCGCGGCGGCGTACAAAAGTCGGATCCAGGCGACGAAATGCTTCCCGAACCCGAAAGCGCGCAGAGTTTCGAGCAGATAGTCATGATCCACCCTGTCGAACGCCTTCTCTTGGTCGAGGGATAGGAAGGCGACTGACAGACCAGCCTCCTGGGAACAATGGATGAGGTCCCGGACCAGATGGATGTTATCGTGGATTGTCCGGCCCGGGACCGTGTAGGACTGGTCGGGGTGGATCATGTGGTCCAGCACGGCACCAAGGCGAGCAGACATCGCCCTGGCGAAGATTTTGTA